>NC_072380.2:27647857-27977142 GCF_028885625.2 Pongo pygmaeus
GACCACAACCATCTCAGTTTCCATTCAACGAGTAACTCTTCTCCAACAATTATTTTCATTGATGAGACAGCATCTGTGTGAAAGGAGCTTTGCGATTCAGGCAATAACTGGACTCATTCACCAAAAGCTCCCAGCGGCATTTTGAAGAGACCTCAACATGTTGCATCCCACATCCTACAGGGAGGCCTGGGCGCTGCTGTGCCACAGCCTGGTGTGTGGGAATACATGAGCTTCCTTTGGCCTGAATGAAAGCACAATGTCCTTCATTAGTGTGAGATAGTCTCGATGGTGAGACTATGGGTATGGTGTGTGGTGTAGAGGGCATATGACTTTGCTGGGGCTGCCATAACAAAGGCTAGATAGTTCAACAGACTGGGCAGCTTCAACAACAGAAATTCACAGTCTTACAGTTTTAGAAGCGGGAAGTTCAAGATCAGGGTATTTGTAGCGTTGGTTTCTCTTGAGGCCTCTCTCCTTGGCTTGTGGGTAGTCCTCTTCTCCTTGTGTCCTCATATGGTATTTAGCCCATTTAAAAAAATTTTTTTTTGAGACAGGATCTCACCCTGTCACTTAGACTGGAGTGCAGTGGTGTGATCATAGCTCACTGCAGCCTCGACCTCTCCAGGCCCAGATGATCCTCCCATATCAGCCTCCTGAGTAGCTGAGACTACAGGTGTGTGCCCCCACACCTGGCTCACTTCTTGTGTGTGTATTTTTTTTTTTTTTTTTTTTTATTTGAGGCGGAGTCTCCCTCTGTTGCCCAGGCTGGAGTACAGTGGCGCAATCTCGGCTCACTGCAACCTCCGCCTCCTAGGTTCAAGCAATTCTCCTGCCTCAGCCTCCTGAGTAGCTGGGTCTAAGGTGCATGCCACCACTCCTGGCTAGTGTTTTGGTTTTTTTGTTTGTTTGTATTTTTAGTAGAGATGGGGTTTCACCATATTGGCCAGACTGGTCTCGAACTCGTGACCTCATGATCTGCCCGCCTCGGCCTCCCAAAGTGCTGGGATTACAGGCGTGAATATATAGAGACGGGGTTTCACCATGTTAACAAGGCTGGTTTCAAACTCTTGGGCTCAAGTGATCCACATGCCTCGGCCGCCCAAAGTGCTGGGATTACAGGTGTGAGCTACTGCACATGGCCTAAAATATTTTTAATTGTGGTAAAATACATGTAATGTAAAATTGACCACGTTACCTATTTATAAGTGTGCAGCTCTGTGGCATTAACCACATGTACATTGTTGTGCAGCCATCACCACATCCACCTCCAGAACTTTTTCGTCTTCCCAACTGAAGCCCTTCACCCATTAAACACTAACTCCTCATCTCCCCTCCTCCCAGCCCTGGCAGCCACCATTCTACTTTCTGTCTGTATGATTTTGACTCCTCTAGGAACCTCATATAAGTGGAAGCATGCAGTATTTGTCCTTTTGTGACTAGTTTCTTTCACTTAGCGTCATGCCTTCAGGGTTCACCCATGTTGTAGCAGGGGCCAGAACTGCCTTCCTTTTTAAGGCTGAATACTATTCCATGGTGTGTATAGACCACATTCTCTTAATCCGGTCATCTGTCAATGGGTTACAGCTACAGCTGTTTTTGAGCCCTTATATGCCACGTGGTTCTAATCTTCACAGCAACATGAAGAATCCTCTCCTATCTTCTCAGCTAAAACAGAGGCTCAGAGGGCTTAACCCCAACTGGCCCAAGACCAGGTACATGATTGGGTCAGGATATTGTCCTAGGCTTGTTTGACTCCAAAGCCCATGCCTCCAACTAAGCTGTGCTGGAGGGGAGCTTGGGCTTTGTTCTGTGTGCTATGGGGAGTCAAGCAGAGAGAGGAGGGACAAATCGGGATAAGCTCAAAATCCTGATTGCAGAAGTGACCTTAGGAGAAAGACGCTTAGTAATTACAGCCCTTGTCAAGGCACAGTTTTTTGTTTCAAAGGTTGTTAACCGTTATTGTGGAAAAATCAGTACCTCTATTCTGTTGTAGCAGCTGGGTTTAAAATCTGCAGTGAGAGTTTTGGGGACGGTTTCGTTCTTAAGAACAAAGCGCCTTGGCAGGGAAATGTTAGATATTCAAATTAGTGATCTGGCCACTGAAAGATACCCAGCAACCAGGTTGGGCTGCATCCAGCCACTGGAACCACTCAATAGGTACAGAGCTGGGACTGGAGGAGAAATCACTCACAGGGGTTCCTGCCAGCCTGCCTGGTACCTACTCTCTGAGGAACGAATAGGCAAAGGCACCTCCCATCTCTGGCCCTCAGTTTCCTCATCTGCAAAAGGTTGGTTTTGGGTGGTTTTCAAACAGGTAATAGCTTCAAACTTAAGCTGATTCCAGGTCAGCAAATAAAGCCAATAACATGGAGAACAGCTCTTGGATGCATAGTGGGTGCTGGGAGTTCCTCCTTCCTGCCACCTCCTAACCCGCTCCCTCCCTGACCAGGAGGAGGTATTTCTGACATCTTCTCCTTCTCCCTAGGAGCACTGAGGCTGTTCCAGACTCATGCAGCCTAAGGAAGACTCCTTCTGTGCCGTGGGTGCACCCGTCTCCCCCACTTTTTTTTAAATTATATTATTTGAGACAGAGTCTCACTGTATCGCCCAGGCTGGAGTGCAGTGGCACGATCTCGGCTCACTGCAACCTCCAACTCCCAGGTTCAAGCGATTCTCCTGCCTTAGCCTCCCAAGTAGCTGGGATTACAGGCAACCATCACCATGCCTGGCTAATTTTTGCATTTTTAATACCATGTTGGCCAGGCTGGTCTTGAACTCCTGACCTCAGGTGATCCACCCTCCTCGGCTTCCCAAAATGCTGGGTGAGCCACTGCACCCAGCCCCATCTCTCCCACTTCTGGCTCATCTCTGCTGAGCACTGCAGGGTGAGGCTTAGATTAACTCCAAGTTTAGAGTCAGCTCCAATATAGCTCTTTGAACCCTTAGGCAACGTGCTGAATCTTAGCCTGGGAATCTGCCAAGTCTGCTGGAAACAAATGGCTTGCTTTTCTTTCCTTCTCAGAGAAGAGGTGACAGCTTTCCATGTGTATAGTGAGAAAGCATGAAGACTAGGCAGCTCTGGCAGCGAAGGCCAGTGGAATCGGCTGGGTCATTTCAGCTGAGCTGTTCCATGTTTTAATTCTGAAGATTCCCATAGTCCTCACTTGGCCTGGGGGATACTCACACCCCGTTATGCCCCCCATACCAGAACGTACCTAGGATATCCTGTGAACCCTGCCCTCTCCCACCTCACGACACTGGTCCTCTTTACTTGTCCTTAAACCACGCGTGTGTATTTTTATTTCTTTGAGGAAGACTGGGTGGTAGGCACCTGTGTATGTGTCTGGAAACATATAGCAAGCTAGAGGCAGATTTCAGGCAAAAAAATGCTCTTTTGGGCTGGGCGTGGTGACTCACATCTATAATCTCAGCAGACAGGCGGATTACCTGAGGTCAGGGATTCGAGACCAGCCTGGCCAACATGGTGAAACCTTGTCTCTACTAAAAATACAAAAGATAGCTGGGTGTGGTGGTGCATGCCTGTAATCCCAGCTGCTCGGGAGGCTGAAGCAGGAGAATCTCTTGAACCTGGGAGATGGAGGTTGCAGTGAGCCGACATCGCACTACTGAGCAAAAAAAAAAAAAGAAAAAAAAAAGCCCTTTTGCTTAAGTGTTTAACCAGATGAGAAACTAAGGATCAGAGAGAAAATGTAGGAAAAGAAAAATTATAGGCAGAAAGTTTTACCTGGCTGAAAATCATCCACAAATGATTTTCTTTCTCCTCAAAACATTGAGTCTTTCTCTCTCTCTCTCTCTTTTTTTTTTTTTTTTTTTTCTGCTGTGTTGCCCAGGCTGGTCTCCAAGTCCTGGCATCAAGTGATGCTCCCACCTCAGCCTCCCAAACTGCTGGGATTATAGGTGTGAGAGCCGCCATGCCAGCCTAAATGTTGAATCTTTCTTAATCTCTAGAACACAGTAGCTCCTTCAGGCCATGGGGACAGCTGATGATTAGTTACACAGTTTATTTTTTAGGTTTTGTTTTTGTTTTGAAATTATGAAGTAATTCATGCTTGCTATTAAAAAAAGTCCTGAGTTGTGTAAAGTAAAAAGCTGAATCCCCCTTTGCCCACTGACAAGCTACTAGTAGCTACTATGAATAGTCTGGTATTTCCCAGACATTTTTTGAAATATTTTAAAACTATTTTTGAATATTTTTAGGCAAATATGTCTATGAGCACACACATATATAATTTTTCATATAAATGGAATCATGCTGCTTTTTCATTTAATACATATTGCACAGATTTTTTTGTCAGTACATATAGATGTATCTCATTCTTTTTAATGGCTGCATGGGGTTTTGTAACAGGTAGACTATGGATTATGTAATCCTCTGTTGAGGGACAGTATTTTGATTGTTTTTCACAGCCGAATAATATAGTTTAAAAGAAAGTGCCACTGTTTGCTACTTTATACACCAAGCTTTAACCATTGTTACTTTAATTTTATTTATTTATTTATTTTTGAGATGGAGTTTCGCTCTTGTTGCCCAGGCTGGAGTGCAATGGCATGATCTCAGCTCACCACAACCTCCAACTCCCAGGTTCAAGTGATTCTCCTGCCTCGGCCTCCCAAGTAGCTGGGATTACAGGCATGCACCACCACACACAGCTAATTTTGTATTTTTAGTAGAAATGGGGTTTCTCCATGTTAGTCAGGCTGGTCTCGGACTCCCAACCTCAGGTGATTTGCCCGCCTCGGCCTCCCAAAGCACTGGGATTACAGGCGTGAGCCACTATGCCTGGCCGTTACTTTAATTTTTATGCCCTTTATGGAGGAAACCCTTGGCAGGGTTATTTTCATTGTCTTAAATTGGCAGTGTTGTGTTAGGTTGTGGTGAAAAGAACCAAATATGGAGGGGTTTGGAGTCCGATGTTCTCATTTATAATCAGCCTGACCTTCAACGAGGCACTTAAGGCCCCTGACCTGAGCATCTTCCTCTGTGAAATGGGCTGCCCAGCTCAGTGCTATGATGGACAGAAAGAGCTGGCACCATCAGCATGTGGCAGGCAGCCCCCAGTGCCCTGGGTCCCTGTAGAGCTCCCTAAGTCTTTGCTGTCCACCTCTCTCTCATCTGACCAGCCACACCACAGAGAGTCAAAGGTCAACAGTTTGCTCTCTGCCCAGATTTCGGATGCTTCCAGTCACTGGCATTTTTGACCTCAGGGACAACCACCCCACTGTTTCTCCTGGCCTGTCTTGGAGAACACTGGCGCAGACTTCCAGAGGAATTGGAGTCATTTTTGTCAAGGTAGACAGAGCATGAAACAGAGTCACTGGCCCAGCCTGCTGACCAGTGGAGGCTCCACTTCCCCTCCTGGATGGCGTCCTTTGGTATTAATTGTAAAGGGCGGGAGGGATGAGTGGGGGCTTCATGGACCTGTAATTTGGCTTCAACAGCTGCCTCCATTGTCTCACCCACAACACAATAGCCACAATTAAGTGCAGCCTCTCAGCAGACCTGTTCTCTACCTTGGAAAGGACACAAGAGAAGATTAAAGAAGAGAAACTCCTGGGATGGTGAAGGGGAGCTCTCCCTGTTAGGAGGGCTGAGCACAGGAGGCAATCCTGTGCCCCCCACCAATGTGGGGGCACCTCCCTGGCAAATTAGGTGACTGGCAGCGCCGCCCCTACCAGCGCTGAGTGGAAAGTCTAGACAAAACTCCATCTTCTTTGTGGCGCCCTGCATTTCTGGGGGCTCCTCTTGACAGTGAGCTGAATACACACATGGGAAGTAAATTGAGAGGATGAGGGAAGTCCAGGGCACCTTGGATCCTGGGACCCTCCAGACCCCCACCCTGCGGTTGGCACACCTGCTGCCTGTTGCTCCTGGGGGCGGTGCCTGGCCCCCTTGAGCCCAGGGTAATGAAGACCCTGGCCCCTTTCCCTCCTCACCCTCTCTCCTCAGCCCCCACATCGAGATACTCCCTGGAGACATGCTTTAGTGTAAGCTGGGGGCCAGAAATGGGAGGAAAATAACAGAAGATAACGTTTGTCCTCTGCTTATGTGCTTAGCTGAGACATACTGACTCTTTTTAATCTACAAAAGGTAAGACCGCATCTTTAAATCCTACAGACCAATGACGAATTTCCTGTCTGCTCTGGATAGGGGCTTCTCCTTTTGTGTTCCCACTCCCGGGGCTGCCATAACAAAGTACCACAAGCTGTGAGTTGGAACCACAGAAGTGAATTCTCAACAGTTCTTGAGGCTAGATGTCCAAAATCAGGGTCTCGGCAGGGTTGGTCCCTTCTGGGGGCTCCCAGGAGAGAGTCCATTTCATGCCTGTCTCCCAGCCCCTGGCCGTTGCTTGCAATTCCTGGTGTTCCTCAGCTTGTAGACGCATCACTCCCATCCCTGCCTCTGTCTTCATGTGGCATCCTCCCTTCTGTGTCTCTGTACGTCTCAATTTCCCTGTTTCTCTCATAAGGACACAGGTCATTAGATCTAGGGCCCAATCTAAAGCCAAGATGATATCATTTAAAGAGCCCTAATTAGATATTAATTTAAAATTTTAAAAAATCAGCCAGGTGCAGTGGCTCACGCCTATAATTCCAGCACTTTGGGAGGCCAAGGTGGGAGGATCACTTGGCCAGGAGTTTGAGACCAGCCTGGGCAACATAGCCAGACCCCATCTCTACAAAAATGTTTTAAAAGTTAGCCAGACATGGTGGTGCACACATGTAATCCCAGCTCCTCAGAAGACTGAAGTGAGAGCATCACTTGAGTCCAGGAGTTTGAGGTTGTAGTAAGCCATGATTGCACTACTGCACTCCAGCCTGGGCAACAGAGCAAGACCCTGTCTCTAAACAAATAATAATAATAATGGAGATAGTGATATTAATATTTATTGGCATACCTCCTGCGTGTCAGGCATTGTAAGAAATGGGCATTATCTCATTTAATCCTTACAAAATCCTCATTTTAGAGATGAGGAAACCGAGCCTCTAGGGAAAGAAGTTCCCCAGCTAGTAACTGTCAGTACTTGGGCTTGAAACTGTGTTTATTGGATTCTAAAGTCCATCCTTTAACTTCTGTGCACAGTAACACAGAAGGAGGAGCCCCTATCCAGGGCAGACAGGAAATTTGTCATTGGTCTGTAGGATTTAAAGATATAGTCTTATCTTTTGTAGATGAAAGAGAGTCGGAAGGTCTCAGCTAAGTGCATAAGCAGAGGACAAATGTTATCTTCTCTCCTTTCTGGCTCCCACCTTCATCCTATTCTTTCTGTTGCTCTGCTGCACTTTTATGTGAGTGAACAGATTTATTTACCTTTTTTCTCTCTGATTTTTTTTTAAAGAGACAGTCTCACTCTGTTGCCCAGGTTGAAATGCAGTGGCACAATCATAGCTCACTGTATTCTTGACTTCCTGGGCTCAATCAGTCCTCCTGCCTCACTCTCCCTAGTAGCTGGGACTACAGGCATGCAACACCATGCCCAGCTGGTTTTTAAAATATTTTTTGTAGAGACAGGGTCTCTATTGTTGCTCAGGCTGGTCTCGCACTCCTGGCCTCAAGCAGTCCTCCTGCCTGGACCTCCCAAAGTGCTGGGATTACAGGCTTGTGCCACCACACCCAGACTTTCTTTGATTTTCTTTACTGACTTTTTGACATCGTTTGCCCTTTTAAGGGTCATTTGAGGCAAAGCCCTGTCCAGGCTTCCATGAGTTCCTTCAAACCCTGAAATGCACCCCGAGCTCATGAACAGCAGCTGTTTCTGGGATGAGGCCTGCTCTCAGTAAATAAGAATGATGACCGACAGCCACACACACAGAACTGACCAGGGCTTCCATCCATCACTTAAATGTGCTTCTTCCCATGGCTGCTTCTCGCTGTGGCATTCGTCATCATGTTGCAGAAGGCCGCCATTGATACTATTATAATTGAATCTTACAAAACAGAGGGAACTGTCATTAACAGGCAGACATGGCTTTCATCAGAAAATCTCCAACCCTAGGTCCAGCGCTGCTGGATGATCAGTGTCTCTGTTTCTTCTGTGCTGCCACTGCACAGATCCAGAGCTCTCGTGAGGAGTGATGAGCAGAACAAAAAAGAGTAACGTCTCACTGGGCGTGGTGGCTCAAGCCTGTAATCCCAGGACTTTGGGAGGCCGAGGCAGGTAGATCACTTGAGGTCAGAAGTTTGAGACTAGCCTGACCAACATGATGAAACCCTGTCTCTACTAAAAATACAAAAAAATTAGCTGGGCATGGTAGCGGGCCCCTGTAATCCCAGCTACTTGGGAGGCTGAGGCAAGAGAATCTCTTGAACCCATCTCAGCAGTGAGCCGAGATTGCGCAACTGCACTCCAGCCTGGCCAACAGAGCAAGACTTCATCTAAAAAAAAATAAAAATAAAAAAAGTAACCTCTTGACATGTGCAAGCACTGAGGACTGCAGGTCACTGGAACGAACGCTTTGTGGATGTGGCTTTAGAATCTTCCTGTCCTCTGACTCTGTCTCAAGGGGCAGCCACAGATGCTGCTGAGAACAGGATGAGTCCCTGCCACTAAGGGTATCCCAGGAGAGCACACTCAAGGCTCTGCAGGATCCAAGAAAAGCAGAGTTACCCCTTGGTGGTGGGAAAGGTGGAACCTCACGGAGAAGGCAGTGTTTGGGTCCAGTGTTGAAGGCCAAACTGATTGAAGTCCATGCTCTTGGTGAAGGTCACAATGTGTTAAACCAGGGAGGCCAGCAAGTAGGAAGCCTGCTCAGAAAACACCTGCAGACCAGTTCAGCTGGTGTTTGGGTGCGTGCTGGTGGGTGGTTAGAGGGAAGGAGAGGAGAGTCAGTTGGCATCACCACACTTAATTCCCTTCGGTAGCACTAGTCCCTCAGCAGCAGCTGTGTTACAGAAATATTTTATTTTATTTTTATTTATTTATATTTTTTTGAGACGGAGTTTTGCTCTTTTTGCCCAGGCTGGAGTGCAATGGTGAGATCTTGGCTTACTGTGACCTCTGCCTCCTGGGTTCAAGTGATTCTCCTGCCTCAGCCTCTGAGTAGCTGGGATTACAGGCGTGCACCACCATGCCCAGCTAATTTTGTATTTTTGGTAGAGACGGGGTTTTACCATATTGACCAGGCCGGTCTCGAACTCCTGATCTCAGGTGATCTGCCTGCCTTGGCCTCCCAAATTGCTGGGATTACAGCGTGAACCACTGCGCCCGGCCAAGATTTTTATTATTTCTGAGTGGTTGCCCCTAGTGGATCTCTCCCTCCCAGACAGCTGTTTTCTCCTAAACTACGTCTGGAACAGCTTTCAGGTCCACGGTCTTTCAACTTCTGGAAACGACAGCTTGAATTAAAATTGTCCTCTTGTGCTCCAAAAAGCCATGAACCAGGCTACCCCCACTAGGACAGTAGGATCCATGGATGGATCTCTCGTCACCTTCCAGCCATGCCCCGTTCTTGGTGTCTGCTTTGCTGAAGTACTCCTGGAGGTGGTTGGGGTAGGAAGGAGAAGGGAAGCGGGAGAGGAAGACTCCACACCCTGAGTCTCCAGTAGGAATCTCCTCCCCAGCCCTCAGCACACGACATTCAGTGACCTGGACCCTTCACTTTAGTTCTCATCCAAGCCCCTCCCCCATCCTCTGGTCCACCAGGAAGGTTCTGGAGCCTATTTTATACATTGGCGTCTCTTGGTCCAGTTTGCCAGAGAAGGAGCTCAGTGTCTGTGGAGCTCATGAAGCAAGTTCAGGTCAGAGAATTCCCACCATACACAAGCCAGAGACCTGGGAACAGCCAGAGAACTGTGTGTCAACTGGGTAATTAAATGCCATACTGCTCGCAAGAACTGGAAGGACCTGGTCATTTGTCACCAGGAAGGCTATGTGTCCCAGCTCTTTAACAGTGGAAACCTCGCTGCCCTGTCTGTGGAATACAATCCATTGGCAATCTAATGGTCTGTAACAATTAAGACCCAAATCAAAGGAGTTGGTTTTGAAGTTTCTACAGCAAAAAAAAAAAAATTGTTTAAGTTTCTTTGTAAAGATGGGGTCTCGCTATGTTGCCCAGGCTGCTCTTAAACTCCTGGCCTCAATATAGCGAAATTTAGATGCCTAGATGGAAGAGCATTTGGCATATAGTTTTTGGCTTTTCCGCTTGGTTTCTCAGAATCCTTGGAGCCCCTCTCTTCTTACCACCAGTCAGCCTCCAACCCATTCCTCTACCAGCCCCCTCCCAATTCCTTTCAAGAGATTATTATAAGTAGTACCTTCTCATTATAGGAATATTGAAAAACACAAAGAAAGCGGCATCTATAAACCTGCCTCCCGTGGGGAACTACAGTTAGCATCTTGTATTTTATGCTAACGTTTTTAAAAAACATGTTTTATGATGAAAATTCAAATGGATACTATTCTGATGAAACTTGGGCTGGATGGCACACAGGTAGGGGGCTTCTTGCTTTCAGTCGGATGAAGGAGGGGTACAGTTTCCACAATTTCTAGGGGGTCCTTCATTTTGCTTTCTTGATTGTTTTAGGGAGTGGCTGAGGCTGAACTGGAACAGAACCTGAGTCGGACTTTCAAAAGCCTCTTCAGAGCAAGCGATGAGGTGAGGGGTGGGGACGGGGGGCAGAAGAACAAGAGGGGTCAGTTGTGAAGGAAGTAGGGTACCTAGTGTGTGGCAGGGACCAGGAGTAGCAATCTGGCCTCCTTTTCTTTCATTTCTGTAGTCAGGGTAATTGAGGTCCCCACTCTACTGGGAAAATTTACATCCTCGCTGACACACAAGGTCAGAGAACGATTATAATAATGATGGCTTGGAAATTATGCTATTACCATTACCATTTTAACATGCATAATTGGCTTACCCAAGTCCAAAATTAATTGATGTCCCCAATCCTCTTCTTGAAGCAGAGTTTAGAAACCTTTAACTCTGTAACCTGCACCCTCCTGTTTTTGTGTTAGGAGTCATCATCACTATTGTTGTTTTATACAGTCAGTGCCTGCTCAAACTGTCCCATATTTTCCACTTTCTTTACTGATCAGTTCTTGCATCTCACTCATTTGCATTGAGTTCAGTTTCTTTCTTCCTGAAGCATCCCCTTTAGTAGTTCTCTCAATAGGAGTCTGTTGGTGGTAAATTCAGATTTTGGTGCCTGAAGACACCTTAATTTTAATCTTGAAGAATCATTTATCTGAGTATAGAATTTTAGGTTATTTTCTTTTAGAAACTTCTGTCATTGCTTGTGAGTCAGCCTCGGGTCTAACCTCCTGTACATTAATTGTCTTAGCCAATTAATTGTCCTGGACACTGCAGTGTCTGATCTGCAGTTAACCCGTCTTTGAAGTTTTAATTTCAATAAATAGTTTTTTTTAATTTGTGAAAGTTTTATTTGGTTCTTTTTCAAGTCATTCTGATCTCTTTTGATAGAGTCTTGTTGTATTCTTATTTTTCAGTTCCTTTTATGTTTTCAATTATTTTAAGTATATTCATTTCTAATTCTCTCTTTTTTCTCTCTCTCCCTCTTGCAAACTCTATTATTGGATGTTTTTGGAGAGTCGTATTTTATTGTTTGCTGCATTTTTTGCCTCTTGCTGTGGGGCCTTGTTGTGTGATTGTGGGTTTTGTAATTTGGTTTATAAGCTCATCTTCAGCAGTACTTAATCTGTACCCATCTGCTTCAATTGGGCTTGAGGAAATGACCCCTTGAGTGGTTAAGGATTTCTTCTGCCAGGCATCCTGGTGGCATTACCAACCCAGGGTCACTTTGTTGTTATTGTTGTTATTGTTCTTGTTTACTTCACACCTTGGGGGTTTCCACATCATGCAGAGAACGCAAACTCAAATCCAAGAACTTGGGAAGGCAGGCCTAGAGCTATGAATTCCCAAGGGGGTGTCTTTTGGTTTCCTCTTAGTACCAAGCTGAAACAGACGAACTCCTTTAACATCTTTATCATCATGAGGGGATTTTTTTTCTAATCAATTTTTTCACTGAGGATATAGCATGTCAGAGACCCCAGATTTACTGGATTTACCATGGAGGGGCATGGAATATCACATCTCCAACTTCTAATCATAGGCCAAGGTCTCTTTTCTTGCTTCCATTGGCTGATAAACCTAGATCTTCGTATTATCAAGGTCTGCAAGGGCCCTGAGGCAGTCTCAGCCCAGAGCTTTGGTTGTGAGCTTGCTCTTTACTTGACTCCTGTGAGGGGGTCCCTGGCTCTCTTGGGAGTTCCACATGTTTGTTACAGTCTGCATGGTACTCAGAGGTCATTTGTCATAACAGGGTTTTCAGATGAGCATATCTCCTTTGTATCACCCATGACATCATTTGTAACTCTTTTCTTTTCTTCCTTCAGAGTGTTTTATCCATGCATAAAGTCTGTGAAGCGGGTAAGAGACATGCTTGGGAGAGCCATATCCGGAACCAGCTGAATGTTAAAGGGATGTTTCTGTCTCTGACTGCTATGGGCAGAAGCCCTGAGCTCTCCAGCTCTGAACTTTAAGTTGCCCAACCAGGGTCCCCTCGGCATGCATAGGGCTGACTCTAACCCCAGGCCTGAGCACACAGCCTGGAGTTCTTACCCTCTAGGGAGCTGTGGCTTCAAGATCTTAAACAGTAAGAGCTTGGAGGAGTCTTAGAGCTTGTCCAGGGCAAAATCCACCCTCTACTGATACGGACCCCAGGATTGAGAGCTTACCTCTACGGGGGTCACCTGGTGTATGCAGGCGGAGTGGGGTGGGGCCCCTGCCCAGGTCTCCTCCATTGCAGTCCACTGGCCCCTCTCCATCCAGGCGCCATGTTTCCAATTCCCCCACCTGGAGCTCATCCTTGTCTCCCTCCTGGGTTGGATATGAGTGAAGGGTCAGAGTTGAGATTTGATTTGAGCTCATCCCCATGGCCCCTAGATCCAACACTCTTCCCACAAGACCTTATTTTTGCTGCAGCACTGTGGCCTTGACATCATTCACTTGTATTTTTATGAATAATGATGACCACTGTCACTTGTTTGGGCACGTGCTGACCATCTGTATAAAACTCTGGACTAACCCCCTTTAGACAAATTATTTGTGGTCCTCGAAGCATTCTGAAAAATGCTACTATTTTTAATTTCCAAAGAGGAAAACAGGTCTCAGAGGGTTAAGTAACTTGTCTGAAGTGACTGAGCTGGGGTTAAACTCCTCTGACCCTGCAGGCCATGCTCTTGTCACTGTTCAAAGAACATCTCCCTTCCCTCCCCCACACCCACATTCCCTTATTCCTTCACACCGTCTGTCACTCATTCATTCACCCATTCATTCATTCCTCAAATGCTGTGAGCACACGCTGGGTATGAGGCCGGGGCTGCGTGCTCAGCTATCCAGACACACGAAGCAGGGTGGCCACCCTCAGTGAGCCCACGGTCTCACGGGAGGCAGAGCAGCTGGGATGCTCGCAGAGGGGCCCTGAGGTACAGTGAGTCTGGAGCACCCGCCTGGCGGGGAGGCTCAGGGTGGCTTCATCACAGGGTGACATCCTCATCACATACCCCTTTGATGTGTCTCACAAAAGCCTGGAATGACCAGTTCCTGTGCCTCTGGGTCTTCGTGAATCTGAAAATGCCAACGGGCCCTGTTCAGGCACCAGCATTGAGGCTGTGCCCTGTGAAATTGCAGTGGTCCCTGGGCTGCCAGGGGTCATCACAGGCCATCCTCTGGGGGGACTGTGCAGCACCCTGAAGACAAGATAGGGGTCCACAGTGGGATACCACAGGGGGTCTGTGCAGCACGCGGGAGGTGACAGGATGCAGCCACCTGGCCTGGGTTCTCTTCCTGCCTAAGAGGAAAAACAGAGCAAATCCTTATGAAAATTCTAAGAATCTCTGACGATATCTCCAAAGGGCCACAGTTAAGCTGGCTGGGAAAGGTTTGGACGAGGGGAGAGCAGGAGCTGGGGGCTGGCAGGGTCTGGGATATAGCTGCTGTGTGCCTGAAAAAGCTGGCAACTGTGGTTGGTCCAGGAGCTGTGATAATAGCCCGTGAAGTCGTGGCTAGGTGGGAGGGAACATCAGGCTCCAGTGTGACCGTAAGATCACAGCTTTGAGCTTTCGAGGAGATGGGCTCACTCTGGTAAAGGATAAGGGAACAAAAGATGGAGGCGCTCACAAGGCCTTGCGCAAGTTCAGATGGTCTGCGAGAAGCAATGAGGTGCCAGCCTTAAAATGCAGACACCTGGCCCGGGAATGGGAAAGTCAACAAGTGGCTTTTCTTGCAGGAGGACTTTTTGTAAGTAGCCCAGAAGAGCCCAGCCTCAGCAGGATGGTCACTGAGGAGGAAATCCAGTTCTATGTGCAGCAGTTCAAGAAGTCTGGTTTCAGGTAAAGAGAGCACAGGGCCCAGATACAGATGAGAGATGATCGACAGATAGGGATCTTCAGCCCTCAGGGTGGAGGGTGAGGCCCAGTTCTCCTCCACCACAGCCCTCATTAGTGCCAGGCCAGCCTCTGCTTCAATGCCTCCAGTGTCGGGAGGCTCACTACTTTATGGTGCTCAGCCTGCTCTAGTTTGGGACAGCTCAGGTTGTTCTTCCTTATGCTTATGGGGCCCCCATAGGGCAGAGGGTTTTAACTACTTTTCAGTCATGGCTCCTCGGAGAATCAGATGGCAACTCTGGGCTCTTTCTTCAGAAAAACATAAAAATCCACATAAACTCAAAAAGTGCATACATTTTGGTGCATTTGCCCTACTTCCCGATGTCATATTAGGAGGGGGCATCTTTGCTCCACCCACCAGTGTTCCTCTCAAGTGGACTCCCTGGGGCAGGCGAGTGGCCTCTGGACGGTGAGGCTGCTAAACCAAGTTCCCCACCATCAGCAACCTCCCCAGCCTCCAAGGAGACACGGTGACATTCCCTGGAGGGTCCTGTAGGGCTGGCTTCTGTGTGTCCCAAAAGACCACCCAGAGACTGCCAGCTCACTCAGTGGAGTCCTAAGGCCTTGCTGCTAGAGCTAGGCAACTGCGCCCGACAGCAAGGCGTGGGTCCTGGGCTCTATTCTCTTGCCCCTGCAGGAGGCTTTGCTCTTCCCAGGATGACTGGCTGTGCAGAGCAGGTTTCTCTTGGTGTCTGTAGCAGAGCCGTCTACTTACCGCCTCCCTCTTTTTACTTTCTGATCTCTCCCCAGAGGTCCTCTGAACTGGTACCGAAACATGGAAAGGAACTGGAAGTGGGCCTGCAAAAGCTTGGGACGGAAGGTGAGTTCCAGGTTCAATGTAGTCTCCTCCGCACCCCAGGACCCACCCGCGGGGCTTCCCATTGGCCTTAGCTGATATGACCTGGGCCAGAGCTGGTCGTGGACAGACCTGCTGGCCACCTCCTTTCCCTTTGGGGTTTGGGAAGTGACTCCCTTCAGGGGTTTCCCTAGGATCTTTCTTGCTGGTGCTTCCCTTGGGATGGTAGAAGGTGACGTTGGGGATGGAGCTGGGTTGTGTCCAGGGAACTGCAGCATTCATCCAGAATCCCCAGGTTCCCTGGTGGTACCCCAAGGCAGGGCTGCAGATGGCCCAGGGCACCTCCCAGAAGCAATGTGGATACTGGAGCCCCCAGCCCGGAGGAGTGTTAGGTGCTCTCAGAGATGTGACTTTAGCCTCCGGTTATGTCACCTTGCACAAGTCAATCTCTGAGTCTCAGTTTCCTCATTTGTCAAGCAGAAGATGAGTTTCCAATCTCTGGGTCTGCAGAAGGAGTAATGGAGGTTCCCAGTTTACATTCAAAATATTTAAAAATCTAAGGGAAATCTATTCCCCAGTGTGACTGCACAGGTAGCCAGGCCTTCATCAGCTCACTCAGTAGCCATGGTTACCTTGTTGGTTCACTCTGTAAGTGAACACACTGCTACGTGCCAGGCTTCCTGCCAGACCCTGGGATACATGGTGCGTAAACAGACCAGGTCTTGACCTCCCGAAATTAGGTCTTGAGGCACTAGAGTATATAACATCGTGGTTAAGAGCAGGCTAGGAAACACATGGGCTGAGTCTAATCCCTGTGTGACCCTGGGAAAGGTACTTAACACCTCTGATCCACTGTGGCTTCTTCTCCAATATGGAAGTAGCAAGAACAGTGCCTCCCTCATAGAGCTGTGTAAGGATGAAATGGGTGAAGGCACATGACCTGTTACAAGCAGTACTGGGAACCTAGTAGCTTCATTAGTGTTCCTTGTCATTATCATCATATGACTGATGAAAATGACCAAACTGCAGTTGGACAGAGGAAATCTCTCAAAAGCGTGGAGGAAAATATTGACAAAGGCACTGGGAAGGTGAATCCCAATGGTGCTAAGGTCAGAAACCCTCCTCTTCTGCAGTTTCTTTTTTGTGACAGTCTTGCTTAGTTGCCCAGGCTAGAGTGCAATGGCACAATCTCAGCTCACTGCAACCTGTGCCCCCTGGGTTCAAGCGATTCTCCTGCCTCAGCCTCGCAAGCAGCTGAAATTACAGGAGTGCGCCACCACACCTGGCTAATTTTTTGTGTTTTAGTAGAGACGGGGTTTCACCACGTTGCACAGGGTGGTCTCAAACTCCTGAGCTCAGGCAATCCACCCACCTTGGCCTCCCAAAGAGCTGGGATGACAGGCGTGAGCCACTGCGCCCAGCCTATCTTCTGTAGTTTCCGGCCAGATCTTCGTCTCTCCTCCCCCACCTCCTCCCATCCCGCCTGCCCCCCACCCCGCCACCCCCTGCCCAGTTCACATTTTAGCTTGGAACATTCTAGAGTTTACAAACCTCATAGAAGTCTCAGGATTCATTTTAGCCACAAAATCATTTTTGACCTTCTCCTGGCTCCTGGTTGTGGAAGGAGGGAGGGGTGTGGAGAGACACCCATCACTCTGTGTGTAAATGAAAATAGTGCACGTTCCTCAACCAGGGATGGGTCAAAGCTACTTGGAAATTAGGGTAATGGTGGAGTGAGAACAAAGAAAAAAACACAGAGGCTTTCCTGGCCTTCCTGTGCGTGCCTCCCTGTGTTCAACTCATCTGCCAGCGGTTGGAAGTTACTTTGCTGCCATTCATGTCACATTGATAACTATTGTGGCTGCCCCCATTCTCTCTGGAACCTTGGCCGCCCCTTTTAAGCATCTTTTAATTCAGAGAAGAGGAATCTTGATCTTCATTCAAGGGTGTCTTCTGCCCTCTTGGTGCCGTCAAATCGGTTCTCCCAGTTACACACAGCTCAGCACACGTTCTCACTCACACACGTCTGCACACATAAGACCCATATTGGCCTCTGCACTGCTGAAGCTTTTATTTTAAAGATCTCCAGTAATAACCACGAGTCTGTTGTGCAAAGTTTGGCAGATACAACGTCAGGACCACAGCAGGGTGGCGGGCAGGGGTCTTTCAGGGGAGGAGGGAGGGCTTCCTTTGTGGAGTGCTGGCCACTCCTGTTTCCTGTTCTCTCCCCAGATCCTGATTCCGGCCCTGATGGTCACGGCGGAGAAGGACTTTGTGCTCGTTCCTCAGATGTCCAAGCACATGGAGGACTGGGTGAGGGAATGGCCCTGAACAGGGGTCATCAGTGCACCCCGGGAGAGGGCACAGGTGCTCAGAGGGAAGACGGCAGCAGAAGATACACCTTGTCATGTGGATGGGACCATAGTTGAAGCACTTCATCAGTAACATCACTGTCCCCCACTTGCAAGCAGCAACCGTGACTGTACCTTCCTTTCCCCTGCACGGATGTGGGGTCTCATTCACTCATTATTCGCTTCCTAAATCTTGCAGGGTTTGGGCAGGGTGGCCCACGGGGAGCAGAGAGAAGGCGTCCATTGCCCATTGCACTAGCCAGAGACACACCCATCTGCCTTCTTCCATTTACCTTTCTGCCTGGGGTTTCCTTTCAGATTCCCCACCTGAAAAGGGGACACATTGAGGACTGTGGGCACTGGACACAGATGGACAAGTAAGGAGGTTGGGGGCTCCTGGGGTCGGGGAGAGCAGGGCCCCCTGTTCACCTTCCATAAAAGCTTTCCTCGTTTCATTGTGGTGGCTTTGGCCTGGCTTAGCCACTCATGTCACTCACCTCTGCCTTCAAGTTGGCTGGGTAGGCACAGATAAGTGTGAATGGCTTTTTTTTTTCTTTTACTTCTCCCTTTCCCCCAGGCCCACCGAGGTGAATCAAATCCTCATTAAGTGGCTGGATTCTGATGCCCGGAACCCACTGGTGGTCTCAAAGATGTAGAACGCAGCGTGCACCCACGCTCAACAGGTGCGCCGTCCTTCCACCTGCTGGGGCACGATTCTTAGTATAGAGGTGGCCTTACACACATCTCTCATGGATGGCGGCATTGTTCTGAAGGGGTTTGCAGGAAAAAAAAAAGATTTTCTTTACATAAAGTGAATCAAATTTGACATTATTTTAGATCCCAGAGAAATCATGTGTGATTAGTTCTCCAGGCATGAATGCATCGTCCCTTTATTTCTAAGAACCCTTAGTGTCCTGTGGGGGTACAGAATGGGGTGGCCAGGTGGTGATTTCTCTTTGACTGACCAATCCATAGTTTGGCAGAAAAATCAGCAGTTCATTTAGAAGAATCTTAGTAGAGATTGGGATGCCTTACTCAATAAAGCTAAGATGACTATGCTGCTGGCTGTCTTTGTTCTTGGAGAGGTGGAGTGAATGTTCGGGGAGAATGCATGGCATGGGGATGAACCCTTCCCTTCTGCTTCTGAGCCCTGTTCTGGGCTCCAAGGTGCTGCGTGATCTAGGCCGTGCTGGCCAGGAGACAATCCTGTGGGGATGGCAGTGGTCTCTTGTGCTCTGTCCCCTAGAGCAGTCACTGGCCACAGATAGCCACCTGCCTTTCTCCCGGCTTCCCTAGCAGAGTTTGCTCAGGCACAAATGCGCACCTGGAGCATTTGAAATGTGCTAGTGAGGCCGAGGAAGTGAATTCTAAATTTCATTGAATTGTAATCAGTTTAAAGTTACATAGCAGCAGCTGCCATGAGGCTCAGGCGGATCCAGCCCATCTTCCCCTCTGCCCTCTCCTCCCTATCTTTCCCTCTACCCTCTCCTCCCTCCTGTCACATCCAGTTAGGGGCCCGTCTCACTGATGTGTCTCCTGCAGTGGTCTCTCCTCTGTCCTGCTTCTGGCCCCAGAGTCCTGGAGCAGCCTCCTCACAGGTCTTGCCGCCCATATCGTTGGATCCTGAACCTTGCAGGGCCTCCCCCACTGCCCCTGCCCACCCCCAGCCAGCCCCATCACCCTCCAATTCCTAACCGCCCTCCAGCAGCACACTTGCAGGTGCTGATCCTCCTTGACCCTCTGCCCGACTTACCCATTCTTTGCCTGGAATGTTCCTCCTGCCACTTCCTCCAAGCCCATAGGCTGGGTCTTGAGCCCTTTCTCCCTGCCCCCCTTGCATAGTTATCGGGCTCACAGATGCACACACAGTGGCCTCACTGCACTTGAGAGAGGAAGTGGTCCCTCCAAGCTGAGTTTGGCATGATGACGGGAATAAGTTGGCCAGGCCACGAGGGCCTGAGTATCTGTGTATAGGGAGAAAGCCAGGGGAGGTTTGAAATGGAGGCTGCTGGCATTTCTTCACTGCCATAGTGCACCTAGAGTCTTCCATGCACACCTCTCATCCTTCCAGAGAGTCCTTCCCATTTAACAGAGAGGGAAACTGAGGTTCAGATAATTTGCCCAGGACTGCCTGGCTAGATGGGGGCAGAGCCTGGATTCAGAAGCAGGCTCTCTGGCTGCTAAGGCTGAGCTTTTTCTACAAAAAAAAAAATGTTCTCGTCGTGCCACTGCACTCCAGCCTGGGCAACACAGCGAGACTCCGACTCAAAAAAAAAAAAAAGAAAAGTTCTCCTTTCTAAATCTGGAGCCAGACCACCTAGGTTAGGCCTCCGGTCTGCTGCATACTCGCTGTGTGACCTTGAAAAAGGATATCTGTGCCCCAGTTCCCTCATCTAGAAAAAAGGGGACGTTAATAGGACCTAACTCATGCGTGGTTGCATCAAGTATGTTAATATACACAGTTCTAGAACAGTGCTTGGCATGGAGGAAGTGCTATAGAAGTATCAGCTATAAGATTTCCAGTTTGTCTTAGGACAAGACCTCTAAGGGGTTTCCATCTCCAGCCACACCACCACCATCTCAATCCTTTTGCATCTGAGAATTAAAGGGCTCATTTAAAGGCAATCATGAGGCCTAGGGGAAAGGCTTACACCAGATCACATTATTTTCCTAACTGGGTGTATTCAAGCCCATTTGTAAGGGAGCAGTTGGGGGAAAGGAAATAATCAAACCTAAAAGCGTCCTTTACTAGAAGGAGCACAAACAGCAAACCTGTCTTCCCGAAAGTCTCGCTTTTAATCTTCTATCCAGTCATCTCCATCAGCCTTCAAAAAGGCCTCAGAAATTCTGCTCCTTTGGCAAATAAGAGTTGAATGACTCCAGTCCATAGCATTGCCAGAAAAATATAACCGGTTATACAAGATGGAGGGCTGTATCGGTCTGTTCTCCCATTGCCATAACGAACTACCGGAGACTGGCTACTTTATAAAGAAAAGAGGTTTAATTGGCTCACGGTTCTGCAGGCTTTACAGAAAGCATGGCTGGGGAGGCTCCAGAAAACTTACAATCATGGCAGACGGTGAAGGGGAAGCAGGCACATCCTACGTGTCTAGAACAGGAGGGAGAGAGAAAGAGAAGGGGGAGGTGCTACACACTTTTATAAACAACCAGATCTCATGGGAACTCACCATCACGAGAACAGCAAGGGGGAAATCCGCCCCCATGATCCAGTTGCCGCCCACCAGGCCCCTCTTCCAACATCGTGGATTACAATTTGACGCGAGATTTGGGTGGGAACAGAAATCCAAACCGTATCAAGGGCCATAAAGGACAGTGGACTGGAAGAAGTCTTTAGGTTTTTCAGGAAGATAGTGGAATGTCCAGGGCTATGTTTCCTGGTCTGCTTTGAGGACCTTTGGGCCACACATCAACTGTTGCAGTGGTGGTATCAGGGCATTCCCTGGAACAAGCAGGGAATTTTCAGATGCCATTTTAAGTACAAATGGCAAGGAGTGTGTCCAAAATGATTTAATTATAAAATGCTATATTTGGGGATTGAATTTAATTTTGTAATTAACATACTAGTTGTACATATTCATGAGGTACGTAGTGATGTTTTAATACATATAATGTGTAGCAATCAGATCAGGCTAATTACACCTGTCATCTCAAACATTTTATCATTTTTGTGTTGAGGACATTTAATAACCTCCTTCTGGCTATTTAAAACAATGTATCATTGACTTTAGTCATCGCTCAGTGCTATACAACGCTAGAACTTACTCCTCCCACCTAGCTGGAATTTGACATTCCTTAACAAATCCCTCCCTATCCCCCACCTCTTCCCCCAACCCTTCCCAGCC
The DNA here is from genome assembly GCF_028885625.2 of Pongo pygmaeus. NCBI lineage: Eukaryota > Metazoa > Chordata > Mammalia > Primates > Hominidae > Pongo > Pongo pygmaeus. The sequence goes on from NC_072380.2 coordinate 27,669,288, forward strand.
TCCTATCCTCTGTTCTACTTTTTACTTCTAGGAAATGAACTTTTTTTTAGCTTCTGCATGTGAGTGAGAACATGTGGTGTTTCACTTTCTGTTCCTGGCTTATTTCACTTAACAGAATGCTCTCCATTTCCATCCGTGTTGCTGCGAGAGACAAGATTTCATTCTTTTTTTGTGGCTGAATAGTAAAAATATGTTATTTTTATGTCATGATTACAAAGGGAATAGATTACAAGTATATTCCTCTCTGCTAAAAGAAATCGGCACTTTAAAAAGAGGTCCAGCAGTCTTCATATTCTCTCTCACACCCTCCAGCAGTGGGTTGTGCTGCTCCTGGGAGGAGGCTGAGATCACTCACATATTCTGTCAAGGAAGGACCACTTAGTGGCTGTCAATTAGCAACATCCAATGTTTCCAGGAGACCCGTCTTCTAAAAAGTGAGTCTATTAGACTAGACAGGACAAAAAGCTATTTCTGTCTGTCTTGGGGTATAGGGAACCCATGGTTTTAGACCTTGACATGACTGTCCACCAGTTTCCATGTTGTTCACAGCCACATTACCATCAACACAAATTAAAAGCAAACAATGGTTAACATATCTAGGTCAGAGGCTCAAAGGGTTTTTTCCAACAGGAATTGGGTGACAAATATGCCTCACTGTTCAAAGGACTCCATCTGGCCACAAATGATAAAATACTTCCTTGCCTGAGCAATTGTAGAGTGTCAACTCCTGCACCCAAATGTGTAACTGTCTGTCTCCCTGTTAGACTGTGAGGGCCCTGAGATCGGAGGCTGCCTGTCTAAGTAATTCATCCTGAAACCCAACCCAGCACTGGCCTGGCATATGGAAAATGCTCATTAGACGTTTGCTGAATAAATTGGAGAGTAAATGCATAAATGGATGAATGGACAAATGCATTAGTTTCAAGTTAAAATAATTAAAATTTGGTCGGGCATGGTGGCCCACATCTGTAATCCCAGCAATTTGGGAGGCTGAGGCGGGCAGATCACCTGAGGTCAGGGGTTCGAGACCAGCCCAGCTAATATGGCAAAACCCCATCTCTACTAAAAATACAAAAATTAGCTAGGTGTGGTGGTGGGCACCTGTAATCTCCGCTACTTGGGAGGCTGAGGCAGAAGAATCGCTTGAACCCAGAGGCGGAGGTTGCAGTGAACCAAGATCATGCCATTGCACTCCAGCCTGGGCGACGAGGGAAATTCCATCTCTATAAATAAATAAATAGCCTAATGTCCTCGAGGTTCATTCATGTTGTCACATGTGTTGGAATTTTCTTTCTTTTTAAGGCCAAATAATATTCCATTGTATGTATAGACCACGTTTTGTTTACCTACTCATTCAGCAATGGGCACTTGGATGGCTTCCATATTTTGGCTATTATGAATAATGCTCTGAGCATCAGTGTACACATATCTCTTTAGGGCTCTGAATTCAGTCCTTTTGGGTATATATCAAAAAATGGAATGGCTAGATTATATTGTAATTTCTATGTTTAATATTTTGAAGAATCACCAGATGGTTTTCCATAGCTGGTTTCCATTTTCTGTTTTTTTAATATATAGAATGGCCGTGTGATATCCCGTGATGGTTTTATTTGAATTTCCCTAATGATTAGTGATGTTGAATATCTTTCATGTGCTTATTGGCCATCTATATATATCTTTGAAATGTCCATTCAAGTCCTTTGCCCATTTTTTGTTGGGTTGTTTTGTGTTGTTGTTGAATGTTAAATCTTGTATATTCTGGATATTTATCCCTTATAAGATATATGATTTGCAAATATACTCTCCCATTCTGTGGGTTAGATCGTGTAGGGGTGGAAGGTATGATACTTCTTCTCACCCATCATAAGGGTCACGGCTGATTCTTCTATAGCAAAAGATAGTAAACAAGGGAAAAGCATACCACATTTATTTAATCACAATTTTACATGACAAGGGAGACTTCAGAAACAAAGACCCAGGAAAACTGTCTATTTTCATGCTTACGTTCTATGAAGAATGGACAGTCCTGTGGAAAAGTGATTGGACAAAAGGCTATGACCTCATTGTAACAGACTAAGGGGGAACCCAGCAAGGCCTGTGTGTTCAGATTCTTCTTGGCCTTTCTGTATAGCATTCCTTCCTCCCAGGTATAGGGCAGGACCCTCTAGAACAAGGGTCTTCAAGGGAGAGGGGAGAAAGTGATCTAAGTTTGATGGCTTGCTTTGGGGGAGAGGAGGTCTAGAGTCTATGACTGCCTTGGGGGAAGAGGAATTCTAGTTTCTGTGACCCCGTTTTGGGGAAGAAAGAGGACCAGAGACAGAAGGGCAGGAGAAGGTCCAATAGCCCATGCTTTAAGGCCCTTCCAATGTGACTATGTGGGCTTACGTCAGAGTTTCAAAGACAGAAACAATTTTTTTTTTTTTTTTTTTTTTTTTGAGACAGAGTCTCTGTTGCCCAGGCTAGAGTGCAGTGGCACAATCTCGGCTCACTGCAACCTCCACCTCCCGGGTTCAAGCAATTCTCCTGCCTCAGCCTCCCAAGTAGCTGGGATTACAGGTGCCCACCACCATGCCCAGCTAATTTTTTGAATTTTAGTAGAGATGGGATTTCACCATGTTGGCCAGGCTGGTCTCGAACTCCTGACCTCAGGTGATGCACCCGCCTCGGCCTCCCAAAGTGCTGGGATTACAGGCGTAAGCCACCGCGCCTGGCCTGACAGAAACAACTTTTTATTTATGCAACTCAGAGTAAGAGAATTCCTGAGAAAGCCCCAAACAGTGGTATTCATTTTCATTTGAATGTATTAAGGGATAAATATGTATTTATCCTCTTTATCAATTATCTTGGATTCAGATGGAAAAAGAAGTCTGAAGTACATTAGGCAGCCTCGTCTACTTTGTCTCACATGTGCTGAAGGAATGTTATGCCCTACGTCATATTTTAAAGAGAATGTGCTGGCGGAATGAGTCAAGGAAGGGAGACCTGCAGACCAGAAATGGTTAAACACCCTTCACGATGTCCACAATAAGGACACGGGTGTTTCACAGAAATGTGTTAGGTTCCCGGGTACAAATGGTGTATTAAGGAGCGCATTCTCAATGATTAACAAGTCTGGGAGGGGAAAAGATCTAAAAACATGCCCTTCGGTGACCACTAAGGCAGCAACATTCATTTTCCTTGCCAAGAAATGTTTGTAAAAGTTAAGACTCAGCAAGTCCAGAACAGGCTGAGTCCTTCAGACAAGAGGAAATAAATAACCCCTCGATCACAATCATGGGACGGTGGCAACACAGATCGAATGAACTGATTCATGCGATTTTTGCTGAGTTTCATATTCTCATGTAAGTTTATTTTTTTCAATAAAGGCAGTTTATAAAATTGATGTGCTTGGCTTAGGGTGGGGGTAGGAGCATTCCATCCAAGGGCAGTAATGCCAGGTGAAGAAAGGAAACCTCCTGCATGGATCCAGGCTCTGGAAATTTCAGGGGAGGAGGGCAGAAAGTCCACAAGGGTCCCAGGGCTGTGGAATAGACCAGGCCCACTCACACCCCCCAACACTAGGCTCAAAATGTAGTCACGAAAAGAGGAGCGCTTGGACTGGACTATAGCTGAAAGGGGAATTTGTGGGTGGAGAGGAGGATGTACTTTCCTTGAAATTGTGAGGGCAGGGTTTGAGAAGGAAGTGGGGAGTTAGAAAAGAAAATAACTTTTATCTGAGGAACACAATCCTTTTAATGACCAGGCCCAAAGACACATTAAAATGATACAGCAATCATGCCCTCCTCCCGGCTTTGAGCTCTGTCTCCATCTCTTGAAGCTGCTTGCTTCTGCCACAAGTACCTATAAATTAACCTAACACTGTCACACTGGACACTCTGACCCATACCCTATAGCTTAACAATGTCTAGCTATTAGCAAACTAATCAATGTTATTTCTGTAAAGCAAAGAGAAATCCTGACAAACAATTTTGTATCAGTCCACTCCCTGTCCCCCTTTTTTGCCTTTAAAAGTCCACGTGTAACTGCTGCTAATCGGAGTGTCTATTTAGGGCAACTTGAATCTATGCTCCCAGGTTGCAATCTGCAAGCTTGGCCCAAATAAACCCTCAACTCAGATTAATTTCGCTGCAGCTTCTTTCCTTTAGGGCCTGCAGAAGCAAGTTCTTGGTTTGGGGTGATACCAGGGTACACCTCTGCACACCCTCCCCCCTTGCCAGGCGCCTCTCTGTCCCCAGGACTTGATGCCAGTCAGTCCTTGTGTTGGCCACAGCCCCTGGCCCACTTGCAGAGCTTTGGGACAGTGAGTGTGGAAAAGAGACAGCTGCCAACCTAACAGCCCCAAGGCCCCTCACCCCAAGCCCTGCCTTTTCCAGCAGGGAGTCTGCGATCCTGCGGGGCTCTCTGCCCCTGGGCCATGGAGCTGGCAGTTCTGGGGCCCCGCAGGCCCTGCCCCTCCCTCAGGGACAGCCCCAAGTGCACAGATGCAAAGGGAAGAGGCCTGGCCTTGCCCTTTTCTCTCCTGAGGCCCTGACCCCAGGCTCTCCGGCTCGCAGACATGATCTGCTACGGCTGCCATAACAAAGTCCGACAGATCAGGTAACTTAAACAGAGACATTTGTGTTCTCACCTTTCCGGAGGTTGGAAGTCTGGGATCAAGGCGTCGGCAGGGCTGGTTCTTTCTGAGGCCTCTCTCCTTGTCTTGTAGACAGCCACCTTCTCCCTGAGTCGTCTTCTCCTGGTCTTCCTCCATGTGTGTGTCCTAAGCTCTTCTTATGAGGAGACTAGTCATATTGGACAAGGGCCCTACCATCTGTGCTACAGCCACCAATATCCTGTCCTGTCTCCCTAAGAGGGGGTGGGGGGCTTGGCTTGGTCACCCCCCAGGTCTGGCAAGGGAACGAACACACACAGGGACCCAGGCTTCAGCTGCACAGGCCTGTGCCCTCCTCCAGCCCAGGGTGCTGTGGCAGCCCCACATCAAGACCCCCAGCAGCTCCAACATCACAGCCTCCCCTGATCTATGGTGTTAAGCACCTAGTTAGAGGCTGGGGGTGTCCTTTGGCTCCAGAATCCTTAGGGTTGGGGTCAGAGTTCAGATAGTTAAACCCTGCCCTCCCACCTTCCGTCAGAGAGGGAGCATGGGGTGGGGGCAGGCCTGAGCAGCTGTTTGTTTATGGCCTTAATCCTGCCTGAGTTGAACCTGTCAAGGCTGCTCACCTGCCTCTCCTGCCAGAGCCCCCTCTCCACTTCTCAGGAGCAAGAGCAGTGAGCAGGGCCCCAAAAGATAGACTCACCATGACAAATACAGAAAGGTGCAAAGTGGCATTTAGCTTACTTTACAGATGAGGAACTAAGGATCAGAGAGGGTGAGTGATTTGCCTGGGATCACAGAGCCAATCAGCAGCAGGGCTGGGCACAGACTCAGGACTGATGCCAACTCTGTGCTCAGTTACTGTCCATGCAATTGAGCCAGTACCTGATGAGTGCCCCCAGGTGCCTGCCAGCGAGTCAGGGTGCCAGACAGGTGTGCTGCATGTTACTCCCGTTCTCACCTGCTGGGGCCAGCTCCCCTCAGCTGTAATTTTTGCCAGGTAATCTCTCCTTCTTCTATGCCTGCTAGCAAGGCTCTGGGATTCTCTCTGCTATTTCCTTATTTGCTCAGGCTGGTGGTCTCTAACTCGTAGAAAACGTCCCGGCTGAGACATCAGTCATGGTGGTAATGAACTCTGATTGCTAATTAGTGAGGATTGGGCTCCAGCAATCGATTTCACTGAGCTCTGTGTCCCGGGTCCATGGAATGCACTTGTGCTTTGGAGTCAGACAGATGTGCCTTCTCATCTCAGTTCCACCACTGATGTTTGTGTGACCTTGGGCAAGTGACTTCAAGTTCCAGACCTCAGTCCCCTCCCTGTAAAGTGAAGAGACCATTCCCACAGCCCAGGGCTGCCATGGGGATCTCATGACATAGTACCCTAGTCCACATGGCAGGCACCAAACAGATGGTATGTCTCTTCCTTTCCCTTCCAGCTCTTCGTCTTTGCCTAGGTCCTCGCACCTCCCAGGGTGAGAATAAGTGGAGAATTTGAAGTCTATCTAGCAAAGTCAAGACCCTATGGGAGTACGCCCTCTTTGGTTGGTGACTTTGTGCAACTACACAAAGCAATCCTGGCTTCCCAGTCTGGGCGGTGGTGGGAGCACAGGGGTGGAGGAATGCTAGACCCAGCTCAGCCCAGTGAACTTGGGCCAGTCTCTCCTCCTCCCTGTGCCTCATCTTCACCTTTGAGCAGAAGGCATTATCCAGAATATTCCTAAAGCTCCAGCATTCTCAGGCTTCTGCAGAGGACGTGGCTCAAGCTGACCCCAGGCTGGGACAGACCCACTTACGCTCCCAAGAAGCCTGGCAGCAGGAGTGAAGGCTGGGCAACCACCTGGCTCCTCCCGGCCTACACTGGTCTCTTGCAGGTGGATGAGGAGAAGAAGCAGGTGACCATGGAGGCTGGCATCCTCCTGGCCAACCTGCACCCACGGCTGGATGAGCATGGCCTGGCCCTGTCCAGGTAAGAGCCCATGCTCCCATTCCTGAGTGGGCCGAGGCCACCTGCTCACCCCCCATCCTTGCCTGGCTGGACACTCAAGGATCTGGCAGGAGCCACAGAGGAGCACCTCCCAATGTGCACCCCTTTCTCTGGGCTCCTGTTCTTCCCCCTTGGGGTGCCTATCTCTCCATCCTGCATGGGTTCAGGGGCTGTTGTGTTGGGAATGGAAAGAAATAGGCCAGAAATGAGATGAGCATTAAATAATAGTCTCAAACAGAAATGGGACAACCCTGGATTAAGTCATTCTGAAAACTTGCAACAAACAACTCCAGGGATCCAAACACAAGAAAATGCCAATAAACCCTCAGAGGAACAGAAGACCCTGATGACTGAGCCCCAGGGTTTCCTGGCATGCTATCCATGGCTTCACTTGTTCCTCCATCCAAACGTGGTATCAGTGATTGCTCAGGTTTAATATCAGGGGATTTCCTTTGAAATAGGAGCCAAACACAGCCAAAGGAGTGAATCTCTAACTGTGGAATTTCAACCATTAGAAACAGGTAACAGAGCTGTTTGGAGCAGTGAGGTAAACAATCTGTTTGCAGCTGGGAATCATACCCGTGGAAACCTGTAGTTGGTCTTCATGTGGGAGTGGTCTGCATGCCTTAGCTTTCTTATCACAGGCCCTTGGGCATCATGACTCCTCTGCACTCTGGAAACCCTCTGTTCTGGCCTCTGTAAGGGCCATGGCAACGCAAACATTTATAGAGTGTCTACTACATGCAGGCCCTGTTCAGGCCTTGGAGAGGCAAAGATGAACAAAGCCCAGACCCCACAAGCAAGGAGCTCCCAGCAAGGGGCCACATAGAACTGGCAGGCATCACACAGAGCAATAGGTTCAATGTCAGTGAAGCATTCAGGGCAGCCTGGGGCCCAAGTTCAGCCTTGGCAGGCAGGGAAATGTGTGAGAGGGTAAGAATAGGAACAGAATCCCTTCAGGGGGGACCCCCGGGTTGAGCCCCAAAAGATAACTAGGTATTAACCAGCAAAAGGGGAGGAGGGAGGAATCTCAGGCAGAGGGGCCCAGGAGAGGGACAGAGTGTGAGGTGTGCAGAAGCTGGAAGCAGACAGCAGAAACAGCCCTTGACCAATGACAACAGGAGGAGATGTGTTCTTCTTAATTACGGGCATCAGCTCCTGGGCCCTGAAGCATTCTTGCTCGTCTAAGATGTGTCCCTGTCCTCCCCTAGGGGCCCCGTCCTCCTCAAGTGGCTCCTGGGATGAGGCCCATCTGCCTCTCCAAAGGTAGCTGGGATGTCCCATCCTGTATGTCCTAGGGGGCTGCCTGGGACTGCAGTTCCAAGGATGCTGGGGCGCTTTTGGGAAGAGGAAGGCCGTATGCGGGGTCTGGACGCCCTCTTTGGTTTCACCATCACACCAGCCCTGTGGGGAAAGGATGAGAGTCTCACTTACAGGCACAGAAGCCAGAATCTTACCCAAAGATGTTATAGGAAAGGGGTCCCGATCCAGACCCCAAGAGAGGGTTCTTGGATCTTGCACAAGAAAGAATTCAGGGTAAGTCCATAGAATAAAGCAAAAGCAAGTTTATTAGGAAAGTAAAGCAATAGAAGAATGGGTACTCCATAGACGGAGCAGCCCTGAAGGCTGCTGGTTGCCTATTTTTATGGTTATTTCTTGATGATATGCTAAACAATGGGTGGATTATTGATGCCTCCCCTTTTACACCATATAGGGGGATTTCCTGACATTGCCATGGCATTTGTGAACTGTCATGTTGCTGGTGGGATGTAGCAGTGAGGACGACCAGAGGTCACTCTCATTGCCATCTTGGTTTTGATGGGATTTAGCTGGCTTCTTTACTGCAACCTGTTTTATCAGCAAGGTCTTTAATGACGTGTAGCTTGTGCCAACCTCCTGTCTCATTCTGTGATTTAGAATGCCTTAACTGTCTGGGAATGCAACCCAGTAGGTTTCAGCCTCATTTTACCCAGCTCCTATTCAAAGTGGACTCGTTCTGGTTCACACGCCTCTGACAAAGTCATGCAGCTGGAAGGCTCCGAGACTTTGTGTGTTTGGTGCCAGATGGGGCAGGGCAGCATGATGGTGAAGCCCAGCTCTAGGAGCAGTCGGCCTGGGCGTGAGCCTGCCTCTACCTTGCACCAGCTGTTAGGCAAGTGCCTTGTGCCTCGGAGCCACAGCGTCCCGCCTTAGAAAACAGGTCTCTAAAATAGGGGTATTCAGAGGGCTGGTTGAGTTAGAGATGCCCCTTGTAGTGTGGTTCAGTAAATGTCAGCCTTCCTCATTCTGGCTCTGTCAAGGCCTCGCTTCAGGGACTCTGGACATGGCCTTTCTCCTCCCCTTGTTATCTCCACTTGCTCAGGGACCAAAGTCTAATTCTTCCTTCCAATTGACTCTTTTCACTGAAAGCCTTGCTTTTATCCCTGTCTTTTAACAGGGTCCTAAGCATCTTGCCTCTTCCTCTTTAGTCTTCATACACTTCATGGAGAAAAGAAGCTCACCCTGTCCCATTGTTGGCATTTGGGTCACTCTCATGCTTCACTGTTATAAACAATGCTGTGAGGGACATCCTCACATGTGTGCCTGCCATGTACGGGAGTATTTTCCTAGGGCAGATTTCTAGGGTCCTCTTCTATTTAATCATTTTTTAAAATTTTGGATTCAGGAGTGCATGTGCTTGTTTTGTTACATAAGTATATTGTGTAATGGTGGGGATTGGTCTTCTCGTGTACCCATCACCCAAATACTGAACATTGGACCCAGTAGGTCATTTTTCAACTCTCCCCCTTCCTCATCCTTCCCCGTTTTTGGGGTTCCAGGTGTCTATTATCTTCATCCTTATGTCCATGTGTACCCACTGTTTAGCTTCTACTTATAAGCGAGAATATGCAATGTTTGATTTTCTGCTTCTGAGTTAGTTCACTTAGGATGATGGCCTCCAGCTGCATCCATGTTGCTGCAAAGGACATGATTTTATTCTTATTTATAACTGCGTAGTATTCCATGGTGTATATGTACCACATTTACTTCATCCAGTCAACCACTGATAGACACTTAGGTTGGTTCCATGACTTTGCAGTTGTGAATTATGCTGCAATAAATATATGAGTGCAGGTGTCTTTTTAATATACTGACTTCTTTACCCTTAGGTAATACCCAGTAGTAGGATTGCTGGGTCGAATGGTAGTTCTATTTTTAATTCTTGGAGAACTCTCCATACTGCGTTCCATAAAGGTTATACTAATTTACATTCCTACCAGCAGTGCGTAAGTGTTCCCTTTTCTCTGCATCTTTGACAACATCTGCTGTTTGGGACCTTTTATTTTTATTTTATTTTTGTTTTTATTTTTTTGAGACAGTTCTCACTCTGTCACCTAGGCTGGAGTGCAGTGGTGTGATCTCGGCTCATTGCAACCCACTTGAACCTGGGTTCAAGTGATTCTCTTGCCTCAGCCTCCTCAGTAGTTGGGACTACATATGTGCGCCACCATACCCGGCTAATTTTTGTATTTTTAGTGGAGACAGGTTTTTGCCATGTTGGCCAGGCTAGTCTCAGACTCCTCACCAACTGATCCACCCGCCTTGGCCTCCCAAAGTGCTGAAATTACAGGTGTGAGCTGCCGCACCCAGCCAGGACTTTTTAGTAATAGCCATTCTAACTGGGGTATTACTGGCTTTTCCTGTAATAGCCATTCTCACTGTGGTTTTGATTTGCATTTCTCTGATGATTAGTGATGTTGAGCATTTTTTGTATATTTATTGGCTGTGTGTGTCTCCTTTTGAGAAATATCTGAGATCTTCTTTTCACATTCTGGCATTTTCAGAGGAGGCATTATCACCCACTAACCCCACCAATATGGACAAATAGATGAGAGTAGCCAGGAGGGTGAGCGGGTGGGTGAGGGAAGGCTAGAAGAGGCTTGTGTGTCCTTCACCCTCTCCCCATTCAGCCAGGGCAGCCCCAGGTCTCATCTTCTCTCTCTAGGAAGTCATGAGGTGAGATTTCCTAATCATTGTCACATTGGGTTCAAAGTGGGAGATGTGGAGCCTCTGGTGTCCTCCAGCCTCCCTCAAGGGCCCTCGGTCTGCACTGGAGGAACCTGCCACATCCCTGCCCTCCTATCTTTTACCTGTGAGAGCACTGTGTGTGAGCTGAGGACAGCTGGGCTCTTGGGAAGCTGTCTCACAGCTTGTGAAGCTCCAGGCACCTGAGCCCTTGGAGGTCTTCAGAAAATACCTGTTTCCTTCTCCTTTAAGTTAGGGCTGAGATGACTCAGAAAGTTCCTGGGAAGTAAGATTTTTTAAACTTCTGATCTGCTCTTCGTCCTTGACCTTGAGATTGGCAGGTCTTTCTAATTCCTGCCCCCATGGTGCACGCCTCCCAAGGGGTACTGCATTCCTTTCATGATCTTGTCCTCCCACGCACATGGAAGCCTCCTGTTATTCCTTCTAGGGCCTGGAACACCAGGCTGAGGGATGAGGCCTTTCTCCTGGAGCCCCTGAAGGTTTCTGAGCAGGAGAGGTGACAGGGCCTGCTCCTCCTTCTTTCTCACCTCCCCAAACTTTTCTGGGATGTTTATTTGTGAGATTTGAACCAGGCTGGTTCCACGAGGACATTGCAGGCCTTGGTAGGCTGGGTACCTAAGAGAAGTCTTAGCAGGAGCATTTTGGCCTTTGGTTGGTGGAGAGGGTATTTATTGTTGGCAGATGGAGGTTGGAGGAAAGCAAGAAAGGGGTGTTGTGGGCTGCAGAAACCCCCAAAGCCAGGCAGGCAGGCCTCCCCTCAGCTCTGAACCATGTCGCCGCTGGCTCATCTAACAGGCCACTTAATGAGGAAACTGAGACCCCGAGAGAAGACAGGCAGGCCACATCACACAAGCTAATTCATGGCAGATTTGGGATGAGAACCCAGACAGCACTGAATAAACTTTTCTGCCCTGAGGGGCCTTGCACCTCAATCTGATGTGCCTGGGAGTATGCCTGCTGCCCCGGGAAGCCTAACTGGTCTCTTGTGTCCTTTTTGCTTCTTGCTGAGCCCAGCCTGGGCATGGTGGTAGATATGACTGGAGCTGGTGTCGTTGGGTCTGGAATGCAAAACATGGGAATCAGGCCTGGCACCCCGGCCAGCCAGGCGAGTCCACCTGCTTCCCCTGCAGTGCTGGCCCAGCTCTGTGGGGTCCTCACACCCAGCCCAGCTGGCCCCCTTTGGCAGAGATGCAACAGGTGCCCTCCAGGTATGTCACTGCCTTCTCTGGCTGACAGTCACGATGAGGAAGGGGCCCCCCTGCCTGTCGGTGCTCTGACAGTTGCACAGTGCCCTCCCACCTTTGCCTCTTAGGAGCCTCACTGCCACCCTGTGGGAAGGGATGGGCAGGGATGGAGTGCAGGGAAGGGGTGCCATCTCCACTGAAGATCTGACGCCAGAGCTGTGCAGGGGATGGGGCTGTCCAGGTTAGCAGGTGCAGGGAGGGGTCAAGATAGGAGCCTAGTGCTTGTGGACCTGGAACCCCTACTTTATAATCATTAAAAAGCATTTCTTACACTTCACAAGAGACCATTTGGGGAACTGGTTAAGAGCACAGGTCTGAGACTCGGCCCTGGGTTCAAAGCCTGGCTCCACCACTCACTGGGTGTGGAATGCACATTTGGTTGCTTAGCTTCTCTGGACATCCCTGTAAAAAAGCATCACCCCCAATGGGGTGAGTAATCCTCAACTTGTTGAAGAGGAACTTAGATAGCACATGTTACATGTGCGGCCGACCAGAGGACAATTCAGAGGATGCCTGTGTCAGGAGCCACCCTTTGGAGGGCAGTCACCTTGAGCTTTCAATATTAGGAGGGGCTTCCTCTCTGCCAGGCTGGGCCTCCCTGGAGCAGGCTGCTGGGGTGCTTGCAGAGGCTGGCTGCTCATTTGTCAGGGATGTATAAGACACTCCTGTGCCGGTGCAGTGGTACACACACTCAGCTGTGCTTTCTTTCTCCTGCGTGAGCCCGTTTGCACTAGGGGCCATGTGGCTTTGGCCCCTGGAGCATCATGGCTAAGCACTGGGGCTCCACCACTATTGTCTGTGTAACCTGGGGCAGGTCTCTTTACCTCTGGCTACCTCAGTTTGCTTACCTGGAAAATAGGAATGCTCATGATAGCCATGCATGTGAGGGACTTAGAAGAGTGTATGCAGTTAGTGCCCAATAAGTGTTTGTGATGGTTTTGCTTATAAGACAAGGCCTTTTCCAGAGCCCACACTTGGTGCTGACTTAGAAGCTTCAGCATTGCCAGGGGTTAGACCACGTGGGTCATCTAAGTTTCCTCTCGACTACACAAATTTCCTCTTGGCTCTGCATACGTTTCCTCTCAAATAAGCACACCCTGCCTTCTGCAGGGGTTCTGATGAAGGCAAGCAGCCAAGCAAACACTGTTTGACTGACTTCTAGGAGTTTGACCCCAGGTAGTCCAGGCTCAGAGCAGCACTGAGACCAAAAGCAAACAGCCCAAGCCTGGGCATGGTGGCTCACGCATGTAATCCCAGGATTTGGGAGGCTGAGGTGGGCAGATCACTTGAGCCCAGGAGTTCAAGATCAGCCCGGCCAATATGGCAAAATCCTGACTCTAAAAAAAAAAAAAAAAAAAAAAAAATTTAAATATTAGCCAGGTGTGGCGGCACATGCCTGTAGTCCCAGCTACTTGGGAGGCCGAGGTGGGAGGATCACTTGAGCCCAGGAGAGTGAGTGCAGTGAGCTGAGATCACGCCACTGCACTCCAGCCTGGGCTAAGGAGTGAGACCCTGTCTCTAGTAAATAAATAAAAACAGCCCAAAAGCAATTTCCAGGGGATGCACTGTGTTTTTATTTGTATTTCTTGAATTCTGTGAAGGGAAACCTAATTCCCAGTGACTGCTGCTTAAAACTCACTCTGCTTTCTCTTGGGCATCACATATACACCCTGGTTGCTCCTTGCCCTTCTCCTCCTCCCTCTTTTCACCACAAAATCCTCAAAAAATCACTAGGCAAGACGGGAGCATCTGAGGGGATGGGGCTGCGGAAGGGGAAGGACTGAGGCCATTCGTATCCATCATTCTTGCACCCTCCCAGGTAAGAGGCTTTGCAGCAAAGCATAGAGGGATGTGTGGGTCCTGATTCCCCAGAGCCCAGCATGGACATTCTCATTTCCTCCTCAAAGCTGGGTTCACTGCCTGAGGGAGCCCAGTGGTAACTGAGGGTGAAGGATGACATGAGAGCCACCCCTTCCTCAAGATTTGGCCCCAGTCCTAGTCCACTATCCAGGACTTATGTCAAACCAGTTGCCTCAGTTTCTACAAAATGATCAGCAAAGTGTGAATGTCATTGAGGCTGGGCGGAATGGCTCACCTGTAATCCCAGCACTTTGGGAGGCCGAGGCGGGTGGACCACCTGCAGTCAGAAGTTCGAAGCTGGTCTGGCCAACATGGTGAAACCCCGACTCTACTAAAAATACAAAAAATTAGCCGGGTGTGGTGGCAGGCACCTGTAATCCTAGCTACTCCGGAGCCTGAGGCAGGAGAATCACTTGAACCTGGGAGACGGTGGTTGCAGTGAGCCGAGATACCACTGCACTCTAGCCTGGGCAACAAGAGCAAACTCCATCTCAAAAAAAAAAAAAATAATAATAATAATAATAAAAGAAAAGGAAAGTCATTGAGTGGCCACAGATCAAAATGCACACAAGAGTGTCTGGCTTTTCTTAGGAGCCCAGCTGAGCAGACCTGGAAGCCAGTGGAAGGGGTCGCTGTTTTCTTTCACAACTTACCCTGATATTCCCTCATTTTATCCTCACCTCAATAGTTATAACTATTATCTCCATTTTACAAATAAGGAAACAGAGAGGCAGAATAACACACCCGAGGTCATACAGCTAGCAAAGACAGTGCCTGTTGTGCATTGGTTCCTGGATCCTGTGGAAGTGTTTTGCAGGCCAGCTCTCATTCACTTCTCTGGATCTTAGACAAAAGCTAGCTTTTGTAAAACTCATTCTGATGCCCTCACCCCGCTCCCCAGGTGCCCCATTTATGCCAATTTCCCATCTCTGGTCTTTGCTCACTGTTAATGAGAATTAGTTCAGCTTTATGTGTTCTCTTACCCGAAGCTCCTGGCCACCAACTGCACATGTCAAAAGCAATTTCCATCCAAATTAGCAGGTAGTGGAGTGTGAAGTGCTTAAACAGCATCAAGAGAGGTTTCCTCTGGAGATGCCAGGGGAAGGTGTAGAAGTCAGTCATCAGATTTCCACTGGGCACCCTGGTCTTTGCAGAAACCCAAAGGCATCTGGCTGGGTGTGGCTGAATGGGGGGATCTATTTCCCCAGGTGGATGGGTCCGTGGATGAGGGGAGGGACGGCTTGGCCAACACGTTGCCCAGGAAGAACAATAGGCAGAGAAGTGCCTGGGACCCTGGCTCCTGGGCTGGCCTGACCCCAGATGCACACACATCCTCATTTTGTCTTCCCAAGGCCCTTCCCCCAGGAACCCATGGCTCCTTAAAGCCTAGTCTCCTCTTAGAGCTGCCCTGGGCAGAGGAGGCCTCGCTGCATCCTGACTGTGAGGCCCACAGGATGCATGGGCAGCGGTTCTGGGAGGACAACCCAGGTCCCCTCATGCAGTGTTGGGCTCACCCCCTGTGGGGAACTGATGCCCACTTAAGCATAGCCTCCCTTTCCCCCATCTCTACTCCTCTTTCCCATGACAATGAGACCCCTCAGGTTGTGACAGTACACACTGGCTCTTCAGGCCCCCTGAATTGGGGCAAGGGAGATGACCTCAGCACCCTTTCCTTGGCTCTAGGGACACTGTGGCCAGGACTTTTCTGAGCAGGTCAGTGAACCTGGAGGAACTGCAGGAGGTAACAGAGGTATGGGCAGAAAAAGGGGTTGAGTAGAGACTTGCCACAGGAGACATGGGGCTGGTGTGAGCTGCCACTCCTGGGAGGGCATTAACCCTCAGCTGCACTGAGCCCCAGAGGATATGCCTGGGATTCCCTTTATAATGTTTTCTTCACAGCAAGGTGGGTGGAGTCACTTTCAGGCTTATTTGACTGCTTAAGGTTACATGCAGGGTATTTGGATCTGGATAACGGGGGGCTTGTAATTTATAGCAGTGCTTTTTGAATGAATGAAAAACAGTGTTGTATGGACAAATGGATGGATGGTTACATGGATGGATGGTTACATGGATGGATGGATGGATGAAGGACTAGATGGGTAGAGGGATAGAAAAAGGGATGGATGAAGGGACGGATGGATGGATTGATGGATGGATGGTTGAATGGATGAAGGGATGGATGGACGGATGGATGGATGGATGGATGGATGGATGGTTGGTTAGAGGGATGGATGGATGGATGAAGGGATGTATGGATGAATAGATAGTTGGATGGATGGATGAAGGGATGGATGGATAAATGGATAGCTGTATGGTTGGATGAAGGGATGGATGGATGATGGATGGATGGTTGGATGGATGAAGGGATGGATGGATGGTTGGTTGGAGGGATGAATGAAGGGATGGATGGTGGACAAATGGATGCATGGATGGATGAAGGGATGGATGAATGATGGATGGATTGTTGGATGGATGAAGGGATGAAGGGATGGATGGATGGATGAAGAGATGGGAGGATGGATGATGGGATAGATGGTTGGTTGGAGGGATGGATGAAGGGGTGGATGGATGGATGGATGGGTGGATGGATGGATGGATAGCTGGATGGATAAAGGGAAGGATGGATGATGGATGGATGGTAGGATGGATGAAGGGATGAAGGGATGGATGGATGGATGAAGAGATGGGAGGATGGATGATGGGTGGATGGCTAGATAGATGAAGAGATGGATGGATGGGTGGGTGGTATGCAGCATACCTGAAGTGCCTGGAATCCTAGATCCATTCTTCATATTCACTAAGCTATAGGACTCAAATCTATGGTTTCAAGTTCCTTGAAGGTTGGGCTCTTCTCTAGTCACCTTATTCAATATGAGCAGATCCTCTGTGCAGATGGAGTTGGCAATAATGTAAGCAGTACTGACTCAACATGATGAAGATCATGGGCTTTGAAATCAAATGAACCCGATCTTGAATGCTGGCTTTGCAACTCCTGAGCTGTGAATCGTGTGCCAGTCATTTAATCCTGCTGAGCCTTAGTTTCCTCATCTACGGAGAGTGTTAATAATGTCTGCCTTAAAGTATTGAATCTAAGGATTAAGCCAGATAATACATGTAAAGCATCTAGTTTAGTGTTCAAACATGCCCCCCATGGCACTCAGTAGGTGATAAACAGAAACTTGTTTTCTAGCCCCCAGTCTAAAATCCTTCCCACTGGAATTGCTAATACTTTAAGACTTGGGGCAAAGACCTTCACTCCAGAAGCCCCCTCCTCAGGGGCATGAGTTTGGGGAAAATCTTTACCCAGAACTCCCAACTGGTGGCTGAAAAAGTGATTCCACAGTTCCTGGGGTACAGCATGGATCCCTGAGGTGCCAATGCTGGGCCTGCAGAAATCATTTAGCAAATGAGGTGCCGGATGTCTTAGCCCAAGAGAGTGGGGCAAGTTCAGGACAAGAGCATTCCGTAGAATTGTTGGGCTGTGAAAAGGCATGCCTGAGCCAGGGAGCCCCGTGAGGAAAGGGGCAGGGAGGAGGACACTGGAATGAGGAAGGGAGGCCGGATGTTCACTGGCCCACACAGCTCCACCTGGAGCCGTCCCAGACTCTGAGTTTTTGGGGTGACCTTGGGTGTGCTTCAACCAGCCACAGTCCCTCAAAGCAGTGCTAAGGGGTTCACCAAGGCCACTTGTTCACACCAAACAGGGTTTAAAAGGCATTTTCGTATTCTGCCCAGTGCCAGGCATGCTGATTGAGAGGGATTGTGCTTTCGGCATTTGGGGCTCATATGACCCATGGGCTCACCTTGAGAGCCATGAAATACCATTCTGAGCTCCCACCATGAAGACGGAAGAGATTTTCCTCCAGCCCTCATGCCTCTGTTGATTGTGGCCTTTCCCCTCTCTGCCTGTCAGGAGTGAATGCTCCCTCCTGGCTACGCAGCAGAATGTGGCAGGTACTCCCACAGAGGTACAACCCCGGGAGGGACCTTTGTCAGGCCTGTGCTGGGCAGCCCAGTGACCCTTTCTTCTCTTCAACAGCCCCCTCCAGGACAGCCTGCATCTCTCCCCCTCAGCAGCTCCTGCCATAATCTCTGCCCCTCAATGTCCTTCTGGCCTGGACTGGACTGGCTGCAGAAGTGATAATAGGTCTTTTGCTTGGCTCATTCCTGCTGTCTCTGAACCAAGTACACCAGCCTTTCTCAGTTAAACGGTTTCTAACATACAGGGAATTATGGAAATAGCATGCAGCGAGGGGTCCCAGAGCAGCCCGTCTTGGTCCGTGCACTGAGGTCCATGCACGTGTGGACTCGTGGAGGAACTGCAGCCTTACAGCTGGGCCTCCAGGACCAGCAGAAGAGCCAGCCTGCCCTTGGGGCTTGAAGTTGAAGGCAGTATCCAGTGCAGAGGGCCTACCCGGGAGCTAAAGAAATAATTCAAGCCTGGCAGAGACGGCCGAGGCAAAGACCATGCCTCAAGTCCGGAACATGGGAAGGAGGTGTGGACGAGGCTGGGCAGAGTGAGCATGGCCTGGAGAGGATCCAAGGGGCTGGAATACAGAGCCAAGTCCATTTTCTCAGGGTCCATGTTCAAGAGGTATTTAGGTTGAGGAACCAACAGGACTCAGCAGCTGAGTGTGTGGTGAGGTGGCAGGAAGGAAGAGTCAAGGATGATGGGGCCACCATCAGTAGAGAATCCAGGAGGCTCGGCAGGGGCAACAAGGTGATTGGTTCCTTTGGGAACTTGAGTTCCAGGGGTCTCAAGTGGAGGTGTTGGGGCAGCTGCTTTGAAGTTCAGAAACTCAGGGGCTGGAGATACAGATTGAGATGTCATATTCACCAGCTAGACAAGCCATAGCAAATACCACAGGCTGGGCAGCTTCAACAGCAGATATTTATTCCCTTGTGGTTCTGGAGGTGAGAAGTTCAAAGTCAAGGTGCTGGCAGCGTTGATTTCTCCTGAGCCTCTTTCCTTGGCTTGCACGTGG
This sequence comes from Pongo pygmaeus, assembly GCF_028885625.2. Classification (NCBI taxonomy): domain Eukaryota; kingdom Metazoa; phylum Chordata; class Mammalia; order Primates; family Hominidae; genus Pongo; species Pongo pygmaeus. The sequence continues at coordinate 27,687,978 of NC_072380.2, forward strand.
CCACTTTCTCCCTGGTCCTCACATGGTCATCTCTCTATGTGCCTGTGTTCCTAATCTCCTGTTCTTATAAGGACACCAGTCATATTGGATTGGGGCCCCTTCATATGACCTCACTGAACCCTAATCACCTCTTTAAAGACACAGTCTCCAAAGACAGTCACATTCTGAGGTCCCAGGAGTTAGGAACTCAACGTAGGACTTTGGAGGAGGCACAGTTCAGGCCATAACAGGGGTCATCAGCTCCAAGACAAGTGACCACAAGAGTGGAGGGGACACCCAGGGAGAATGGGTTTGGGTGACAAGAGGGCCTTAGAGGACAGGGGCATTCCACGGGTGAGGACGCAGAGGCTGCCGTGAAGGAAACAAAGGGGATGGTGAGAGGGAATGAGGACCATAGGAGGGCAGTGCTGCGGAAGCAATGGTGCTGGGTGCCCAGGATGCAGGCGTCAATGCTGCAGGGAATCAGCATTGACTGCAGGGAATCAGACCCACACCGGGAGCTGATTATTCACAGCCATTGCTGACCTCTCTCTGTGAGAACAGCTGGAGTGGGGCTTTCGGCAGGGTGAGGGGTGAATGACCATCACAAAGCCAGGAAAAGACGGGTGGCAGGACCTCTTTCAACCAGAAAGGTGCCAAAACCCTGCCTAGTTATAGAATCAATTTTTCTACTTCACACTCAGATCAGAATTTATTAATCTTTAAGCTGAATGTTTTGACCCAGAGATAAAGGAATGCTTCTTTTTGCCAGAGGATTGGCTTTGGCCCCCTCTCTCCTGCTAGGATATTAGAGGTGGGTGGAAGATGGACGGTCTCCTGGTACCTGCCCACCCTCTCTCCGCCCTCTCTTTGACCTGACTGAGATGGGCTGAGATTGATTACAGCCAAGTCCTGTTTCTATCAGAGCCTAAGCTTGGGCTACCATGCACAAACACACACACACACACAAACACACACACATAACTGACCTTTCTGTCTGTTCAGAGCTCAAGATTGTGGCCTCCAGGTCATCTCAACATGGAGGCTTCTCACTTAAACATGACATCCTTGAAAACTCAAAGTGACTGTTAGGCAACAGATTACCTTCCCAAAATTTCCAGTTTCTTTAACTTTAGAAGGCTGTGATGCATGAGAAATAGCAGTTATTATCTCCTACCCTAGAAGACAAAATACACAATTGCATGCATGTGTGCACCCACACACAATTGCACAACCAAAAACTCTCAGCAAGGTGCGACGGCAAGGACTCTGGGAAGGGAGGCAAGTCCCTGAGCCCTGCTGTGCTGCTGACTGTGTGTGACCTTGATCAAGTTCCTCCAACTTTTGGGGACTCGGTTTCTATGTCTTTTAACAGTGAGATTGGATTGGATAATTCCCTGAGGTCACTTTCAGCTCTGACATTCCATAAGCCAGCACAGCACTAGGATGCAAAACTGTCCCCCCAACCTTATTGCTCCACCCTGGAGACAAGGCCATCTCTTACATTACTGTTTCTCTTCCTTCAAGGATCTGGTGAAAGTTCTTGGGCTATCCCTGAGGAGGAAGTGAACCCTGTTGGGAATGTAGCTACAGTCCCCACTGCCGACCCCAGCTTATCCCAGGGGGCTTATGGAGCAGGACTTTGCTCTCCTGCTCACTCATCTGTGCTTCAATGCACTCTGGATGTATTCTCTTCCCTGCCCTGAAGTGGCAGCTGCTGCCATACCCTGCTTTGCAGACCCAGCACCAGTCTTAGAGGCCATCCTTAGTTTCTGTCACCAGCCCCCCACCTCCATTGGCAGGCCATAAACAAGGACTGCCACCAAGGGTGGGTGGCAATTTCAGCCCTGTGATTTACTGCAAAGGGTGTGTGCAATAAATAGCTCTGTAGTTAATTGCCTTTTGCTTGCCACTCAGAGCAGCCTGTAAAGGGCATCTGCGAGGAGCTGAGAGTGCTTGGGATGCACCAGGGCAGGGGCAGGGCGGGAGTCGGGAGAGCTAAGCTGAAGATGGACAAACACAGCACAGGCCTTGCTCCCGCAAAGGAAACAACTCCATAGAGGAGAGGAAAGGATAGATTTCTAAGTCAGGAATCAGAAAATTCCTATGTGGGCTCTATCAAGGGGCTGCTCCGGGATGCATACAGCTACCCAGCCCCAGGTCCTCTGTTTAGCATAGAGCTGCTGTCTTGACAGTCAAGCTCTCCAGGCAGGTGGGTCCTGAGTCACGGGAGGAAGATGTGTGGAGCACAGACGCCTGGACAAGGAGGCATGGCGATTGCTTCCTGTGCATGTGGTTAGGGTTGAAGATTCAGCTCTTCAGCCATTTCTCCTTCCCTTATATTCCCTTCCTTTCCTTTCCCATTTCCTTCCTTCCATCTAACACATGTCTATAGGATCACTACAGTGGATCTTCCGCCCCAAGTTCTGGAAGCGCCCCAAGAGACCCATGAGGAGGGTCGACCCCTCAGTGTAGCAGTCGAGGCAGGAGGGGATCGTATCTCCAGAGTCAGACCATCTGGTCCCCACCAACCCGCTGTCACTCTGCAGAAGTCCACGAGCCTCTCTGGGGCCTGGATTCCTCACCCACGTGGTGGATGAGAGCTCCGCTGTCCTCCTGGGACTCTGGTCAGGCTGAGAGGGAAGACTGCACAGGGATCCTTTGTCTCACTGCCCTTTACAGACAGCCTCAGAGAGAGAAACCCGCAATTCTACCTCTGACTCTTTCAGGAGATAATGCCAGACACCGGGCCCAGGCTCTGTGGGGTTGTGTAGATTCCAGGATCAGAGTCAATGCTGGACTTTCCTGGCTGGATGTGCTGGTCATGCCCATTTTGCTCATGAATGTTGTCACCTCCTCCTGGCATTTGTCCCTCCCTCTTCCTGCTGGATGGTCAGTTTCTGGGGGGCGGAAGTCTTCTCTGAGCCAGTTTTAGCTCCCCAGGGTCCAGTAAGTACTCTTAATCTAAGATGACTCAATGATCAGTTGATCAAGAATTGAGTAAAAATCCATCCTTTTCTGGGACTTTCCCCATACACTCCCACCCATGCTGTCTGTGGTCCACGTTCCCCAGTACTGAGTCTGTTAAATGCATCTCAGTATGACTGTGAGTGCTGCTCATAGCCCTGTTAAGGAAAGGGATCATTCTCAGACCCCAGAAAGAGTTGGGATTCGTGCTTCAAGATTCAGGGCAGTGGGCTGAAGACAGACGTCTAGTTCAGTTTTGTGAAGGTGGTGCTGAGATCGAGGCTGCCTTGTGGCTTTTTATGACAGATTCTCAGCATTACCAATTCTTGGTGGTCTGGTCAGTATGGAATCACAGCTGGAAGATGGGGATTTTGGAAATCATTGTCAACTTTTATGCCACCCAAACCATGACATGATTCAGCGAGTGTAACTGGCTGCCTGAATCACCCCCACCCCCCACCCCAGAAGTAGGATTGGAGCTGGGGACACGCCAGCTTTTTTGGCTCATTCCTCTAGGAATCTCCCTTGATGGTGTTCCCAGGAGATACAAGTCAGATCCAGGGACTCCATGAGCCCAGAGAATGCCCTTCCCCAGACAAGACAGTTTGTGAACCCCGATGAGTGGGTGTTGAATTCACAGTGGGATGGGCCTTAGCAACCACTTGGTGCTAGGTCAGGGCCCGTGGACAGCACTGTACCTAATCTAGCTCTAAGTGCTTATCACATGGTGGAACCACCCAGGTAGGAAGCTGGACATGCCTCTCTTGGGAACCGCAGCTGAGAAAGGGGCGCCCTTATGGTTACTGCTGGAATCCTAGACTCGATTCTAGAAGTTATTCCAAGACCAGTGCTCTTCTCCAACCCCATAGCTGCCTGACAAACCCCAAATCTATACTTGGGCTCCACCCTTGTCCTGTAACAGATTGCTGGGTTTCAGGGAGGCATGATTTGCTTTGTAATATTACGTGGATGTGTGCAGTGATTAGCTCTAACACAGCAAGACTCTCCTGTTCATTTTATTAAGGACCCACTATCTGTCAGGGGATAAGAGATGATGATTACAATGTAAGAGGGATAGTACTAGAGAACTGGGTATGGTGGCTCACACCAGCAATTCCAGCATTTGGGGAGGCAGAGGTGGGAGGATCACTTGAGCCCAGGGGTTTGAGACCAGCCTGGGCAGCATAGCGAGACCCCATCTCTACAAAATAAAAATAGAAATAGCTGGGCACAGTGGAGTGCACCTATAGTTCCAGCTACTCAGGAGGCTGGGGCAGGAGGATTGCTTGAGCCCTGAAGGAGCCCAGGAGTTTGAAGCTGCAGTGAGCTATGATTGCACCACTGCCCTCCAGCCTGACAGAGCAAGACAGCCCTTTCAAAGAAAAAGAATAATAGCACTAGAAGCAGTAGCTGATGCCTATATATTGCTTACCATGTGCTTGACCATTTTAAACACCTTCTAGGCATTAGCTCATTTACTCTCCATAACAATCCTGACACAGGTACTGTTATTAACCCCATTTTACAGATGAGGCACTTGAGGCCCAGAGACATTAGATAACTTGCCCAAACTCACACAGCCAGTACTTGCTCAAGCCAGGACAAAGAAGAAATCACTTCTGTCTTCTAAGCTACTCGGGGAAGTCATCATGTAAGTGGACCATTTGAATGCCCAGCATCTTATAAGACTCATTCCATGCTATTTGCAATGTTATGACATCTTTAAGTATTTCCTTTTGATGGAGAGAAACTGAGGCACACCCGGGCCCTGGCTTCCATTACTCGCACCACCTTCCTATGGCCAATGTAGCTTCTCCCTTTTCCTCCTGCTGAGGTCAGGTCCTCCATAGCCTGGACAGCATTGGAAGAAATCTGAGGACTTCTGCTTCCTCTGGTTCCCACACAGCGAGAACGTCAGTGCCATCCACCAGGACCACACCAGCAAGGCAGCTGCAGCGCCTGCCTGCACCTGTTTGTATTCTAGTTTTATGAATCCCCAAATAAGAAATGTGTTAGTTTGGCTTTGTGAGTGAGTTTTATCCATGTTGCTGAGAGGGAAGATTGTACGGTTCTAATTATTTGTTTTTCACTGTATATATTTACCACAGTGTATTTGTCCATACTCTTGTTGATGGACATTGGGGATACTTCAGGATTTTTTTTTTCTTTTTGCCATTACATATAATGTTGCTGTGAGCATTCTTGGGAACTATATGGCACATTCTCTGTCTCAAGGACATACTCAGAGGGCATTCTTGGGCCATCAATCAGGAGCATCTTCAGTTTTATCAGAAACCAAATTGTTTTCCAAAGTGTTTACAACAAATTAATCACCAACACTACAAGCTTCCCACACTTGTCAAAATTGGAGTTGTCAGACTTTCAGATTTTCATCTGATGTGTATTAAACAATATCTCATTCTGGTTTTTCACTCTTATCTCCCTGGTGATGAACAAGGTATCATATCTTTTCAGTTTATTGATCATTCAAGTTTCCTCCTCTGTGCAGTGTCTATTTATGTATTTTGCCCTTTTAAAAATTGGGTTGTTTTTCTCATTCTTACTGTTTTACAGGGTTTTATTTACATATATTTTAACACTAGTCCTTTGTTGGTTGTATGTATCACAACATCTTCTTTCTGTTTATGTTTCATCTTTCATCTTTATGGTGTCTTTTGGTGTGCAGATATATTTGATTTTAATACAGTCAAATCTACCCATCTAATATTTTATCTTTGGAAATTTGGGGTCTTATTGAGAAATTTTCTCTAACCTAAGGTCATAAAATATTGTATTTTCCCTAAAGTTTTAATTGTGCCTTTTCATGTAAGTCTTTAATACCCCCGGAGTTGGTATATGCCTGTAGTTTAAAGTAGCAAAGCAGGGCCGGGCATGGTGGCCCACGCCTGTAATCCCAGCACTTTGGGAGGCTGAGGCAGGCAGATCACGAGGTCAGGAGATCGAGACCATCCTGGCTAACATGGTGAAACCCTTTCTCTACTAAAAATACAAAAAATTAGCCAGGCGTGGTGACCGGCGCCTGTAGTCCCAGCTCCTCGGGAGGCTGAGGCAGGAGAATGGCATGAACCCGGGAGGCAGAGCTTGCAGTGAGCTGAGATCGCGCCACTGCACTCCAGCTTGGGTGACAGAGTGAGACTCCGTCTCAAAAAAAAAAAAAAAAAAAAGTAGCAAAGCAATTTCAGTTTTTCCAAGTGGCTAACCTATTGTCCTGACACTATTTATTTAACAGTTTTTTGTTTTTTGTTTTGTTTGTGTCTTTGTATATGTCAGATAGTTGCTGGGCTCTCTGTCTCTGTCTTTAGTTTGTTCTCTCCTTCTTTCTCTCTCCCAACACCACACTATCATCATCACTACAGTAGTCCCTCAGTATCCATGTAGATTGGTTCTAGGACCAATACCCACAAATACCAAAATCTATTGATGCTCAAGTCCCTGATATAGAATAACTAGTATTTGCATATAACTTACACATATCCTCCCTTACACACACACTTTTTTTTTTTTTTTTTTTTTTTTTTTTTTGAGATGGAGTTTCACTCTAGTCACCCAGGCTGGAGTGCAATGGCTTGATCTCGGCTCACTGCAACCTCCGCCTCCCAGGTTCAAGAGATTCCCCTGCCTCAGCCTTCTGAGTAGCTGGGATTACAGGTTCATGCCATCATGCCTGGCTATTTTTTGTATTTTTAATAGAGACAGGGTTTCACCATGTTGGTCAGACTAGTCTCAAATTCCTGACCTCATGATCCACCCCTCTTAGCCTTCCAAAGTGCTGGGAATACAGGTGTGAGCCACTGCACCTGGCCCTCCCATATACTTTAAGTCATCTCTAGGTGACTCAGGATGCCTAACACAATACCTACACATCACTTCACATGCATGGCTTCAATGTAGTACTTGGTGCACAGTGAATTCAAGCTCTGCTTTTTGGACATTTGTGGAATTTTTTTCTGAATATGTTCTGTCTGTGGTTGGTTGAACCCATGGATTCAGAACCCGCAGGTACAGAAGGCAGACTGTAAATGTATAAGAAGGCTTAAAATCTGCTAGAGCAAGTCCCCCACCCTGTTGACTTTCAGAAGCATCTTGGTTGCTCTTAACCCATTGCTGGAACTTTACCTTGCGTTTACATCCCTGCCTGGCCCTCACCTCTCAGTTTCCCTCAAATTCTCCAACCACCACGGTCCAGTCCTGTCTGGCAGGTGTTTGCTGCAGCTCTGGGAACTACTGTGTGAGTCCTTGTGTTGTAAGAGAAGATCCACCTCTGAGGACTGAGCCTACATTCTCCCACCCTGGGCATCTCAGAACCTTCCGCCATGGAGAGCCAAGTCCTAACCCCACTCTGCCCTCTCTCATTCCCAGTACTTTTCCAGCCAGTCCAACTCCCTGGCTTCAGGTTCCTGCTCTACAACCTGGGAGGACTGAGGCAAGCTGTACAACCTCTCCGTGCCTAAGTTCCCTCGTCTGTGAAACAAATCATAATAGTATCAATCTCATAGGGTTGCAAGAACTCAGTGAGATCACATGGAGCTCTTAGCACAGCACCTGGTGCATGGGGGGTATCATCTATGCTTTGCTACAAGTGTAGCCATTTACATTTCTCCCATTTCTCCCAGCTCTTGCCTCCCCTATGTCTCCTCTGGTGGAGGAAAGCTCTAGTAGGACCCTGCAGAGCCAGGTCCGCTGTGCAGGAGCACACCTGCAATTGAATGGTTCTCAAGTCGGATCCAGCCCATCTGCCACGTGGATCTGAAATGCATGCATTTTTCATCTCTGCTGCACACTGGCTCTGTTCTCTCTTGGCTCCCTGTGGCTTCCCACAGGGAGACTCCTTCCCCGCCTCCCACCTCCACTCCTGCACTCTCCACCTAGCAGCCAAGGTAATCATTCCGAAAGACAGATCAGATCACGTCATCTCCTAACTAAAAGCAAACAGATGCTTTATTAAGGTATAATTTGCATACCTTATGTTCACCCTTGTAAATGTACAATTCAGTGGTTCTTCCTATATTCACAGTGTTGTACAACCATTTCTGCAATCTAATTTTAGAGCATTTACATCACTTCAAAAAAAAAGCCCTAGCCCATTAGCAATCATTCCCCATCCTCCTACCCTAGCCCCTGGCAACTGCTAATCTGGTTTCTGTCTCTATGGATTTGTCTGTTCTGTACATTTCATAAAAATAGAATTAGGCAATATGTTGCCTTTTGTGACTGGTTCTTTTGCTTTGCATAACGTCTTCAAGATTCATCAGGTTGTAGCTTGTGTGAGTACTTCATGCCTTTTAATGGCTGAATAGTATTCCATTATATGGATAGATCACATTTTGTTTATTCATTCAGCAATTGATGGGCATTTGGGTTGCTTCTACTTTTTGGCAATACTGAATAATGCTGCTGTGAACATTCGCAAATAAGTTTGTATGTGGGCATATGTTTTCAATTCTTTGGGTATGTACCTAGAAGTGGAATTGCTAGGTCACATGGTAACTATGCTTAACATTTTGAGAAACTGCCAGACAGTTTCCTAAAGGGGCTTTACCACTTTACAACCCCACTAGCAATGTATGAGGGTTCCAATTTCTCCTCAACCTCACTATACTTATTGCTGTCTTTTTTTTTTTTTTTTTTGAAGCCATCCTAATGAGTGTGAAGTGGTATCTCATTGTGGTTTTGATTAGAATTCCCCTAATGACTAATGATGTTGAGCATTATTCATGAGCTTATTGGCCATTTGTCAGTCTCCTTGGGGGAAAAAATGTCCATTCAGATTTTTTGCCCATTTAAAACATTGGTTTGTCTTTTTATTACTGAGTTGTAAGAGATCTTTGTACATTCTGGATACCAATCCCTTATCATAGATAGGAGTTGCAAATATTTTCCCCCATTCGGTGAGCTGGCTTTTCACTTTCTTGATGGTGTCCTTTGAAGCACAACAAAATTTAATTTTGATGAAGTCTTATTCTCTTTTTCTTTTGTCTCTTGTGCTTTGAGTATCAATTCTCAGAAACCATTGCCCAACCCTAGATCACGAAGATTTGCACTGTGTTTTCTTCTAAGAGATTAATAGTTTTAGCTCTTACATTGCTCTTGTTGTACATGGTGTGAGGTAGGGGTCCAATTTCATTCTTTTGCATGTGAATATCCAGTTGTCCCAGCACCTTTGTTGAAAAAGAGTTCTTTCCTCATTTATATGTCTTGCTACCCTTGTCAAAAATCGATGGCCACAAATGTAAGGGTGTATTTCTGGACTCCTAATTTCATTCCATTGACCTATATGTCAGTCTTTAGCACACTACCCCACCATCTTGATTCCTGTAGCTTTGCAGTTAGTTTTTACATCAGGGAGTGAGTCAATCTCAGCCCACACCCTATCTATCCATTTCCCCTCCTGCCCTGCGAGCCTTGGGACAAAATCCACATTTGCTGCTATGTTTCCTTCTACCTGGAAGGCCTTCCATTCTTGACCTGGCGAATTCTCAGTTATCCCAAAATGCCCAGCTCAAAGTTCCCAACTTCTTGGCGCCTCTCAAGTCATATGGTTATCTCTCTTCTGTTTCCCACCTTTGTAGTAAACCACAAAGCCACCCACTGCACCAAAGTTCTAGGCCTTTCTTTCCAGCTCCTCAAGGTCAGTGAGGTAGCCTCCTTCATCTTGGTATTGCCAGCACCCAGCACAAGGCCTGGCACCAAAGGACCACTCAGAGAAATGGAAGCATAAACAGGTGAAATGTCTAGGACCCATGGAGGAAATGGATGTGCAATGGGGAAGACTCCAGCGGGATTCAACTTACGAGGAGCTTCCAGATTTCACTGAATAGTCAGTGTCAGCTCAACAGGTTGAATCTTAGCTCTGGAATTTAGAATGATGATTAGAAAAATATACAGACAACCACTTCTTTGTGGCATTGTCACAAGTGCCACCCTGTGAATTTAGAAAGCCAGGGTGTGACAAAGCCAGAGAAGGTTCTGTTGGGGGTGGCAGGCAATGGTATGCAGTTGTGTCGTCTTCAGAGACACCACAGCCCTGCTTTGGGAGGCCTCTGCCTTCAGGTTCAGTCCCAGATGCTACTTGGTCAACATGAATTTAACCCAAAGGTCCTCCAATATTTTTTCACATAAATCCAACTAAGAAGCTCCTGTAGATGACAACGGACCTGCACCCTTGTGATGAAACAGAGCTAGCACACCCTCCCCCAGGGGCCTGGTCTACTGCATGATACTGTGCTTCTTCATGCTGCTACAGCCTCAAAGAAATATGGAATCAAAGGGGATAGGCCAAAGGCCAAGGTCTGAGCTCTGATCTAGGGGAATTCTCTAGCCAGAGTAGAGCCCCTTTTCCTTTCTCCTCTACTGAGACCCAGACACTGCCAACCAGTGCTCCCCTGAAGCAGAAGCCCAGTCCAGCCCTGAGGCTCCGAGCCTGGTGGAGAAGAACACATGTCGTAGTTTCCTTTTCACAAGATCAACTCAGGCTGCAAACATCCACTAACCCCTGTTCTTGTCCCCGCCCCTGTCCCCCACACTCTACCAGTGAGCAGCAGCCATCAGCAGCAGTAAAGGGTTTATTTTTTCTTTTTATGTTGTTATTTTTAAAGGGTCTGACTCTGTCACCCAGGCTGCAGTGTAGCGGTGCAATCATAGCTCACTGCAGCCTTGAACTCCTGGGCTCAAGAGATCCTTCCACCTTGGCCTCCCCTGGGTAGCTGGGACCACAGGCGTGTGCCACCATGCCTGGCTAATTTTTTGTTATTTATTTATGTATTTATTTATTTATTTATTTTCTTAGTAGAGACAAGGTCTGTGTTGCCCAGGCTGATCTTGAACTCCTGGCTTCAAGTGATCCTCCCACCTCGGCCTCCCAGAGTGCTGGGATTCCAGGCATGAGCTACTGCACCCAGCCGGCAGCTAAAGGTTTAAATGTACCGAGTGTTCTTTGTATGCCAGGCCTGCACTGGGTATGTCACTCCTTTTAATTTTTGCAGCATCCCTAGAAAGTGACACATTGTCCTTACTTTACAGATGAGGAAACTGAGGCTCAGAGAGGTATCTCCAGAGGGTCTGTGATGAGCAGCCAGGATGGGATCATAGGCCTCACTGGCTCCAGCTAAGCCCTGGGCTGGGCTGTAGTGTTTTCTCCCAAGCCAAGCAGCCCGACAGAGTCCACACCAGCAGCAGAACCTGGGGGACCCGCTGGAGTTCATGGCATTTCTGGGCGTGGCCAAGATTGTGCTTTAGGTCTGAACCGGGAATCAAGGGACAAGTCAGCCTCTTTCTTCCAGAAGATCGACCTCTCCCCAGGGGAGGGAGACTACAGGTGGCACCAGAGGGACCCCACTAAACAAACCATGAGGAAGCCTAACTACCTGAAAGGTGCTGGGAAGTGAAACACAGGAAGCCACGTATCGGATCTGGGCAGGGAAGGGCCAAAGAGCAGCGAGGGAGACCAGCCCAAAGGCCCTGCTCTGTCTGGGTTACAGATTTGGGGTGAGAATGGAAAGTGCCCCGCAGGCTTTCTCTCTGTGGCCTCAGCTCCAACACAGCTGACAGCTTTATGTGCCTGTGACTGTGGAGCCGGAGCTGAGCCAGGGAGCGTCCCAATAAATTAAACTCTAAATCACAGCTGCCACCTTCCGGTGAACAGCCAGAAGCTCCAAGAGAACTCCAGGGCCTCTGAGCTCAGCCCACATGGCTCCGGCTTAGCAGCTTCAGCGAACTGTCCCTGGGGAGTGAGCCAGGGCCAGAGACACACTCAGCGCCTGTGGTTAGAATAACCCTGTGCCCTGGGGCCTGTGGAAGTTCTGCCGTGGCCAGGCTGGTCCCCAAGACACCAGAGAGCGTCTGCCTAGAAAGAGGCTAGTGCCCCTCTCCAGCGTGTACTCTGCATATACCCAGAACTGATGCCCGGAAACTCTGGCCCCTTGGGACAGTGGAAGATGCCCAGGCTGTGGATTCAAGTGGACCTAGCCTCTGATCCTCGCCCCTCACTTAGCTGCTGTGTGACTCTAGGTAAATCGATCTGCCTCTCTGAGCTGTGGTTTGCCCATATATAAAGTAGAGCTGGTAGCAGCAATTGGGGTTGGGAGGATTCAGTGTCTAGTCCGCATGAAGGGTGCTCACCCGATGTGCCCTCCCTTCTAACGATGGTAAACAAAGATTCTTCATTCTCCACACAAGACCCCCCACCTCTGGTGTCATCTGAAACCCCACAGGAGGTGCCCTGGGCATCTGGTTTATGGCACACAGTGAGATGGCAGGGATGGGACAGTGGGACAGGCCTGTGGGGTGGGAAGGGGCGAACAACCTCTCCAGTGAATCCAGAGGAGGGGCTGGGCACTGGCGATGCAGGCCCAGTAGAGGCAGCAGTGCATTCACACGTTAACCAAGCCACGGAGGCCACCAGTTCCAGTCCCAGCCCTATTACGCAAGGTCATCAGTGGCTCCAGGAGAGGCAGGAGCTGCGATGGGAGGGGATTAGCACCAGCTACACTCAGAAGGTCTGAGCTGGCCTTTGTCCCTCTGGACTACCCCAGGGCCCAGAGCGGACAAGAGCTGAGTTCATGAATGGGATGGCTGGACGGGCCTCCTCCCAATCGTCCCTCCACCCAACCATCCCCACAACAAGCCACTGGACTTTGTCCCCTCTGTCCCCTGCCCCTAGAGTTCCTGGCTGCAGATCTGAGGTGGCCTTCTCTGAGGCTGCCTTTCAGACTCTCTGTTCACGGCCTCAGCTCTCTGCCCTTAATACGCAGAAGACGTCACATTTTCAAGGACACAGCCGTGAATTGTTCACTTCCCTGGATGATCCTCACCATGTTTCCCATGTCCCTGTTCCCCGAGTACATGTACAATAGTGCGAGAGCCTGGACTTCTGGGCGTCAGCCAGACCTGGCTGGGATCGATGCCCTAGTGACTCCATCCATCAAAAATGCAGATACAAAGGCTAGGTCTGACATTGCACTGGCACTGACAATGCTGACTTTGTGGTCTTGGCTTTTCAAAATATCTATAATGAACATTTAGTTCTTTTATAAAGGGGGTAAGGGAGAAGAGCTTTAGTGTGTGTGTGTAGGTATAGATTTGGATGGTCATGCCTTGCTAAGTGAGTTCCTTCCTGGCCCAAGGAGCACAGAGCCCTCCCTTTGCAATTACTGGGGCAGTTCTGCCATCATTTGTAAGGATAAGAATCTGTGACCAGAGACCCCAACCCAGAACACTGGTCCCCATTGGCCACTCAACCCCATTGATCCCAGCCAGGTCTGGCTGACACCCAGAAGTCCAGACTCTCAACCCTTACAACAATTAAGGCTTCCCAAGGTGTGGAAGGAGGTGAATTAACACAGTCTGCAAGGAAATTAATCTGGCAAGAACCTGCTGAAGTTAAAACTCTACTTTCCCTTTGCTCCAACAATCTGGAAAGGCTTTGAGACTAAGACATTCGCTATAGTGCAGCGCGTGGTGGCGCGACACTGAAAACATCCCACATAGACACCAAGAGAAAAATGGTGGAATAGCGTGTGGGCCTTCCTCAGCCTGGACTTCCACGCAGCCACTGAAAGAATGACCTCCAGCAATGTCTGCATGGCCCGGAGGGACTCCCAAGCTACAGGGAAGCTGCAAAGGCGAGCTAAGGGGCACAGTCTGCTGAGAATGAGGCCTTGGTTTGTAAAGAACTCTGCTCAGAGCCTGCACTCAATCAATGTCAGGTATCACGATGACTGTGTCCCCCATCCCCACCCTACCTGGCTCCACACCGTCTTCCACCCTGTCCCCTGCAGCATCTTCTTGCAGTGCCTTGTGAGCTGGATCAATGGCTTTTTGTTTCTGACTCCTGTTTGCCTGCCAGGAGAACAGCAACCTCAGCCCCAGGATCTTCACCCACGTGTGCCACTTCAAGCAGCACGTCCAGCACTGGGCCAGCCCCAGGGGGGCTCTGCCCTGTGGCCGGACTGCAGGGAGTCAGAACCTGCTGCCTTAACCATCCCTCCCTGTGGACCCACTTTACTGGGTCGGCTCAGGCGGTCCTCGATGTGGCCCCAGCAGGCAGAGCACCAGGTCTCATTTGCAAACCAGGCTCCGAGTCCTGCCCACTCTTCATGGGTGGCCACGGGCTCTGAGTCCTCTCGCAGCGCTCCTGGGACCACACCTCTCAGCATCATGAGGAAAATAGACACAGAACCCATCCCTCTCCCCACCCAGAAGAGCCCACCCAGCTTGCTGGGGTCCGGGTACTCTGTGTTGGGGGGGACCCCCCAGCAAAGACCTAAGGATAGGCCTGGAGCCTGGTTCCCTGTGGCTTTCTCTCTAAATTCTCCTCTCCTTGTCTCTTTCTCCGGGGGAGGAGAGGGTGGTGCCTGGGACTCTCAGGGGGTGCCTCTGTCACTGTGTTCAAGGGTGAGGCCCTCCAGATCTTCAGGTGGGAATATTAGGAAGAAGGAGGATTAGAACCAGAGGGACTCTCCTCTGAAGAGGAGGACACCTAGGGAAATGAGACAACTGTGGCCAGGGATCTGAAGGGAGCCCCGGATTCCATGGGGCCCCGGGGGCCAGACGAGCAACAGGTAGATCTTCAGGGAGACACCTCTACAGGCTCCGCTGCTATGAGGAAGGGGCCTCGGAAGAGCTGGGAGCACCTGTCACAGCCATGTCCAAGGGCAGCTGAGGCCTTCTGAGGCTGGGAACCTGTGCAGAGTATTGAGGGAGGGCTCCCAGCGGTCCCTTCCCACCCTGAGTTCTGGATTCTGTCCCCCTGGGCTGAGTGCAGAAAGAAGACCACGGAGGCCCTGCTGGAGCTGAAGGCCATGCTGGAGGCCCACCCTGAGGTGGTGTCCCACTACCCGGTGGGGGTGCGCTTCACCCAGAGGATGACGTCCTACTGAGCCCCTGCTTCCAGCAGGACAGCCGCTATCTGAACATCAACCTGTACAGGTGACAGCTCACTGGGAGGTGGAGATGGGCCTGGGAGCCAGCCCTCAGAGTTGAACAGAGCCCTCTCCTTCTCCAATCTTTCTATGTCACTTCTTTTTCTCTTTTGAGACAATCTCACTTTGTCGCCCAGGCTGAAGTGCAGTGGTGAGATCTCGGCTCACTGCAACCTCTGCCTCCTAGGTTCAAGCGATTCTCCTGCCTCAGCCTCCCTAGTAGCTGAGATTACAGGAGTGCACCACCACACCCAGCTCATTTTTTGTATTTTTAGCAGAGGCGGGGTTTCGCCATGTTGCCCAGGCTGGTTTCGAACTCCTGAGCTCAGGCAATCCGCCCACCTCAGCCTCCCAAAGTGCTAGGATTACAGGCGTGAGCCACCGTGCCTGGCCTCAATGTCACTTCTAATGTCACCTTCTCTAGGGGAACTTTGCTGATCCTGGCAGCTGGGGACAGTCTCTCTCTCTTCTGAGTTCCTATAGCTCTTCCGCTCCATAGACCCTTCCTGCACATACCATTTCCAGCCCGTATTGTGTTAATATAAAAATTGTATGAATTCATAGATAATAGGAATAGCTACCATTTATGAAGCTGATATGCTGGAATGACAAATGTACTCTATCTCATGTACCTCCTCTAGTCAGTGATCCTGACAGCCTGGAATGCTGTCTTGAGAAGGATTCTGGGGCCAGATTGAAGTTCAGCAGAAGAGAACATCATACTCAATGCCAGGTGCCCGTCATGGACTCATTTGCCCATCAGCCAGCCTTGCCTGCCTCTGTGCTATGCCCACGCCCTTGACTGTGTTATCTCTTCCCAGTTGGTTAGGCAATGGTCTCCCAGATGAGGCTTATATACCCGGGTCATTTAAGAAGTTGATCTTGGCTGGGCACCATGGCTCACACCTATAATCCCAGCACCTTGGAAGGCTAAGGCAGAAGTATTGCTTGAGCCCAGGAGTTCGAGACCAGCCTGGGCAACATAGTGAGACCCTGTCTCTAGCTGGGCATGGTGACTTGTACCAGTAGTCTCAGCTACTCAGGAGGCTGAGGTGGATCGCTCAAGCCCAGGAGGTCAAGGCTGCAGTGAGCCATGATTGTGCCACTGCACTCCAGCCTGGGAGAAAGAGCAAGACCCTTTTTCAAAAAAATAAGTTGATCATGAAGAAGGCAGGGTGGGGGAGCCAGCCCCACTGCGCCCAGGTAGGGCTGTGGGTGACAGCCTCGCGGGGCAGCGGGGCAGCTGCGGTGCACCATGCACTACCATGTCCAGCAGAGGGCACTGCTCTTCCCTGCGCCTCTGCCACCCCCCAGGCTGACCCAGGAGATGCGGGGCTGAGCCCCAGCTACCTATCTACCCTCTCTTACGTTCTTGTTCCAACAGCGCGGTGACTGCGATGCACTCAGAGTTTTCAGAGAAATTTCTCATCTTTCAGTCTATTTGATTCTCATAGAAACCCAATGAGCAGGATAAGGCATCATGAGCCCATTGAACAGATAGAAAAGTGAAGGTCTCTCAGAGGGGACAGGACTTACATATTAATTAGCAGTGGAAATGGAGCCAGAGCCTCCTCCACTATGTATCACACTGCGGGTTGCAATAGAAATAGGGAGGTCAATGCTGCATTTTAACATCCCCCTTCTTTACTGTCCAAAACGCTCCTCCATTCTTTCGGGATCTCTACATTGTATGTGCGTGTGGTACACACATGTTTGTCTCAGGGTACTAGTGTCACACATGGAGGTTCCTGGACACAGGCATGCCTGGTTTGCAGCCCTGCTGACATAGCCCTGGGACCAGGCCCGTTGCACCTGGTTGCTTCTACAGGGGCCACACTGTACCTCAAAGAACTTTGAGAAAATGCATCCTGCCTTCCCAAAGTTCTGTGCCATCTGAGAAAAGCTAGAACCCACTGGGATGTTCCTAAATTTGTATTTGGAGAAGGTGTTCTACTGAAGTCAGAGCAGAAAACAAGCTACCCTCATGCTCTCCCCAGGCCTCCCGTGATGAGGGTGGAGCCCCAGCATCCCATTGGCCCAATGATGGGGGAGCAGATGTCCCCTGCCAACCCCACAGTGATGAACTAGGTCCTGGATAGGGGCCCCCTTTATCCTCCCAATCCCCGCAGCTGGAGGTGGCCCAGCACCCACATCCCTGTTTACATCTTCAACAGGCACCCCATCCTGCAATCACCTGCAATCGCCACATCCTGTTTTCCCAGGAGAAAGAGGAGCCCTGATGTGTTATGTTTGTCTAGGAGGTCAGGGGTTCAGTCACTCACAGATTCCACCTGGGTGTGAAAGTAAAATTTGCAGAGTCTGTAGCCTTGGGGGTTCCCTCTCCAGCCCTATTTGGAAGGGGGCTCCTTGGCAAATGTTGGGGCACAGGGGTGGTGTGCACCCTGCTCTGATTTCTCTCACCCTTGAGGGTCTCTCAGGTGCTCAAGTGAGAGCCCACTCGCCCGGAGCTGCCGTCTCCTAGCAGGGTCTGCCTGGACATCAGCCCTCCCATAGCCTGACCAGCAGCATGTCTATTTCGGGGGTGTTTGGGGAATGGGACTCTTCTCACCTTCTTCTTAATAAAGACCAAGAATTGATTCCCTCCCTGTCTCCTCTTCTGCAACTCCAAGATTATTCTTTGGGAGCAGGAGGCTCACTGATTACCCCAGGAGGCTTCCCTCCTAGGGTAACCAGTCTTGGACTTGCCTAGAAAATGCTTTTCATATCCCTTTTTTCAAACCTCGTTTCAATTTGCCTCCAACCTACCATGCCTTGCAGACTTCATGGAGCGCAGTCCTTGATCATAGGCCATGCAGCAACTGCTTGAGGGGAATAAAAAGAACCTTAAGGAAGGTTCCTACCCTCAAGCAATGCATATTTTAATCATTTATCTCATGAGGGATTCATATCCAAAATACATTGAGAATTCCTACAATTCACCAATGAAAATACAAATGACCCAATCAAAAAAGTGGGCAAAAGATTCAAAATAGACATTTCTCCCAAGAATATAAACAAATAACATTTAAAAACCACATGAAAAGATGCTCAACATCACTAGTCATTAGGGAAATGCAAATCAAACTACAATGAGAGACCACACCCCTTAGAATCAATTTAAAAAAAAACAAAAAACAGAAACTAACAAGTGTCTGGTGAGGATATGGAGAAACTGGAACTCTTTTGCTTTGGGGGTTCCCTCAAAGCACAAATGTAATGGAAATGTAGCAGAAGTGTAGAGTGGGACAGCCACTGCAGAAAATGGCATGGTGTTTCCTCAAAAAATTAAACATTAGATTCCCATATGATCCAGAAATTCTATTTCTGGGTATATACTTAAAATAACACAAAGCAGGATCTCAAAGAGGTGTTTGTACACCCATCTTTATAGCAGCATTATTTACAATAGTCAAATGTCTATCAACAGACAAATGGAGGAACAAAATGAGGTATATTCATACAATAGTATTATTCAGGCTTTAAAAGGAGGGAAATTCTGACACATACAATAACAAAATGAACTTTGAGGACATTGTGCAGAGTGAAATAAACCAGACACAAAAGGACAAATACTGTGTGATTCCATTTATATGGGGTATTTAGAAGAGTCAAATTCAGAAGCAAATTAAACAGTGGTTCCCACAGGCTGGAGGTGGTGGGGAAAGAGGAGTTAGTGTTTAATGGGTACAGAGCTTCAGTTAGGGAAGATGAAAACGTTTTCTGGAGAGGGATGGGGGTGATGGTTGTGCAATAATTGTAAGGAATCTAAAGTCCTTGAACTGTACACTTAAAGTGCTCATGATGGTAAAATTTAGGTTCTGTATATTTCTGTGTATTTCCTATTTCTATTGGGGCAGTAGGACCGGCTACATAATTTGCAGGCCTGCCCAGTGCAAAATAAAAATGGAGGAGCCCTTGTTCCAAAATGTTTATGAATTTCAAGAGGGTGACAGCAGGGCATTAAACTGAGTGCAGAGTCCTTTGGAGCACTACCCAGGTCATCCCCCATGAAACTGAGCGCAGAGTCCTTTGGAGCATCCCCCATGAGCACAAGGGTCTTTGGAGCACTACCCAGGTCTTCCCCCATGAAACCCAGTGCAGGGTCCTTTGGAGCATCCCCCATGAGCACAGGGTCCTTTGGAGCACTACCCAGGTCATCCCCCATGAAGCCAGCCTGGCTGGGAGGTGTGTAGCAGTTTTCTGTGTCAACTTACCAGGCTACAGTACGAAGTTATTTAATCAAACACACATCTCTGTGTTGCTGTGAAGATATTTTGTAGATGTGGTTAACAATCAGTTGACTTTAAGTAAAATAAATTATCCTTGATACTGTGGGTGGATACCATGAAATGAGTTAAAAGGCCTTAAAATCAAAAATCTAGGTTTTCAGGAGAAGGTGAAATTCTTCCTCAAGACCACAGCAATAACTCAGCCTGAGTTTCCAGTCTTTGGGGCTGCCCTACGGATTTCGGGCTTGCAAGATTATGTGAGCTAATTCCTAGAAATAACTCTCTTAATAGAAATATATATTGGTTCTGTTTCTCTGAAGAACCCTGACTGATACATAAGAAAAGAAATGGATTGGTGAAGTTAATAAAAGCACAGCAGGCTTTGAAAATCGTCAAGTCCAAATCACCCGGATGTTCTGCATATGAGGAAACCAAGGCTCAGAGAAGTGATGAAACTTGTCCAATGTCACACAGCAAGTTAGGAAAGGCAGTGTCTTCACACTTCTCCATCAAAGAGTGCCTGGTAGCCATGTGTTTTCTATAGCTTATATTTTAATTTATAAACGTCTATGAATTTTGCATTTATTCCATTATATAATTGTGTTTTCCATTTTTAAGTAGTGTTTTATTTTCCAAATCATTTTCCCTAACATTTCTGCTCTAGGAAGGAGTGCCACGCCTGTTCCACGGACTTCTGACCCCGCACACCAACACGATGGAAGTAGTGAAGACAGTAGGGATGCACAGCACAGTGAATTAAGCCTGAAACCCTGAGGCTCAGTTCAACTTCAATTCCTAGAAGCCTAAGGCAATCGAATGTTCTGGAAATAGACTTTCCAGAACCAATGCACTTTTCGGTTCAGCTTTTAGATGCATATAAGATACTCTTTCTTTGATGTGGGATTTTTTGGTGCTTGAGATCGTCTTTCCCGAGAATTCTCCTTGCAGAGATCTTTTGATATGGAGCGGCGTACACGGAGCCCCTAGGTTGGATGCTGAGGGGCATCGCTGATGCGATCCACGTGCCTCCCCGTCCTCAGGCCGCTTCCTTTCCTAGTTTCCAGGTCCTCGTTTCTCCCAGCGCTGCCATCTCCATCTAAGCCCAAGGCGCCGTGAGCCCGCGCTGCCCCCTTGTGGCCAAAGCCCTCCCCAGCTCAGGAAACGGGAACGCTTGGCGGCCAGGCTGGGAGTAGGTGTGCGTGACCCGGCTTCTGCCCGCAGCATCCAGGAAGTTGCAATCGCGTGGAAGGATGAGGAACGGCGCCTCCCTGGCTAGCGTGAAACTCAACCGCAGCACAGCATTGAGGCTGCTGGCCGTGAGCGGCTCTCAAAGCTGAATTTGAGGTGAGAGGTCACCTGCCAACAGGGCATGCGCAAATCTCACCATGTAGAGTGAGTGGCTTTCCGGCAGCTTCTCCCCTCCAGGCGGCCACCTGGCCCCACACCTGCCTCAGGTGCAGGGCCGAGAAAGGGAGGGGTCCAGGTGAGCTCTGAGCGTCCCAGGGGATACAGCACCTGACCACCACTCAGAAAGCCCCCCCAAAAATACAAAGACAGAGAACTGAAGACAGATGCCACCTCACTTCACTAGTGGGGGTTGGGTGGGGATAGCCCAACATCGGCAGAGCCAACCAGGCCACCTACATGGGAGGGGCCCCGGGGTAAGATGAGGCTTTGTGACCTAAGGAAGGCAAGTAGGTCGGGCTGACGGGGGAGAGGAGCCAGTAAAGCCCCCATCCCTAGGGACACAGCTTAGCTGAAGGAATCTCACTCCGGGCCTTCACAGGGTTAGCATCCTGTCGGCCCCTGCGCGGGGTGGGCGGATTCAGGTGACCCCTGGTGGCAGCTGTCTTAACCCAGGCGAGGCACACAGGAGGACACCAAGCCCTGGTCTCCAACCTCAACCCTGCACAGCCTGCTAGTCCCACGCTAAAGTGATTGAGGAATGGCACAGAGACGGGAGCGGGCCCCCAGGGAGGCACCAGGCGAGTTGCCGAAAAGGAAGAGTTCGCTACAGGACAGACAGTTGGTTTCAAACTGGAAGGGATGTCTCTGAGTCCCCTGCGAGAAAGGTCTTATCCTTAGGTCTGCGGTTACTATTTAGTTTAGTTTAGTTTAGTTTACTTTACTTTACTTTAGTTTTTTGAGACCAAGTCTCACTCTGTCGCCCAGGCTGGAGTGCGTTGGTGTACCCTGGCTCACTGCAACCTCCGCCTCCCGGATTCAAGCAGTTCTCCTGCCTCAGCCTCCCAAGCAGCCGGGATCACAGGCGCCTGCCACCATGCTCAGCTAACTTTTGTATTTTTAGTGCAGACGGGGTTTCACCATGTTGGTCAGGCTGGTCTCGAATTCCTGACCTCAAGTGATCCACCCGCCTCAGCCTCCCAAAGTGCTGGGATTATAGTCGTGAGCCACCGTGCCCGGCCAGGTTTGCGGTTGCTAGAATGAGGCCAAAGTTGGGAGCTATTTCCAAAATGGAAGACTGAAA
Organism: Pongo pygmaeus; assembly: GCF_028885625.2. Lineage (NCBI taxonomy): Eukaryota > Metazoa > Chordata > Mammalia > Primates > Hominidae > Pongo > Pongo pygmaeus. Next base: position 27,709,580 of record NC_072380.2, read on the forward strand.
GACAGAAGAATACCTATGACTACCTTCATCCCAAAGTCCAGGTGGGGACTTGAGTCAGTAAAAAGGAAGAATTTCAAGGCAGTATCTCAGCAAAGATGCACTAAATATCTGAGCCTGGTGTATCTTAGTTTCCACCCTGGTTTTCTTCCTCGTGTAGCAGGGCTTTTCAGAGATTAAGAGAGGTCCAGACATTTCCAGAAAATTCTTTTTTTTTTTTTTTTTTTTTTTTTTTTTGAGACGGAGTCTCGATCTGTCACCCAGGCTGGAGTGCAGTGGCGCGATCCCGGCTCACTGCAAGTCCCGCCTCCCGGGTTCACGCCATTCTTCTGCCTCAGCCTCCCGAGTAGCTGGGACTACAGGCGCCCGCCACCATGCCCAGCTAATTTTTTGTATTTTTAGTAGAGACGGGGTTTCACCGTGGTCTTGATCTCCTGACCTCGTGATCCGCTCGCCTCAGCCTCCCAAAGTGCTGGGATTACAGGTGTGAGCCGCCATGCCCGGCCCATTTCCAGAAAATTCTAAAACAGACTTACTGACATTTTGGGTTAAAATTTTTGACGCACACAAAGTGAGATTATATTGTGTTGTGCTCGAGGTAATTGCAATTAGAGTTTTGAAAACCAGTACCACCAGGCGTGGTGGTGTGCACCTGTAGCCCCAACTACTAGGGAGGCCGAGGCAGGTGGATCACTTGGGCCCAGGAGTTGGAGGCTGCAGTGAGCTATGATTCCACCACAGCACTCCAGCCTGGACAACAGGGCAAGAACTCATCTCTATTTAAAAACAAACAAACAAACAAAAATACCTCGTGTTCTCTAAGCATGTGGACTGGTGATGGGCACAGGTTTCAATGTGGAAAACAAACACCTTCCTTTGACAGTGTCAGTGCATCTCTGTGGTTTTATACTCATGAAGTCATTTGTAAATATGTTGAAGTCTTCTTATGAATGTGAGGCTGGAGTAAGTGTCCCCCTGTCACCCCTTAAGGATGGGGGCTAGTCTTTATAGGATTGGGCACCTGAGCAGGACTAGGGGTGAAGGTGGGGTCCTGGGAGAATGTCTGGCACCAGCTCAAGGTCATGGTCTTTGTTCCTCTGGGTGCTGGTGGCAACAAATGAGGACAGGCAGGTAGTATTGCTGTACCTCTCCCTGTCCTCTTTCCTACCCTGAGGAAGTCCCCACCCTGCCTTGGGCTGGACCAGAGCTAGCTAGCGGCAGCTGTTGGACCTCCAGTGAGCTAGCCCTCAGCGTGGCATGGTGGGGGCCGGGGCAGGAGGAGCTGTCCACACTGTGATGTGGCCCCGGCCAACACTGAGAGATACCATCATCTAGGAGGATTATGACCAAGGGGCTGGGATTACAGGTTAACCAGATCAGCGTAGGAGAAGAGCAAACAAAGAGTTCATTATTAATCTTGTAAATATGTCCCCCAGGCCTGGCCTTCACTGCTATCACATCGGCTGACTTAGTAATCATTGGTTCTATAATAAACCGTGGAAACCCAAGTCCTCTTTGCATTGTCTCTAGAACTACTGGATACTTCCTGGGTTTGCCACTATCCTATTTTCTAGCGGGGCCCTGTGACCCCCAGAGTCAGACCAGGGTTCATTCTTAGCTTCAGCACTCACTGGTGGCACAACTGCAAAAAAGTGCTCCCTGTTATTTCCACAGCCCAGCCTCTCTCACAGTGACCTCGCCCTGGGATGGGTCATGTCTCAGCCTCACACTTTATTGTGGATAACAGCTCCTGGAACCAGTTTATTGTGGAGGCTCAGCTTATTTGAAGACACAAACATGAACCTTTTATTCATTCTAACCAGTGTTCCAACACCTGGCAACATCTCAAGCAGACTCTATTACTTCCAGATAACTCCACAGTTAAAAGAACAAGCGGTTTGCTTGAGAATGTCAGGCATTTCCACATCAAAGCACTTTGCCTTCCGCTCTGCTGCCACCTATTCTACACCAGAGCTCTGCTCTGCACACCTGGGTGGCTTCCTGGCTCCCACCCCTTTCCTACTCCGGGCCGCTTCACAGTGAGGGATGGGCAACCCTGAAGTCCCTTCAGCAGCCTCTGTGGGCCACAAAGGCTTGGGGTGGCTGCTCCCACATTCTGGCCTTCCTAGCCCCAATACATTTATCTGATGCAGGCTATTCTGGGAAGCCTTTGTAGTGTGGGGAAAATAACCCCTGCCTTGGAAATAATTATTGGAACCTAGAGAGAGTACATGAAGTAATTGGCCCGGGGCCACTGTTTACAGTTGTACAAGCCATGCACTGCACAACTCCAGCACCGTTTCACCTTGTACCCATGAGAGATTGTATCTTATTATAATTTTCTGGCAGATGACAGTTGAATGTCAACATAGGGGCTCAGCAGGGTTGGTGCTGCCTCCCTTTTCCAGACAGATATCAACTCCCTCTCTTCTCAGCACATCAAGCCCTGCTCCCCCTTTGCCACAAGAGTCCTGGAAGCCAGACACTAACGGCTGAGGGTCCGCAGTCCCCCAGGCAGAATTAGCCTCATCTCATCCCCACACCTTGGTGACATCATGTCCTGACTCAGTCTTCCCAGTGCCTCATGTTGGAACCTCTGTCAGGGGTGGAGAGACATCTAAGGACCCCCAACCCCAGGACACTGTGCAGAGGGGGAAGGAGGTGCAGAGAAGGGGTCTCAGGAAGCTTCAGAGCCAGCTTTAGGATCTGTCTTTCAGGGTGCTAGTATTTAAGAGTGTAAAAAAAAAAAAATCCGAAACACTGGATATAAAGGCCTGGCACGGTGGCTCATGCCTATAATCCCAGCACTTTGGGAGGCTGAGGCAGGCAGATCGCTTGAGGTCAGGAGTTCGAGAACAGCCTGGCCAACATGGTGAAACCCCGTCTCTACTAAAAATACAAAAATTAGCCAGGTGTGGTGGTACGTGCCTGTAGTCCCAGCTACTCAGGAGGCTGAGGCAAGAAAACTGCTTGAACCTTGGAGGTGGAGGTTGTAGTGACCTGAGATTGCACCACCGCACTCCAGCCTGGGCAATAGAGTGAGACTCTGTCTCGGAGCGGGACAAAAAAAAAGCAGCAACCAAAAAACCCACTGAATATAGTGAGTGCCAGAGTCTACCAACATAACAATGGAAAAGAAAAAGTAACTTTTGAAACAGTGTGACATTCATGTGACAATTAATGTGACATATACTTTACGATTATGATCACTTAAGCAAATACCTCTGACCCCATAATCCTAATTAATGTATATCATTAAGTGAATCACACTGACTTTACTCTGAATTTCCTTGATAGCCATACTAAAATACTTACCTTGGACATAAGCTAAGCTTTAAGTTTGTTGTTTATAACTTCAAAGAGAGACAAGGGACAGTGACTTAAGAATATTCTAAGCTATAAATTTACATGTGGACTCTGCTACACACCTGGGATGCTTCCAGATGAGTTTTGTTCCATTGCAGTACATCTGATGACCAGAATTCTATAATTAGAGAATATTAATGAACGAAAAGCCTCAGCTTTAAGACTGAGATTGGTACCATGGGTAGTCATGGCCACCTGCTGGCAGCATAGGGTACTGCAGCCCAGCTATGGTTCAGACTAAAAGCAGAGAAACGCCTGTGGTCCAGGGAAAGATATGAAGATCACATAAACTGGCAGTGGACAGGAAATGCCACAGTCAAGAAGATGCCCCTGGGATGTTGAGCTCTTACAACTTGCAATCAACAGCTCTTACAAATAAAACTGCTGCAAAAGCAATAGCTCTTACAAATAAAACTGGTCATTTGGACTTCTGGGCACCAAATGTTTTCATAACGAAAACATCAATTATGTGTTATAATACCTTACACTTACTGCTTCTTCTCCTTAACTTTCAGTGTATTCCTTTAGGAGATTGTCGCACCTTGGTCAGAATACATCGACAGTTTTATAATAGAACAGAAAAGCTTCAATTTTCAGCAATATATTTTAGTTGGCTTGTTGAAACACATCTCTCTTCCTGAAAGCAAGCAATTCTTGAATTGGATCAGCCTTGTCATCATATCCCTTCTATTCTTCACCGTATGACAGTCCCTATACCATCTTAGCCACTGCTTTTTTGTTTCTACTTATTTTCCATCCCCCCGCCCGCCCCCCATAGCAAAATGAAGGCATGCCGGGAAGCAGCAACTCAACATAAAAAGAGGACCCTCCAAGCGCTCAGCTCACAAGACAGTTTTATTGAATTAGTTGCATGCAGGAGCAATTCTGTTCTTCCCATGAGCAGCAGAGTTGAGTGTTAGAGTGCAGGATCCAGAGCAGGGAGAGGCTGGGCGGAGTTGGGGGCCTGGAGGCTGGGGCCTGGTTACTTGGTGACGTGCAGAGCTCTCTCTGGGGGGCTGCAGCTCATCTTGCGGGGAGCTGGACTCAGATGCCCCCGTAGGTGCAAAAGCAACATTCACATCTCACTCCTCCCTGAAATAAAAAAGAGTTATCCACCAAAGTAAAACATCCTCCAAAGCAAAAATAAAATTCCCCGTAACTTCCTGGCTTTGTTCTTGGGCTCTGGCTCCAGGCGGAGTCATTCCCACCAGGCTATAGAGTCTGCGCTTCTTTTGTTTTTTTGTTTTTTTTGGCTCCCAGAGACTCACTGGGCCCTGCAGGCCCGCAGGAAAGGCCTGCCTGCTTACCGGTGCTTTTTGCGGTATTCCTGCAACGCTTTCTCCGCCACGGTCTCCATAAATTTAGGGTTCTTCCTGGAGACTTCTACAGGGACCGTCACAGTGATGGGATCAGAGTCAAAGAGCTTCACGACCACCTCAGTGACACCTGAAGGAACGTCCGAGTCAGAAGTGTGGGAAGCCACCTAAATGGAACAAAAGAAAAAAGAAGAGCTGAAACACTGTGGTCAAAATGCATGCGTTCTGCAACAGAAGTCAGGCTTCTGATAAGGAAGTCCTCCTCCTCCTCCAAGAAAACCTAGAGAGCTGACCCCATGCTTCTTACACATCTAGACATCAGTACACCTCAGTGGACAGAAGTGAAGTGGTTCACAGACACTCATGTGTTGGGGCAAATGCCATCTGCAAATGGCCAGCCCAGGGAGCACCCCAAAGAATAAAAGTGGTTTCCAAACATTTGCTTTAGGCAGCCATTGGTCAGACTAGGGTAGAAAAGGAATCCAGGGGGCCTGGAGGTCAGAAAGAAAAGAAAAAAGAAGGTTTCCCAGCACTAGAAATAAGTTTTATTTGATTTGTTTATTTTATTTTATTATTATATATATATATATATTTTAAGAGACAGAGTCTCACTCTGTCACCCAGGCTGGAGTGCAGTGGCATGATCACAGCTCATTGCAGCCTCCACCTCAGGGCTCAGGCAATCCTCCCACCTCAGCCTCCTGAATAGCTGGGACTACAAGTGTGTGCCACCGCACCTGGCTGATTTTTGTATTTTTTGTAGAGAGGGAATCTTGCTGTATTGCCCAGGCTGGTCTCAAATTCCTGGCCTCAAGCAATCCTTTTGCCTCTGCCTCCCAAAGTGCTGGGATTACAGGCATGAGCCACCATGTCTGGCCTAGAGAGTTTTTATCACTGGCAGAGAATGATGTACTAATTCATAAGCCATTTTACATGCCAGAGGGCAGCCTTGTAGCTTTGAGAAAAGAACAGAGGCTTCTGGTTTATTCACAGATTTGTGCACCAAAACAAAAACAACAACAACAACAACAAAATACAGGCTTGGCAGCCAGGCAGTCAGGTTAAAATACCCATCCAAATCATCTGTCAGCTATCACACCTTGGCCAAGCTATGGAACCTCTCTTACTTTGCTCCTTTGTAAAACAGGGTTATATTTTCCCTGAGTGGGTGATGAGGCTTCAAGGCAACAAGGGCACCTAAAGTTTTCTATTTTCTGCCATGTGATAAACGCTCAGTCAAAAGCACATGTGCCCCTGCTCCCGATCACAGCTTGGGCTCCCGAGCCACAGCATGTGGCCGGGACACAGCTCACCGTGGTGACCCGCAGATAGTACTGGTCTTTGCCTTGGGTGACGTTTGCCAGCCGGGACACCCAGTTAAACTGCTCATTCAGCTGCTCCAGCAAGGAGGAGGTGTTGAGCATCTTCCACTGGTAGGACTTCAGCAGCTCGTTGTACTTCCTGGTCAACCTCTCAGCGACCTGGAGGGATTCATTGAGCTCCCGCCGCAGCTGAGCCTGGGAGGGGTTGTTGGCCGAACAGTCTGCCCAGAGATGGAAGAAATGCAAGGGAGAAGTGTGAAGGGAAGGCTACAAAGGGATAGAACCATGAATGAACGGAAGTTAGCACGTGCAGCGGGAACAAAAGCAGTGCTTCCCTAAGGGAAGGGCCACAAACTGGAATTGTCCACGACAAAATAAAGGTTTTGCCTCGGAATGTGAATCTAGACACTGCTTCCATCATCCAGAAAGTCTTTTGGGTTTTTTGTTTTTGTTTTTGTTTTTTTGAGACAGAGTTTTGCTCTGTTGCCTAGGCTGGAACACAGTGGTGAGATCTCGGCTCACTGCAGCCTTGACTTCCCAGGCTCAGGCTATCCTCCAACCTCAGCCTCCTGAGTAGCTGGGACTATAGGCACATGCTACCACGCCCAGCTAATTTTTGTATTTTTTGTAGACACGGGTTTTTTCTATGTTGTCCAGGCTGGTCTCGAACTCCTGGGCTCAACCGATCTGCCCAAAAAGTGCTGGGATTACAGGTGTGAGCCACCACGCCCAGCCTGAGAAGCCTTGCTCTGGAAAAATACGTCAACTGACCTAAACAGTGTGCTTCGTAACATCATTGATTTATCTTTGGGTGCCAGACCCTTATCTCTTTGGTGACAAACTGTGTGACAAACTGTGTTGACCACACTTCCAAAAGCACTGATCTCAAGTTCTCCATGTTCTCAGACCCAGAGTGGCTCTCACTGCCCTAGTCCCTCCCAGGAATCATTTCCAGAGAGGAGGAATATTACTCACAGCTGCCATTCGTGTGGCACTGCCTGCATCCCAGACACCGCAGAAAGTTCTCTCTGGATATCCTTTTTCTCTAAGAATTGGATCTGTTCTGACTTAAGGATTAGGACTCCTATTTTACCAATAATGAAACTGAGGCCCACAGAAGTATCAATAAATAGCTTACCTAAAGCCATAGAATAAATGATCTCTGGGCCCAGGATTGAACCAGGGTCTTCAGCTCCTAAGCTTGGGCTCTTCCTACCCTGGGTCTGTGGTTCCGGACAATCCTCCAAGCTTGTTTTTTTTTTGTTTGTTTTTTTTTTTTTGAGACAGAGTTTCGCTCTTGTTTCCCAGGCTGGAGTTTCCCAGGCTGGAGTGCAGTGGCGCGAGCTCGGCTCACTGCAACCTCCACCTCCCGGGTTCAAGCAATTCTCCTGCCTCAGCCTCCAGAGTAGCTGGGATTACAGGTGCCTGCCACCACCCCCGGGTGATTTTTTTGTATTTTTAGGAGAGACGGGGTTTCACCATGTTGGCTAGGCTGGTCTCAAACTCCTGACCTCAGGGGATCCGCCCACCTTGGCCTCTCAAAGTGCTGGGATTACAGGCGTGAGCCAATGCACCCAGTCCAAGCTTGTCTTGTGAGCATGTCTGCAGAGGTGGCAGTTCCGGTGCCAAGAGTTCATGCAGCTGATGCACTGGCACCTGGTAGCCAGGGGTCCTTGCCCGCCCACCTGCCCGCCCATGGCTGGTCACTGAGTTCACCAAGGGAGCAGGGAAAAGAGAATTCATTCCTCTTGGCCCTGGGCTGCAGGTTGTCAGATTCATTAAGAGCTGGAAACTGTCCACTAGCTCTTAAAACTACTGTTTTTCTCCCCCTAAGTTATTTCAAAAATATCCAGAGGCAGGTACATCAAACGTGAGTCAGGGGAAGGGAGATTTTGCATATGCTTTAGGATGATGACTGCAATCATTTAGAGTAAAACAAAATGTTAGGTGGGGAAAGAAACAGAATTACTAACAAGATGCCAGGTTGAAAATAAATATGTAATAAATAATCTTCATCATTTTACCAAAAAATAATTTAAAAATAAGAAACACTAGCCAGGAGTGCTGGCTCATACCTGTAATCCCAGCACTTTGGGAGGCTGAGGCAGGCTGATCACTTGAGGTCAAGAGTTTGAGATTAGCCTGGCCAATATGGTGAAACCCTGTCTCTGCTAAAAATACCAAAATTAGCCAGGCGTGGTGGCGCACGCCTGTAATCCCAGCTACTCAGGAGGCTGGGGCAGGAGAATCGCTTGAACCCAGGAAGCAGAGGTTGCAGTGAGCAAAGATTGCACCACTGCACTCCAGCCTGGGTGATAGAGCGAGACCCTGTCTTAAAAAAATAATAATAAAATAAGAAAAATCCTTGAGAGCCGAGGCTTAGTCTAGAATAGAGGTTCTCAACTGGGGTGACGCTGTCACCCAGGGAGATTTAGCAAGTTCTGAAGCTGGTTGTCACAATGAAGGGAAGGGAGCTGCTGACCCCTAGTGGGTAGAGGCCAGGAATGCTGCCAAACACCCTGAACTGCTCAGGACAGCCCCCCACAACAAAGAATGACCTGGTCCAAAATGTCAGCACTGCTCACACCTGTAATCCCAGCACTCTGGGAGGCTGAGGTAGGAGGATCACTTGAGCCCAGGAGTTGGAGACCAGCTTGGGCAATGTAGCAAGACCCCATCTCTACTAAAAATTAAAAAATTAGCCAAGCATGGTGGAGCACACCTGTAGTCTGTTACTCAGGAGGCTGAGGCAGGAGGATCACTTCAGCCCAAGAGGTCTAGGCTGCAGTGAGCTGTAATGGTGCCACTGCACTCTAGGCTGGGTGATAGACAGAGACCCTGTCTCAAAAAAAAAAAAAAAAAAAAAAAAAAACAGCACTGAAATTGAGAAATCTTGGTTTAGAGTTCCCAGGCAGTACATGCTTATATGGTTGCAAGCACCTTAAATAACAGTAGGCAGTCCTCTTCAGTGTAGACTATTTAGCTCAGCTTAGAGAATTATTCTTACCAATAATTCTCTAAGAATCTATCTCAGGCCAGGCACACTGGCTCACACCTGTAATCCCAGAACTTTGGGAGGCCAAGGCAGGCAGATTACTTGAGGTCAGGAGTTCAAGACCAGCCTGGCCAACATAGTGAAACGCTGTCTCTACTAAAAATACAAAAATTAGCTGGGTGTGGTGGTGCACACCTGCACTCCCAGCTACTTGGGAGGCTGAGGCAGGAGAATCACTTGAACCCGGGAGGCGGAGGTTGCATTGAGCCGAGATAGAGTCACTGTACTCCAGCTATAATCAATGACTGTTAAGACTGGCGCCGGCTGCACTCTCAGCTGTAATCAATGACTGTTAAGATTGGCGCCAGACCTGAGCCCAGCCTGGGCAACAGAGTAAAAATCATCATAAGAGGTCCAATCTGGGCACAGGCATCTGGACATCTTTTCTTCAGGCCCTAACATGACTTTCTTGTGGTGAGGTACCATGTAATTGATGCCACTCTATGATATTTTTATAGAAAAAGCCCCAAGGCCTGGTTGTGCACTCATCTTCAGCAACTTATACTTCAGCCTGTTAAAGCACAACTGTTTATTTTGCAGTGGCTTCTAAAATTATAGGAGTGAGGCTAGGAATGTTTAACTAGACCCTGGCGGTCTGCCATGGCAAATTCAAACTAAGCATTAAGTAAGAGCAAAGCCACCAGATCGATAAGCTGTTTACAAGGGGAAACAATTAACTCTTTGTGAGTATGAACTGCTGTGTACCAGGAACTAGTCCAAATACTGTCATAGCTGTTAGAGATCTCTAAGTGGAAAGAAGTTAACCCATAACCAGAGCTGGTGAAACGGAGGGGGACAGTTAAAGGGAAATATTCCCTTTGCCTAGGGGACCAACCAACCGACCAAAGGGACTATTGCTTGGATGCCCAGGTACTGAGACCTGTGACTTCTGTGGCCAGAGGCTGCGAGGGGCCCCGGGAGAGAACACAGCGCCCTAGGATTGAAGCCCAGCTTGCCCATGTCGGGGTCAATCTTGGATAAGTTATTCAGCTTTCCATGGCTGTTTCCTCAGAGGGTCATTCTGAGGAAATGAGGAAATGTATGTCGAGTGTTTAGAACAGTGCCTGGCCTCTGGTCAGTTTTGTTACACAAAACACATACTGTCTGCAATTTCATAATCTGCAGAGGAGAATGAAGATGCCTACTACGCTTGGCACTTGGGAACACAATCACTGGGGAGTCCCAGGGGGATGACTTTTTTCAACAAGCTTTTTTCAACATGGGGCCGACGGGGTGGAGGGCACTTTTGCATCTCTAACGACATCTCACCGACTTCAGGGACAGCCTCGCATCATCATCTCATTCTAAGATAAGGAACCCAAGCTGCATGAGGCTCAGGACCTGCCCCGGGACACAGCTCAAAGGCTGCAGAGCTGGAATCCAAATGCTTATCTGTCTGACTCCATAAAGGCAGCACCAGTGAGGCCCCAGTGACCCCAGGACACAAGGGATCAGAAGGGGCAGCTTGTGGTCTGGACCCCGACTCACCCACAGACAAGATCTCCCGGCACTTGTCACACTGGTCCTTCATCCGCAGGCAGCCCGTGGAGTTGTGGCGGATCTCCCGGCACACAGTCCGGTCATCGTCGCCTTCTGGGGACACATGAGGGAAGAAGAGTCAGTCATCCAGCCATGCAGAGATGGACCCCACTGATTCCTATTGTTATTTTTATTTATTTTTTAATTTAGAGACAGGGTCTCACTCTGTTGCCCAGGCTGGAGTGCAATGGTGCAATCATAGCTCACTGCAGCCTCCAACTTCCAGGCTCAGGTGACTCTCTTGCCTCAGCCTCCCGAGTAGCTGAAACTACAGGTGTGCACCACCACACCCGGCTAATTTTTTAAGTTTTTATTTTTGTAGAGACAAGGTCTCACTATCTTGGCCGGGCCGGTCTCAAACTCCTGGCCTCAAATGATCCTCCCGCCTTGGCCTCTCAAAGTGCCAGCATCACAGGCACGAGCCACCATGCCCAGCTCAGCTTTTTCTTCTTTAAATGAGGATATCACCCTTGTGATATTGCTGGGGAAAAATCGAGATGACACCCACTGAGCCCTCGGCATGGTTCTCAGCATCTAACGAGTTGCTCAAAAGGGCCATGAGCTTCCACCCCTTCTCACCTCGTATGAATTCTGTGGGCGGGAGCTGGAAGGCCGGGCTGTGGAAGTGGACGTCCATGGCCTGCTGAGCCTCGTGTATCATCTCAAGGAAGGGCTGGAACATGGCGTGGAAGTTCAGGGGCTCATACGGAGAGAAGGGCATCAAGCTGCGGATGATGCGGGACTTGGGAAAGAAGAAGTGAGGCCTCCGGTGGGGCAGGCTGAAGGGCAGGTAGTGGTAGGTGTCCTGGGGCTCCTGGGCGAAGAACCTGTCCTGGAAGAGCTCGTCCATGATGCTGGACGCGCGGCTGAAGTGGTCCTGCATGACATCCAGCATGTGCGTCTGCTGCCGGTCGTTCTCCAGCAGGGAGTCGATGCGGTCACCATTCATCCAGAAGTAGAAGGGTGAGCTCTGGTTCAGGAACTCCTCGAGCTGGGACAGCCAGCATGGGCACAGTTAGGAGAAGCTCACCAAGGCCACGGCCTCCTGGCCTCCCACCCCGTGGTGAGCCAGGCCAGGCCCTGCCCATGGCTGTAACAGTCACACAGCAAGTGACCAACAGCCCAGCTGGGACCAGCCCCCAGCACCCCATCTGTCAGGTCCATGCTCTTTCCTTTTATCTCCCTCCATGGGGGACAGTTTTGAGACACCTGGGAGGCCCCAAGAGTCACAAGGCCAACATTTCAGGTTCATCCACTGTCATCTTTGGCCACCAATGATATCCACCCCCTACTCGGCTAAGGGCCAACTGATGTGACTTCAGGGATTGGAGCAATCTACTGAGTCCCAATCAAAAAAGCCCTGCAGCAGAGGACAGGAGCAATACTAATATACTACAAAATCTTACATTGGCTGGGCATAGTGGCACACATCTATAATCCCAACAATTTGGGAGGCCGAGGTAGGAGGATTACTTGAGCTTAGGAGTTTGAGACCAGCCTGGGCAACATGGCCAAACCTCATGTTTACAAAAAAAAATACAAAAATTAGCTGGGTACGGTGGTACGTGCCTGTAGTCCCAGCTACTTGGGAGGCTGAGGTGGGAGGATCACCTGAACCCAGGAGGTCGAAGCTGCAGTGAAACATGATCACGCCACTGCACTCCAGCCTGGGTGACAGAGTGAGACCCTGTCTCAAAAAATAAAAAAATTCTTAAATCCTTCCACATAAGTGGACACAGGGCTCTGCCATCCCATGAAGCTGTTTGTTGTGTCATCCAGCTACGTACTGCTGCATGAGTTTTCTAAGAGAAGGTAGATACCTGGCCTACATCCTTTTGATGACTCCACTCTCTCTACTCTTGCCAGACATTACCAATGGAGCATGGCACTCTGGGCAAGCCAGCCAATACTAATAAATTGCATCTGGCATGCAGAATGAAGCATATTTCACTAGGCTCCCCTCCTTCCCCACTCAGAGCCTTGGCCACTCATGTGTCCCCTTTTCACCTGGCGGCCAACCAGGCCCGAGCCACTTCTGCAGACGCGTGCGTAGAACTTCATGCAGGTCTGTTTCAGGCAGGGCTTACACTCTTCCCAGAGGGCCATCATGGTCTCATTGCACACTCCTGGGAACTCCTTCAGCTTTGTCTCTGATTCCCTGGTCTCATTTAGGGCATCCTACAGGAAGACACAAGGCTGGCTGAGCCACACAGAGACCACAGGCTCACACACTCAAGGAGGTGCTGGGTGCCAGGCCCTCTGCCCCAGGGCAGGCCTTCCCACAGGCTGGCCACCCAGCGTGCAAGTGCCCACCCTTGCTCCAGTTCAAGCTTCCCCTCATTCGCCCACCTGGAATCCCCTTCCCACCCAGCTTGAAGAATCCACTCATCCTTCAAGATCCAACTGTTCCCTAACTCCTAGAAGCTTCCCAACTCCTGGAACCCATGTGGACACCACCTCTCTCTGATCACCTACTCAATGACTACCCTCTCACTGAAGCCTCATTTCCTATTCTCTGCTTCTGGTGTTTAAATTTCATCTTCCAAAGTAGGCTGCAGACTCCCTGAATCTTACCTTTCTATTGCAACCATGCCTCCTGGCATGCAAAGGGAATGGCAGGCTTTCAACACCAAAGCCACACCAGCTGTCAAAATTCTCTAATGGGCCCTTGCCACTTGACCCAATAATTCTGTAAGAATCTATCTCAGGCCAGGTGCAGCAGCTGGCACCTGTAATCCCAGAACTTTGGGAGGCCGAGGCAGGCATATTACTTGAGGTCAGGAGTTCGAGACCAGCCTGGCCAACATGGTGAAACCCCATCTCTACTAAAAATACAAAAATTAGCTGGTGTGGTGGTGCACACCTGCACTCCCAGCTACTTGGGATGCTAAGGCAGGAGAATAGCTTGAACCTGGGAGGCGGAGGTTGCAGTGAACCAAGATCAAACCTCTGCACTCCAGCCTGGATGACAGAGTGAGACTCTGTCTCAAAAAAACAAAACAAAACAAAACAAAGACTCTATCTCAAAGGAATCCCCTGACAAAGAAAAAGATGCTTAAAAATATTTGGCACAGTATTAGCTTGTGGCAAAAAAAAAAAAAAAAATCAGAATCAACCCAGATGCTTAAAAGAGACAGGTTAAACAAACTGTGGTTCATATAAAGGGTAGATGGTACATCATTACAAAGGATATTTATAGTCCATTTTGAATATTATATGTTAAAAATTCATAATTTTAAATATAGCCACTGTCAAAAAAGCACAGAAGAAAATAATAGGAAGAAATAGATCAAATGTTAACAGTGACTTGTCCTTGGGCAAAAGGATTATGGAAAAACTTTTCCTCTTCTACTTTTCTATATTAAAGTCTCTATGAATGAGGGTGTTAGTCTTTAAAATAAAATTAGCCTATCCACACCCCAGAGTTACGTGAGGTCTTTGTCCTGCTCCATCATCCCCTGTCCCCTGCTGGGCAAGGACAACCCACCTCCCACTGAGCCAAGACACAAGTGCCACCCCTGCTACCTACTTCCTTTCCTTCTGGCTCACCTACTCCTCAACTAAGAAGTAGCAGGCTCTTTTCTCCAAATGTATGTGATGTGCTTTATTATAAAACTAGAATTGTTGAATGTCAAACTCCAGTGATAACCACAAAAATGTGAGAATGAGTCGTGCTCCTTCCCCAGGAGCTATTTGAGGATTCTCATAGAATGGTGAGAACTGACACTAAGGCCAAGAAAGGGCATGAAGCTTGAAAAAAAGGTAGCGCCACATCCAGGCCAGCATTCCCTGAAGTGGCTCCTATGGAGCTGTGCTCAAAGCGGCCAGGAAAAAAAACAAAACAAAAAAAAACGAATTCTCTGGTCAGTTTGGAAAACTCTGGGTTTCATGCAGTTACACAAGTTTCTTTACTGCAGAACTTCTCAGAGCCTTTGAAATGCTTTCAACATGCATGATGGATTATGAAGCTTGCAGGTAGCTACATCTTAGCATCTGAAGTAGGGCGACCGTGAGAGGAGGTTTGTAGGCTACTCTTAAGGAGACTTGATTTCTTAAATAAGTTGTTCATTGAATTATAGTGTTTTAGTTTTGTCAAATCATTAAGCACAGGCTAAACATGTTATATCCACTACTGGGCTCAAGATGTTTCTTTATGAAGTAGTCCAGAACTCTAGGAAGACATGGGGTGCAGTGTGCCTGCCTTAACCCTAACTGTATCACCCCTACTAGATAAGCTTCCTGAAGGTTGGACGCCACCCCTGTCTGGGCCCCTGCCACCACCCCATCCAGAGCCTGCTTGGAACTAGCACATGATCAGGGCTTAGAAACATCTATTGAAATGAATCTGGGCATTAGGCCCTGGGCCAGGCTCATAACAAAACCAGATCCAAGATCTCACGCCCTGATGCTTTCAGAAGCAAATGAACCTTCCCTGCTTCTTAACTGCAGCCCCAGCATCAGCTGACACAGCCTGGGAGGACTGCGGGTCACCATGGCAACCCAGCAAGGCACCACGCAGTGACCCCCTCCCTCCCCTCCAGTGGGATGGTCAAGGCACGGTGGCAGTCGCGGCTCCTCCTGACCTCTTTCTTCTTCTTGGCTTCCTCTAGGTTGCTGAGCAGTGTCTTGCGCTCTTCGTTTGTTTTTTCTATGAGAGTCTTTATCTGTTTCACCCCGTTGACAGCATTTTGAATTTCCTTATTGACGTACTTACTTCCCTGATCGGACATTTCTGCAAGAGAAGTGCAAGAGGCAGAATGAGGCGAGAGGAAGAGGTGGCCTCGGGACCCTGGAATGAGCTGGAATGGCCAGAAAGGCCCGTTCAGTTCAGGGGCTGTCAAGGCTGGGATCCCCACCCCTGCCAGCAGGCAGCAGCATGGCCCCAGCCTTGCCCTGGCACAGGCTCCCATCACAGGCTCCTTGCTGACTACACCCTACTGCTTAGAAATGCAGACCATGGGAGCTGGCACACCCAGAGTTATGCCCAGCCACTGCCATGTGCCCCTGGAGAATGAGCTGGGTGCAGAAGAAACTTGGCAAGGAAAAAAAAAAAACAGAAGTGTCAGCTTTGAAGCATCAAAATATAAAATATTGTTATTTTGGACACATATCTTTCTAGAGTTCAGTTTAACCAGACGTGTATTTCTTTGTTCCAATGCAGTGCCAGGTGACAGGAATAAGAAGATGAGTAAATGATTAAGGCATAGCACTGGTGACAAATGCAGCGAAACACTGTGTCACCTAAGTGCTACTTCACTGGTGTTTATCCCACGCCAAGCACTGTGCCAAACACTTCATGTGCAGTTTACATAATGCTCCAGCCCCTCGCCATGCCCACTTCACAGAGGGAGACATGGGAAGTGTGATATGATAAAGGGTCAAAGTGTCCATCAGGTAGGAGTACGTTCTGGAGGTCTAACATACAGGTGGTGCTTATAGTTAATAACACCATATCATAACTGGAAATTTGCTAAGAAAGTAGATTTTAAGTCTTCCCACCATCCCACCAAAAAAGTGGTCATCATTTCAATGTATGTGCATTTCAAAACATCACGTCATATACCTTAAATATACACAATTTTTATTTGTTAATTATATCTCAATAAAACGGGGGGTGGGGGGAGTGTCATGAGATCAAGATAGTGGCCCAAAGTCACCCAGCTGAGAAGAGGTGAAACAGACTCACACCCATGTCTGATCTGGGTTTTTAACAATGATCCTGCAGAAGCCGTCAGCTCACAAGAGGGACAAGCTCTGGGCACTCCAAAGGGGAGAGGGATAAGAGCTCCAGTGGTCCAGACACAGCTTCGTGGAGGAGGCCTGGGAGCTGGGCTAAGAGGCCTGGGAAGGGAACAGCTGAATGAAATGCAGCAGCCGAAAGTGCTTGGGAAATGCCTGCAAATGCCGGCAGTCTAATGCACGCGGAGCCTGAACCAGGGGCCTGGGAGCTGAGGCTTGGAGGGGGCCCAGACACAGGCACCCAGACCCAGTGCACAAGATAAAAACAGTCTGTAACTCTGGGGCCTGATAGAGAGGCACTGAGCAGAGTCGGCTACCCTGCCCTCTGACCTCATCACCCTGTGGCCAGAGGAACATCACGCTTGGTCTACTCACCCTGGAGCTCATTGTCTGAGACCGTCTGGTCCCCCAGGACCTGCCCACTCTCCCAGGTCAGCAGCAGCCCCACAAACAGCAGCAGAGTCTTCATCATGCCTCCAATTCTGGAGTCCTCGCACGCCTCTGTTTGCAGAGAACAGGAGACCGTCATGGGAACAGCTAGACAGCCTGCTGGCGTCCCGCCCACCTGCTGCCTGCAGCAGCTCCCCAGGGCCTCACTGCCCTCAGCTGTCCCCACAGCAGGCACTACTGCACTTTTATTCCTGAGGAAATGGGGGGAAATGACCAGACTTGCCATGGACACCTCGAATGAAAGCGAAGGCAGGAGGTGCAGGGAGGGAGGGACTGCAGGACAGCAATGTTGAGTGGAAGAAACAAGAACCCCGGCATCGGAGGAGCCAGGCTCTTGTCCAAGCCACATCCTCCCCCACAATCAGCGAGGCACACAGGCTTTCTGCATCCTGGCCTCCTTGTCCAGAGTGGTATCGATCATGTCAGACACTGAAAATACCCCCCTTAGGTCATGCATCCGTCCCTCCCCATGCCACCTCCACAGAGGGACTGCATCCCAGAGACCAGCCACGGCCTCTGCAACGTGCATCTAAATCTTCACCCCAGCAGATGCTCCCCATCCACCGCAGCGCTGCAGCCCCCAGGGAGTCTCAGCACCACCTGAACTTGACTTTCAAGAGCCAGAGGCAACAGCAGCCAGCCCTTCACACCGAATCCAACTGCATCCCTAGTGGGAGACCTGGGCCGGGCCGCCTGCATTCAGGGTTGGAAGTAGGGGAAGCCAGGAAGGACAATTCCCTTCGGAGAGTAGAGAGGGTTCGCAGTGGCCTGAGGAGCAGGCTTCGCAGAGAAAGTCCCTTTGGAAGGATGAGTCCTTTTACTCTGCCAGGCCCTCCACACGGCCCATCCCCTCTAAGCCCACAGCAGGCTGCCCTGCCAGTGTTCCTGCCACCACTGGGCTGACTGCCCTGAGCCAGGGGGCACAGGCCACAGCCCCGGTCTTACACAATGGACCCTTTCCCAGAAGCTGAGGCTGTTGCATAAAACAGAAACCCCTCCCCCTGCACTCCACCCCCACCATCCCCCTCCCAAGAACTGCTTATCTGAGCTCACCCATTTCCCATCACAGAACCAACAGGACGGCGGGGTTCCCCTTCCTGAAATGGTTCACATCCAAAGCCCGCTCAGCCCAGCAGGCCCATCTGGACACTCGGTAGCACATTAACAAGGAGTGCCTCTCATGAGAAGTAATCAAGCGCAAAGAGCCAGGGAGCAGCGTGGGAGAAGAGATGGGGTCAGCGCCTTCCCCAGAGACGGGGTGGGTGGCGGAGACCGGGCTCACCAGGAAGGCTGTGGTCTCACGGGCTCTGCCCCAGCTGCCCACTGAGCCCTGAAATGCCTCCAGCAGGAGCAGAGCCTTTGTCATGCCAGAGAGACAAAGCCAGCCAGAAACACCTCTCTGCCGGGGGCCCCTGAAAGCAACAACTTCTGGAAAAACCCATTCAGAACTAGGTTCTGACCAGAAGACGGTGTTGGGCCGTGAAGAACGGGGCAGCCAAAGGCAAGATACAGGAAAGGAATTCCAGACTCAGCAGCGGGCAGAGTCTGCTCCGGGGAGCCTGGGGTCCCTGGTGAGCCATCCAGCTCAGACCTGGGAAGGGGGTCGTTCTCTCACCCAACCCCTCTACCCTAGCGGTGAGGCTGAAGCCCAGAGAGGGCATGGGACTCCCTAGGGTCCACAGCATGCTCATGGTGACCCTGGGATGAGAGCCCAGCCCTCCCGATCCCTAGTCCAGTGTTCTTTCCTTGATTCCAAGTCACTTAAATATCTGAGCCTCAGTTTCTTCATCTGTAAAATGGATCTAATCCAGATCTCAGAGAGGGGAATGTGTTCTGTAAACACAAGGGTCTTATGTAATCATAGTAAATTCTGACTACTTCCAAATTAGACTGAGGTCTGAGGCTGGGCATTGGCAGTGTCTAATCAGCATATCTGGAGAGGGGCAGGAAAACAGAGAAAAGCACACAGAGCCCACCTGTGGTCCCCCGGACTGTGTGGCTCTGCTTTGCTGAAATGATTGACCACTTTTTAAAGTACTTATGAATCACTGCAGGGCTGGTTATAATGTTGGTTCTGAGACTGCTTTTCCAGCCAGTCTGCAGGTGATATGGATGCTGCTGATCCAAGGAATGTTCTAGAACCGTGACTGCACGGCCGACCTCCTTTCCTTTGCTCGGACTCACCTCCCCCCTCATCTCCTCTGCCTCCTGGGAGCCTGGCTGCCAGCTGCCCTGGGTGGAAGAGCCATGCCAAGGCCAAGGCCCTCGAGTCCCCAGCACTACCACGCAGCCTCATTCTCCCTAAGAAGGCTTAAACCACCTGGCTTTGCTCCTTCTACCAGAAAAGGCCGGTTCTGTGGACAAAGGGGCTGCTCAGGGGAAGAGGAGGAGGAGATGGTGGGGTGGGAGGGGGGGCGGGGGGAGCAGGCTGACTTTGAGAGCAACTCCCCTCCAGGCACACCCTCCTGGGAGCTTTGAACTGAGCAGCTTCCCAAAACGTTTCCAAGCAGGACAGGGCTGGAGGCTTAAGAAAATCAATGACCTGGCAGGGCACAGTGATTCACACCTGTCATCCCAGCACTTTGGGAGGCCAAGGCAGGCGGATTACTTGAGATCAGGAGTTCGAGACCAGCCTGGCCAAAGTGGTGAAACCATGTCTCTACTAAAAATACAAAAATTAGCCGGATGTAGCAGCATGCGCCTGTAGTCCCAGCTACTCGGAGGCTGAGGCATAAGAACTACTTGAACCCAGATGGCGGAGGTTGCAGTGAGCCGAGATGGCGCTACTGTACTCCAGCCTGGGCAACAGAGTGAGACTTCGTCTCAAAAAAAAAAAAAAAAAAAACAGAGAAAAGAAAGAAAGAAAATCAATGACTGTGAACAGGGAGCTGTGGGGAGGATGGGAAGACAGTGAAGAGGGCACACAGATGGTGAGGGCTTCAATCCCAAAGCCCCGGCTCCTATCTGCTTCTTCAAACGGAGAAAACTAAATCAAAAGGAAAATAAGAAAAATAATCACCGGTAATTCATACCACCCAGAGGCAAATGTTAGCACCGTGGTATATTTCCTTCTGTCTTCCATGCAGTTTATACAAGATCCTTCACATTCACCATCTTCAAATATTCTTTAAGAGCATACTTTTGTGGCTATGTAATACTCCACTTTCTCACGGACCCAAGTTTATTTTACCATTCTCACAAGATTGGCCATTTCAGTTGTGCCCAATACCCCACTATTATTATAACTTAACATTCTCATGGGCATCTTTTTTTATATAGTATCTGTACTTTCCTTTAAATTCCTAACCTCTCCGTTAAAAAAAAAAATAAAAATCATATTTTTTTTAACTAGGTCCAGAAATTCTGGAAGGTCAAGAGGCTTTGGCTCTAATCCCAATTCTGATACGTATTTGCTGTTTAGTGTTGGCACCAGTCCTAAACCTCTCCAGGCCTCAGATTATCATCTGTAAAATGAGACCGTGGAATCAGAGGTCTGAGGCCTGGTGGATCTTATGTGACTTTTCTCTGATGCACCTCAGATGCATTAGGAGGCAGAAAAAGACGGATTTCGGTGGTTGCAGCATATACTGAAATCCGCAGCCTCATACTTACAGACACAGTGTCCAGAGAGCTAGAGAATTTAGAAGAAAATTGGATGACTCATGCATTCAAGCCGACAGCCACAACTGAGAGATCCGCATCTTCGCAGAGGATATGCTGCAGGAAGGAGCGCCGTGCAGGCCAGCTCCGTCACCTGCTAGCCTGGGTCTCCCGCAACGCGGCAGGTCTCCAGGTCTCAGTTTCCCCATCTTTGCGAAAGGATGATCATTATATCTGCTCTATTTACGCGCCCCCCCCCACCCCCCCCCCGCGCATAATTGTGGTTGGAGCTCGTGCTCTCAGGCGGCGGTTGCGCCAGGGCCCCTGGCTCAGCTGCCTGGTGATGGGGCTCCGGCCACCTCCCCTCCCTGGCTTCCTGGGCTCCGCCGAAAGCGCAGGGGTTGTGACTGCGAGCTGTGTCATCCCTCTCTGCCTGGCTGCCATCCCCTGCCCGCCCATCCGTCCTGGTATGGCTCTGCTCAAGGGTAGGGAAGATGGGGACATCTCACCGGTCAGCGGCACCCTGTGCCCGCGCGCTCCTCCTGGCGACGCCGCGTTGTGAGCACTGGGAGGCGCCGTATTTATAGCGTTCCGCTCGCGCGCACACACCCCCTTTGGGGCTGGCTGCAAACCTGCATGACTCACGCCCAAAGAATGCCGTGGAAAGCAAGGGGAGCTTTCTGGAAGCCCGGAGGTGGGGGCCGGTGCAGCACCGGGCTGGGGGCGCCGGGGGGCGCATCACCACCACGAATAGCTGTGCTGGCTCCAGGAGAGACCCTGAGGTGCGGCCGCTAGGCGCTCCCAGTAGGGAAGAGCCTGAACTCGCGTGCCCAGCTGGGAGCCCCTCTCACGCGGTTAGCCCGGCTGTCTGTCCCAGTCCAAAACACAATCTCACAGTTCCCTGGCCCTATTGACCTTAACCTTCACATTACACACGTGCCACTTCTCTTGGCCTATTTAAATAGTAAAGAGTCAGACACAATGAGGATGGGATGGAGAGAGGCCTTGTGCTGGAGAAGAGAGCACAGGAAGTATTGAAAGGCCTACGCCTGGAAACATCACACTGATGGGGTCCCTGGACTGACCCGCCAGGACTGGAGGAAACAGAATTGTGTTTAGGAGTGATCAGGGCAGATATGTGGAGAGCCAGAAGGCCTCTCCGGGCTCCTTGATCCACGGAGCTTAAGCAATCACTGTCCCCATCCTCTTGGAACCCAGCCAAGCAGGGTGGGTTTCATGGGTGTGAGACCCTTGTAGATCCACGTTTGGTTTAATGGGCTACTGTGACAGTCTTGAAATTCTTCATAGTTTTTGAACCAGTAGCCCTGAATTTTTATTTTGCACTGAGACTTCCCAGTTAGGAAATCAGATCTGTGTCCAGAGGGGTTTGCTGGTCTCCAACTGCTGGAGTTCCTTCTGCTGAGAGCAGGGAGAATCTCCTGTGGCAGCCACCCCACCCCCCGGCAAGGAGGGGGAAATCCAGGAACACTGGAAGTGCAGCTACTTCTTGGAGAAGAAACTAAGCTGCCCATTTTGGAGCCAGGGATGTTTGAGCCCCAGGAGAGGAGTCAAGAGGCTGACAGTTGGGGCAATGAGTGGACAGGGCAGGTACAGGCAGCCCCCCTGTGGGTGGCAGACTTTGAAAACCATGTGGAACAAAGGGGCTTAAAGGAGAGCTGCGTGGTCAGGGGCTGAGTTTTCCAGTTCAGGATCAGGACTATGGAGGCACAACATGGAGGCCCAGTCCCTTGCTTGCCCAACGTCCAGGGGCCACGAGGACCCCAGTCCTTTTCAGGAGGCAGCCTGGGGGAATCTTCAAGGCCCATGAGGAAGTGGGAGAACCCGGACCAGGTCCATGAAAGTCTGATTACAGTCCTAGGTGTGCCCCTAGACACTGGGTAACCTTGGACCAATCACTTTGCCCTTGGGCCTCAGTTTCTTCCATCTGGACCATGAGGAATCGGGAATGGATCATCTCCATGGCTCCCTGCAAACTAACCTAGAGCCAAGCCAAGTATTAGAAGGTCGTTAACCCAGAAGAAGAAAAAAATGCCCCAGAAGAGGATACACTTTATTTTTCTTAAAAAAAAAAAAAAGTCTAATTATCAGTAATAGCTACATTTTCTGTGGACAGTGCCTCCTCCTTATCAATGCCTGAGGTTAGAAGAATTGTTTTTGAGCTCGCTCCTTGTAACTTTTCTGTTCTGTAGCTCCCTCAGCATCCGGAACAGAAGGCATAAATCTAGTTATGTTTTTAAAAATTAGACTTTGGAGGTCAGTCAGTAAGATCTGCCTTAGCCAGCTGAATTAGGGGAAGGGAGGAGAGGAAGAAAGGATTTGGGAGAAAATAGCATGATTCACAGATTCACAGTCATGACTGTGATCCCTTAGGAATAATTACTTGATTATTCCCACTACTAAGCAAACAAGGTTCAGAAAATCAAACTTTGAGGGAAAAAAAGTGTGAATTTTGAAAGCGCCATAAATGCATCACCAGATGTTTAATATTCTAAGTAGATCATAGAGGTTGATTGGTTCAGGACTCGCACACTGCTTGATTCCTACCCCATCCCCAGCATCTGCACCAGGTGGTCATCCTGCCCATGTTTGAATGCCACCTATAACAGGGAGCTCACTACCTTCCATGCAACCATTTATCTAGTAAAGCTGTCGATAAAGTTAGGGCCTTCTTTGGTTGAGTCACAGTCTGGCTCGTGTATGGGCCAATCCGGAGCCCAGTTCTGCCCTCTGGAGCCACACAGAGAAAATCCAGCCTATCTCTCCCATAGTGCCCCTTCTGATATTTGAAGGCAACGTAGTCTGCTTTTGCCAGTGACCTCCAGGCTTGCAGCTCCTTGCCTTGCCGTGGTTTGCAGACTTTTCCCCAGCCCTTTGACCTCATTTGGACCTCATCTCTCTTGAAACTCTTGGCCCAGCCCTGGACCAGCCAATGCCAGTGGGGAGCCTTGGGCCAGCCAATGTCGGGGGGCCTGAGCACACAAAGCAGAACAGGACCACCCCTTCCCTTGCCCTAAACACTCCAAAGAAGCTTTATCAGATGCTGAGTCACTGGGCTGATTCATACAGAATACATCATCTTCTTGGCAGATGCTGCTGTTTGATCCTCTGTCTTCCATCATGGACTTACACAGCTGGGTTTGGGGCATTAGCTTGATTTATTTTCTTGGAGAGTCAGGGCCATGGGGAGGGCCAGGGAGGGATGAGTAAAGACCCTTGCATTTATCTGTTTATCTATGCTTTGTGCACCATCTCTGGCTGCCTGAATGTCTCTGGGGCTGCTTCGCTATGCAGTGTCCTTATTACACATCCCCAACCAGCCTTTGTCTGGCTCAGCACCACCAGCAGGACAGCTCAGCCAGCAGTTTGATGCAGCTGCAACAAACTAGGAATGGGCAAGAGCAGTATCCTATGGCCTGTGATTAAGAATCACTCTCAGATTGGCATGGTGACTCACGCCTGTAATCCCAGCACTTTGGGAAGCTGAGGTAGGAGGATCGCTTGAGCCCAGGAGTTCAAGACCAGCCAGGGCAACATAGTGAGATCCCGTTTCTACAAAAAAATAAAAAATTAGCCAAGCATAGTGGTGCATGCTGGCAATCTCAGCTACTCAGGAAGCTGAGATGGAGGATCACTTGAGCCCAGGAGGTCAAGGCTGCAGTGAGCTATGATCGCACCACTGCACTCCAGCCTGGGCAATAAAGTGAGACCCTGTCTCTCAAAAATAAAAATGAAAAAAATAAGAGAATCACTCTCCAAGGGGAGCGGGGAGGGAGGATGCTGAGAGATTGGTCAACCAGTACACAGTTAAAGTCAGATGGGAGGGATAAGTTCTGGTATTCTATTGCATAGCAGAGTTGAGTATAGTTAACATTAATGTATTTTGTATTTCTTTTTATTTAACCTTTATTTTAGGCCCCAGTGTCTATTGCTCCCCTCTATGTGTCCATGTGTTCTCATCATTCAGCTCCCACTTATAAGTGAAAACATGCAGAATTTTGTTTTCTGTTCCTGTGTTACTTCACTTAGAATAATAGCCTCCAGCTCCATCCATGTTCCTGCAAAAGACATGATCTCATTATTTTTTATGGCTGCATAGTATTCCATGGTGTATACCATAGCATTCCATGATATATATGTACCACATTTTCCTTATCCAATCTGCCATTGATGGGCATTTAGGTTGATTCCATCCTCTGCTATTGAGAATAGCACTGCCATGAACATATGAGTGCATGTGTGGTTATAGCAGAACAATTTATATTCCTATATATACCCAGTAATGAGATTGCTGGGTCGAATGTTAATTCTGTTTTTAGCTCTTTGAGGAATCACCACACTGCTTTCCAAAATGATTGAACTAATTTACACTCCCACCAACAGTGTATATAAGCCTTCCCTTTTATCCACAATCTCACCAGCACCTGTTATTTTTTGAATAATGTATTGTCTATTTCAACATAGGTAGAAGAGAGAATTTACAATGTTCTCACCACAAAGAAATGTTTGAGACGGATTTGCTAGTTACCCTAATTTGATCATTACACAACATGTACACTTATCAAAACATCACATTGTACCCCACAAATATGTACCGTTCTCGTGTCAATTTTAATTTTTTTTTAAACTTAGTAAAAGGCTGGGTGCAATGGCTCACGCCTATAATCCCAACACTTTAGGAGGCTGAGGTGCGGGGATCACTAGGTCAAGAGACCATCCTGGCCAACATGGTGAAACCCTGTCTCTACTAAAAATACAAAAATTAGCCGGGCATGGTGGTACGCGCCTGTAGTCCCAGCTACTCAGGAGGCTGAGGCAGGAGAATCGCTTGAACCCAGGAGCTGGAGGTTGCAGTGAGCTGAGATCGTGCCACTGCATTCCAGCCTGGCAACAGAGCGAGACTCCGTCTCAAAAACAAACAAACAAACAAACAAAAAAGATGGATTTGCTAATTACCCTAATTTGATCATTACACAAACGATCTTACTAAAAAGATCACAAATGATTATTAGTAAAAAAGAATCACTTTCCAAGCTGTAATTATTTAATGGGTATATACATTTAATCAATTACAGGCCCATGATCAAATGGTGGCTAATAAAATCATATCCAATGAAATCAGCCCCTAGATGATACAGAGGTATTCTGAGTGATTTTCTCTGGACCTCCATAAAGTCCAGAAACATTCACTCCATCAGTGGGTGTGTCTCATCTTCCCATTCAGGATCTTCTTGGGGAAAGGTCTGAGGCTAGCCAATCCCGAACTGCTTAGCATGTGCCTACAAGTAAACAAATGTTGCTTATGCCACCTTCACTGTCTCTCGTGCTATTGAGTGGCTATGTGGTCAGTATTTCACTCCAGAGTTGCTTTACTGTGACCTTTAGCTCCAAGGGTGAATGAGCCCTTCAAAAAATGGTGCCAGATCTGCCTTAAGTCAAACCTACTTTTTCCACAACTACCCAGATGGCAATTAATAATTATTTTAGATCAATGGTTCTCAGTGGAACTACACAATGGCTATACAATGGAATCGCCTGGGAGCTTTAAAAATTATCGGTGCCTGAGTCCCACCTCCAGAGGTTATGAATAAATTAATTGTGGGTGCAGCCAGAGCATCAGGATTTTAAAACTCTCCAAATCATTTTAATGAGCACCTAAAGTCGAGGACCACTTCTTCTGAATTTACCCCATCTGCTCCTCACTGCACCTCTCTGTCATTATTAGAGCATCTGATATTGTTCTCATTTTATAGAAAATGTAAAGGGGTACAAAGGAATCTTAGCAGGGTTTTGTTTACACGGAGCTAAAGTCTGCCTCCTTATAACTTCTTTTTTTTTTTTTGATTTCGTTTGGTTTTTTAATATGGAGCTCACCCTGTCGCCCAGCCTGGAGTACAGTGGTGTGATCTTGGCTCACTGCAACCTCCTCCTCCTGGGTTCGAGCAACTCTCGTGCCTTAGCCTCCTGAGTAGCTGGGATTACATGTGTGCACCACCACACCCGGATAATTTTGTATTTTTAGTAGAGACAGTGTTTCACCATGTTGGCCAGGCTTGTCTTGAACTCCTGACCCCAAGTGATCTGCCCGCCTCTGCCTCCCAAAATGCTAGGATTACAGGTGTGAGTCACTGCGCCCAGCCACCTCCTTATAACTTCTTTGTCCCATATCTTATTTCTAAAGCAATACATGATAAGTTGGTCCCTCCCCCACAAGAAAGCCCTTTAAACATTTGAAAACCAATATTGTATCTCAACTTAAATGTATTTCCTTATAGTGTAAGGTCCCTCAACCTCCTCAAATAGAGTGTAGTTTCCAGATAACCTCACTGTCCTCATCCCTGCCCCCAGGATACCACATTTCTTCATTGTCCCTCTGTGCAGCTTTTACACCAAACACAGGAGAACTGCTTTGACTGGCCAGGGGAGAGTGTGGCCGGACACTTAGTACCTGTGATTTGAGAGGTGTCACTCCCTATGCTCCCAAGGCACTCTCTGCTTCCTTTTGCATTATCTTATAACACACTGTGCTTCTCAGATTGGCTTGAGCTGACTTCTGGGGAGGTTGTACTGTACACAGAGACAAGGAGGCCACTGGCTCTGGTATTACCCAGAGATTCAGGGGGGAAATTAATGTTTAGTGAGTAAACTTCCTTTTCCCTTCCCTCCCTCCCTCTGGCTCTCCCTTCCTCCATTCCTTTCTTCCCTCCTTCCTCCCTTCCCTTCTCTTCCCTTCCTTTCCTTTCTCTCTGTCTTATTTTCAATTCCTCACTAAATCTCCGGCTTCTAAAGTTAAGTGGATGTCTATTTATATACATACATATACATGTATTTATATTTAGAATATGTGTGTGCATGTGTGTATATATGTGTGTGTGTATATATCTATCTAGATATTGATATCTACAAAATGGATTTTGCCTTTTTATCTTTTCCAAAAAATAAATTCAAAATTATATGATACATATTGCTCTGCTATCCACTCTTTTCCACTTAATAAAATATTATGGACATCTCTCTGAGCTAATGCACAGATAGATCTAACTCATACATTTTAATAGCTATATAATATTCCATGGTGAGGCTGAACATATTTTCTTCAGCCATTCCCCTTGTCCAAGTTTTTCCTGTCACTCTGAGCAGTGCCACAATAAACAGCCTTCTGCATGCATTCTAATTTGTTAGAGCCTTTATTGCTCTGTATGAGGTAGATTGTCCCACTGAGATGCCTGGATGAAAGAGAACATGTATTCCTAATGCTCATATATCTTGCCTGATGACTTTCCCCAAAAGCGTCTGTGGCTTCCATTCTTTCTGAGAATGTCCATTACCATATGATCATCAGGCTGGTGTTGATCCTTTGAATTTTTGCCAATCTTGTGGGTGAAAAATGACATTTTTACCACCTTAATCTCTTTGTATATTTTTTGTTTTCAACTATTTATTTTTAAATAAAATTTCCCCGTCACTTGTCTATCCATATTGTTTGCTCATTTTATCAAGTTATTCATCTTTTTTCTATCAATTTATAGGTGCTCTTTAAATAGAGAAAGTGACCCTTTGTGTGTTGTCAGTGTTTTTCCAACCAGATTATCATTTTTTTTATCTTTGATTACCAAGGACTTTTTGAAGTTTTTATTCAAGTGATTTTTGTTTATCTTTTTCTTTATAGTTTCTAAATCTCATGTCTTGTTTAAGAATGTCTTCCTCTGGCTAGAAGACAGATAGCTATTCTAATTTTCTTCTAACTTTCTATTGTGTCAATTTCTTATTAGATATGTAATCAAAATGGAATTGATATGTTTATGGTGTATGTGTGTAAGATGGTGTGTATGCGCGTGTAAGAGAAGGATGAGGTAGGGTCTAATTTCATTTTCTTCCAGATGTATAGCCAATTATGTCAACACAATATATCGAATAAATCACCCTAATCACACTGAGTTGAAATACCATTTTTTCACATATAAATTTCCCCAAATAAACTTGGATCTGTATCAGCACTTTCTAGTTTATTCTTCTGATTCCTCTCTTCATGCATAATATACTGTTTTAATAGCAGAGCTTTTAAAAATATTATTTTATTTACTTATTTTTGAGACAGGATCTCACTCTGTCACCCAGGCTGGAGTGCAGTGTCATGATCATGGCTCACTGCAGCTTTGACCTCCCTAGCTCAAGCAATCCTCCCATCTCAGCCTCCCAAATAGCTGAGACTATAGGTGCACACCATCATGCCCAGTTAATTAAAAATATATATATTTTTAGAGACAGGATGTCAGTATGTTACCAGGCTGGTCTTGAACTCCTAGCTCAAGAGATCCTCCCTCCTCAAGCTCCCAAAGTGCTGGGATTACAGGCATAAGCCACCACTCCCAGCCGTAACTACATAGCTTAAAAACAATATTTAATATTGAGAAAGTAACCTTCTTCACTCTTCCTTTTCAAATTTTCTTGACTTTTCTTGGACATTAATTCTTCTATATAAACTTTAAATTAATTTTGCCCCATTGAAAAAACATGGCATTAGGCCTGGTGCATTGGCTCATGCCTGTAATCACAGCAATCTGGGAGGCTGAGGCAAGAGGATCACTTGAGGCCAGGAGTTCAAGACCAGCCTGGGCAACGTAGTGATAACCTCATCTCTACAAAAAATAAATTAAAAAATGAGCCAGGCATGGTGATGTATGCCTGTGGTCCTAGCTAGTTAAGAAGCTGAGGCAGGAGGATTTCTTGACCCCAGGAATTTAAGCCTGCAGTAAGCTATGACCGCACCACTGCACTCCAGCCTGGGCAACAGAGGGCGACTCTGTCTCTAAAAAGAAAAAAATAATTAAAAGAAAAAAGAAAAAACATGGCATTGTAATTATAATTGTGTTAAATTTACATATTAGTTTTAGAAGAATTCACGTCTATTCTTTCTTCCTGTGTAGGACAATAACGTATGTCTAGAGTTAATTCAAACTATTATTTTTATTTGTAAATGCATTTTTATACAATTTTAAAATATCAGCTCCTAACCTCAATTCAGTAAAACCATTATTATTGAATATTAAAATACATATTTTTTCATTGTGGTATGGCATGTAACTCTTATATAGTTTTAAAAAATAAAATGAAAGACTTCAAAGATATGTTTGCTACTTCTTTTCCATCATCATCATCATGGCAGTGGAAAAATTAAAGAAATCCTGATTAAGCATTTTATATTGAAGTTTATCAGATGATTGTTCACACCTTTTTCTGTCATTCAGCATTCAGCTCCTGTCTTAGTCTGTTTCTTGTTGCTTATAATAGAATATAGCAAACTGGGTAATATATAAAGAATGAGAATTTATTTTTTACAATTATAGAAGAGGAGAAGTCCAAGATTGAGGGGTTGCATCTGGTGAGGGCCTTCTTGCTGGTGGGGACTCTCTGGAGAGTCCCAAGGCAGTGCAGGGCATCACATGGTGAGGGGGCTGAGTGTGCCAGCTCAGGTCTCTCTTCCTCTTCTTATAAAGCCATCAGTCCCACTCCCATGATAACTCATTCATCCATTACCCCACTAAACCGTTAATCCATGAATGGATTAATCCATTTATGAGAGCAGAGACCTCATGACCCAATCACTTGGTAAAAGTCCCACCTCTCAACACTGCCACATTGACGATTAAGTTTCAATGTGAATTCTGGAGGGGACAAATATTCAAACCATAGCAGCTCCCATTCTTTAAGACACAGTTTAGCATGCAGTGGGTGCTTAATACATGCTTGTTAAATTACCTGAAATAACTTTTCCATTAGTGCAATCTAAGATCCTATTTATTTTTGATTCGTATCAACACTATAATATCCATGTGGATAGGAAACATACCTCTGGCTCATAGCACCTGGCTACACAATCAAAATACATTAATTTAATAAATGAACAAAAGCCATGCATGATCAAATATCAACAAGATCTTTTTCTCTGAATTACTAAGCTTCATCCTTTACTAGTGAAAATGATGTGACACTAAATGTGGGGTTTTAATTTATCTCTCTTGAATTTTATCTTATCAGTGCACTATAGCTCTCTGTCAAGATTGTTCTGAATTTTGTTCTTCCAGTTTTGAGTGAGAAACAAACAGGTAAGCTGGACTTCTGGGTCTCCATCCAGAACATGGATAGAAATGTCCATCAGCACCCTTGTTATCATGTTAAAAGCCTAACCTGCTGCAGGGCTCCCATGAGACATTTCTGTGTACCAAATGCTTTGGAGAATACTTTCCCCAAAACAGTCCCATCCCTCCAGCTCTGATCCTTCTATTTTAATATGTCTAATTCCTCAACACCTGAAGACAGAGATGTTTCCAGTCCTATTTGCAGTAACCTAAAATTGTAGGACTTCCTGCAGGGATCCCTTTTCATTGTCCAGTGGATCATTCAATTAAAAGAAGCTTCCCCTTCCCACATATCCTCAAGCCTCTTTCTTTTTTCATCTACATTCAGCCTCGAATGAAGTCAGCCACTTTCTTGCTGAATTTATAATTGATTCAGATGAAGAACCTAGGTAGTTTTTCTTTGCTAAGATGTTATTATATTAATCTGGAAGGGTTAAGCTCTGAAATATCCTTTGTAATTAAGCTACTTTTCTCAGAACTGTATCCTTACAGAGTTCATGAAATAAGGTTCATGAACCTAATTAATGAACCTAATTAATACCTAAGGTTCATAGGTATTAACTTGACCCTATTAAGCCCTCTTTGAAGGTTTATCAGGCTACAAGAGGCCATGTTATATAGCATCACCCACTGGTTTAAGAGTGGTATTGCAATACACCTCTTGGCCATTATAATACTCAAAAATTCCCGTATTGGTAAATGTACAGTGAGGCAAGAATCCATAGACATGGGAGATATCATAGGGAAAGTTCTGGGAGGTAGTAAAAAAAAGAAAGGAGACCCTTGAATTGTGAAAATATCACATAGCTCAGAGAATGGCCTTTAAAAAGTCAATTTAACACTTATCCGGACAAGTCTTCAATTGAGTATGTTGAAAGACTTTTTTTTTTTTTTCAGGGCATTCTATTTCTTATTGTAAATTGAAGTCAATATTAGAACTAAATTGAAGATTTCACTTTATAGCCAACTTTGCTGGAACACAGTTATGACATTCCCTTGACTAGTCCTCTGTGTCCTCTCAAAAATATTTTACTCTTTAACTTCCAAAGGATTGATTTTTGGGGGAGATACCAAGGCAGCAACACTGCATGAAGCTCCAATTCATAACATTAGAAAGCTCATTGGGGAGAAAAGGTAAAAATTCTGCAGAGGTCTGGGTTGGAAAGGGGTTCGTTAATGAGTTAGCATTCACCAACATCTTTGTTTCTCTTTTCTTCATGGTAACAGAGATAAGGGATTTTTTTCCCAGCCCCCTTAACCTCTAGTTGGAGCCATATGACTGAGCTAAGGTCAATGGAACAAACGTACCTGATAGCAATTGTGTGACTCCTCCAGGCCTGTCCCATGATTTTCTCCACTGCACACTCCTCCTCTCTCTCTCCTTTCTACCAAATCTTGTAGGCTACATATTGAAGATGGCAGCATCGCAAGATGGAAGGACACTGGATCCTTGAGTCAACATTTGTAAGACAGACACCCAACTTGCCATAGATTTTGATATGAATGAGAAGTAAATGATTATTGTGCTGTCACTAAAATCTCACAGTTATTTGTCAGAGCCAGGCATGACCATGTATGGTGCTACTTTCTCTAACAACTCTAAAAATTGATGGCTTGAAATGACATGCTTCCATACTAAAAATGGAAATATGGAAATATTGCATAGCAGATGAGGATCCTGACATTAGGAGGCTGAAGATGATAATTGGTGTTATGATAATTGGTAAACTGGGCCTATGATATTGAGGATAGCAGACCCCATGCTATCTACTACTGAGTCAGCATGCCTAGGGGCATCTGTTAGAAAGAAGCAAAGTAGTGGTGTGTGTTCTCTGCTAGTGCCTGTATTTAACAAAGGAACACAAGGAAGAGAAAAGTGAAATAATTGACTGGTTTGCAAAGAGAAGTGAATTGGAACAAAGTCCAGAAAATTTAAGCCTAAAAGGAAGGAAAACACCAACTGCCTCTAGATCCCAGATAATAGAAGTAAATCTCAAAACTTTCCAGCAGCCAAGGCCCACTTAGACCTAGCCAGGTGGAATGATTAGATTAAGGATGCGGCTTTTCCAGTCAACCCTTGTTGTAGCTGACTGCCCTTAGGGAGAGAGGCCTGGGGGAGAGGAAACAAATTAAAACAGTAGGTTTGGAAACTACAGCTAGGAAAAAACTCTGGGTGTGGTCACTGGCCCATGGAATGGACTAAAAGCAAATAGATGAGATTTTGCTAAATGTTGAGGGACTATCATTGCCCAAAACCCCTACACATCCAGACCTTCACCTGTACCTTTGAAGTAGGAGGTGGGACTTGACTCCAGAGATGGGGCTTGAACACCAGACCAAATTGAGGACTAGCTAAAACAGGGGCATGGCAGAAGGAACCTTCCATAAGACATGCCTGTCAGTATGCCATGTCAATTTACCACTCTCACGCCAACACCCAGAAATTACCAACCCTTTCCATGCAACAACCTGCAACCCAGAAGTCACCATCCTTTTCCTAGAAATGTCTGTAGAAACCACCCCTTGATTTGCATATAATTTAAAGTGGGTGTAAATATGACTGCAGAACTGCCTCTGAGCTGCTAATCTGGACACACTGCCTGTGGGGTAGCCCTCCTCTGCAAAGGGGCAGTCTCTCTGTTGCCGATGTGCACTGCCACTTCAATACAAGTTACTGTCTAACACCACCGGCTCTCCCTTGATTCTTTCCTAGGTGAAGCCAACAACCCTTCCAGGCTAAGCCCCAATTTGGGGGCTTGCCTGTCCTGTGTCACCCTGACTCGTGGAGCTAAAAAATAACCTTGCTCCAAAAAGAAGCGGGCTGTGAGAAGTGAACAGCCCTCAGGAATGGCTCATTCCCCAGCATCCACTTTAGATGTGCACAAAGAGGGTGGTACACCAGGAAGCACCTTCCAAAGGACATGTCTAAGGTGTCACGGACAAGAGAATTCTTCCAGCGATCTGCATCAGGGCCTAAACAAAGAATTTTCCCCACTCCAGGGTTAGAGATCTTTACAACATCTGAGGGATCTCAACATTTCTGTAGACCAGTAGCAACTCTGTGTCTTTCATTATTCCATTTTCTAAATGGGCATTTTGATTGTGATTATCAGATGCATATTCCTCCCATTTTATATGGGAGCTACAGGCTGACCTGATGAATAAGGATCACACAGAGAACCCGGACTTTGAGCTCAATGCAATGACCAGATGGGACTTTGAGTTCCCTCCATGGTGAGGGGTGAATGTGTTTTATGTGTGAAAACAAAGGAACAAACAGGTATTTGGAGACCAGGAAGGCGAACTATGTGGAGAATGCTGGTACCCCCGATCTGTGTTTCTTCTCTCCTTCCAGGGCATATGGCTGCCTCTATTTTAAAGCCCTCTTGCCTTTAGGTTGAGCCCAGTTTAGTGGGCTCTTGCCAGTGGAATGTTTGTAAAAGTGCTGTATTCCACTTCCAGCCCAGCCCGTAAAATTCTCCTACGCATGATCCTCCATTCTCTCTTCCATTTTGCAGCAACCTTAGGGGCCGTTTGTTACAGATAATGGTATTACAAGATGGAAGAACCGTGGGTTCCTGAGTCATCATTTGGAAGAGAACTGCCTAACCCATATTGAATTGCAGTGTGAGTGAGGAATAAGCTTTCATTGTATTAAAGATAATGGGGTGTCAGGATGGTTGCTATTGCAGCAATTGTTACTTACACTGACTAACATAAGGGTAGGGAAGGCCTGTATTTAGAAAATACACCAGCTGGGCATGGTAGCTTATGCCTGTAATCCCAGCACTTTGGGAGGCCAAGGCAGACAGATCACCTGAGGTCAGGAGTTCTAGACCAGCTTGGCCAACATGGTGAAACCCCATCTCTACTACAAATACAAAAATTAGCCGGGCATGGTGGTGCATGCCTGTAGTCTCAGCTACTTGGGAGGCTGAGGCAGGTAAATCACTTGAACCCGGGAGGCAGAGGTTGCAGTGAGCCAAGATTGTGCCACCGTACTCCAGTCTGAGTGAGAGTGTGAGACCCTGTCTCAAAAGAAAAGAAAAGAAGAGAAGGCTCAGCATGGTGGCTCACGCATGTAATCTCAGCACTTTGGGAGGCCAACGCTGGGGGATCACAAGGTCAGGAGATTGAGACCATCCTGGCTAACAGGTGAAACCCTATCTCTACTAAAAATACAAAAAAATTAGCCAGGCGTGGTGGCGGGCTCCTGTAGTCCCAGCTACTCGGGAGGCTGAGGCAGGAGAAAGGCGTGAACCCAGGAGGCGGAGCTTGCAGTGAACTGAGATCGCACCACTGCACTCTCCAGCCTGGCTGACAGAGCCAGACTCTGTCTCAAAAAAAAAAAAAAAAAAAAAAAAAGAAAGGAAGGAAGGAAAGAAGAAAGAAAGAGACAGAGAGAGAGAGAAAGAGAGAGACAGAGAGAGAAAGAAAGAAAGAAAGAAAGAAAGAAAGAAAGAAAGAAAGAAAGAGGGAAAGAAAGAAAGAAAGAAAGAGGGAAAGAAAGAAAGAGAAAGAAAAACTATACCAAAAAGAAGCTGACAGCGAAAGTCAAAGAAGTTTAGAAGGAGGACCAGAAGTATGTAGGATCAAATAAGCCAGAAAAGAGTCAAGAAGGAGCTGTCAATGGAGTTTGTGATGGGTGATTTTATGTGTGAACTTAGGCCACATTCCCCAGATATTTGGTCAAGCACTATTCTAGATGTTTCTAAGATGAAGGTATTTTTTAGATGAGATTAACATTTACATCAGCAAACTGAGTAAAGTAAATTACCTTCCATAATGTGGTGGGTGTCATCCAATCAGTTGAGGGTCTTAAGAGAAAAAAGATGTGGTCCCCTGAGAAAGAGAGAATTCTGCTTCCAGACTGCCATTAAACTTGAGCTGCAACATCACCTCTTTCCTGGATCTCCAGCCTGTCAGTCTGCCCTGCAAATTTTGGACTTGCCAGCCTCCATAATTGCATGAGCCAATTTCTTAAAATATTTATTTCTATCTTTTTCTATATAATCTTTCTCTATACACCTATGTCTATGGATATTGATATATATATAAAGAGATGCATACATAGCTATATACATATGTCCTATTGGTTCTGTTTCTTTGGAGAACCCTAATGGTGTTAAATGCTACAAAATGGTTGAAGAAGTTGCAGATTTTTGAGAAGGGTATTATATTTGGCAACTATGAGGAAGAGATCAATTTCCCTGAGCATTGAGCGCTGATACTATGTTCTAAGGAGAGTTAATTAGAGCAAGGAATGAGGTGGAAAGAAAAGTGGAAATCCTGCTTAACTTGTTTGCTGGAGAAGAGTCAAGGATCAGAGCTGCAGGCAGAGGAACTGACCTTTAGGAGAAAGAGGGATGGCTTTTGCCTAAATTAGAAAAAAGAAAGGGAAACCCACTGCAGCTTTCGAGCAGGAGGCTGGGGTGAGCCAATTATTCTGAGCAAATGAGACACTGCTCAAGAACACTGATGTGGACTTTCTACCTTCATTAACACAGGGAAGTTTGTGCCATCAGTCATTCCCTTCTTTCTTTTCTACATGGCCTCACCTCTTTAGCTATTTCCTTTGACTTTCAACATCGATAGGGCTTCTGTGCAGCCATCAGCCACCCCGACTCAGCTCAAGTTAAAAACAAGATTAAGCAGGTCCCCCTTCCCCACCCCACCTCATCTGGTGCCACCTGTCCCAGTTTGCACCACATCTCAATGGCCCTATAATCCAGTCTTTCAGGGGGAGTCACTCCAGACGACTCTGGTTCAACCCTCTGGTTGCTGGTAGAAATTGCCTGAATTGCAGCTGAAATCTTCTCCCAAAGCCTGAGATCACCTCTAGGAAATCCTATCTCCTCTTTTCTTATCTGAGACGGGGGCTGACTCCTTCTTTACCCTTCTCTTTCTCCTTTCTTGGCTCTGAACTATGACCTCTACTGTCCAACTCTTCTGCTCTTTTCTGCCACTCATAAGGTGGGGCTTCTCTCCCCAGTGTCATTTTGGAACTGGGATTCATCTTCGGTACCTCTTCAGGGCTAGGTACCACCTCTGCTCACCCCGAGCCCAAATGCATCTATTTGCTGATGCATTTGAGTTATCACAGCAACAGTCCAAGATGCCCATACCCTTTAACACCACAGGGGCAGGGGTTAGGCCATTTTTCCCACCAACTAAAGAAAGCATGGATAAAAACGAGGGTCATTTTTTGGTATTTCTTTTTTTTAATGATATAAGCTCTAATTTTATTTCTTTTTTCTTTTTGATATGTCATCGTTGTATATATTTTAGGGATACATGTGATATTTTGATGCATGTATTCAATGTGTAATGGCCAAACCAGGGTAACTGGGACATCCATCACCTCAAACATTTATCTTTTCTTTGTGTTGGGAACACTCCAATTTTTCTCTTTCAGCTATTTTTGAAATACACAATTAACTGTTGTTAACTCTAGTTTCCCTACTGTAGTTTCGAATACTTGTTCCTTCTATTTAGCTGTATTTCTGTACCCATTAACCAACTTCTCTTCCTCTCCCCACCCACCTTCCTTCCCAGCCTCTGGTAACCACTACTTTATGCTCTACCTCCATGAGGTCCATTTTTGTAGCTCCCTTAAGTGAGTGAAATCATGCAGTATTTGTCTTTCTATACCTGGCTAATTTCACTTAACATAATGACCTCCAGTTCCATCCATGTTGTTGCAAATGACGGGGTTACATTCTTCTTTATGGCCAAATAGTTTTCCGCTGTGTATACACGCCACATTTTCTTATCCATTCATCTGCTGATGGACACTTAGGTGGATTCCATATATTCGCTATTCTGAATAGTGCTGCAATAAACATGGCAGTGTGCAGACGTCTCCTGGATATGCTGATTTCCTTTCCTTTGGGTATGTACCCAGCAGTGGTTGCTGGATCATTCAGTAGTCTATTTTTAGTTTTTTGAAGAACCTCCATACTGTTTTCCACAGTGGCTGTACTACTTTACATTCCCACACTTTTTGTACTTTCTGTCAACAAATATTTGAGCACCCTCTATGAGAGCCAATGTGGCGGACCATGTCTTAGCACACAGGCATTGGATTTAGCCTGCCTAGGTTCATATTCCAAGGTCTCCACTTACTAGCTCCGTGGTGCTAAGCACATTATTTACCCTCTCCACACCTCAGTTTCCTCATCTGAAAAATGAAGGCAATAATGCTGCTTACTTCATAGAGCAGACATGAAGATTAAATCAGTTAGCATACAGGTAACCTCCAAGGTGACTATCTCCCTGGGGTTTACAAAACAGCTCTCCTGATCCATGCCTAGCTCTGGGAGACTCAGATCATGCGGCAAACTCAGAACCCAGATACAGGCGACAGGAGCACATGACTGTCACCAGGCAGGAAATGTCCTCTCTAAACCTCAGTCTCCTTATCTGTAAAATGGGCAGCACAGTCCCTGGGATCCCCCCATCAAGGTGGTTGTGAGGTTCTGCTGAGATCATGGAGAGAAGGGACTTTGCAAACTGTAAACTTGCCATGGCAAAATGGAGATTAGAGAGAACACAGCATCACCCTTGCTGATCTGATGGGATCTACAGACAGGGGTGGCTGTCCTTGTCCTCTTCTCTACTCCAAGCTTAGGAGACACTTTCTCTTCCCCTTGGGTTTCACCTACTTCACTTCAGCATTAAATAGGGCTTAGGGATGGAGAGAGGGTGCTGACTGTGGCATCAGAAGAGACCAGGCTGGCCTGTGCCACTTTGTGGTCCCGTTTCTCCCTGCACTTTTCTTCTCATAACGTTCATCCCACTTCTGCACTGCTGCTTGTTTAATTACTGGCTTTCCTAACCAGACTGGCCATGTGACATGTTCCTCACACTTCTGGAGCTTGGGGCAGAGCCTGGTCCCTTGTAGCGAAACCGTTTTGGTATGGTCTGGCTGCCCTCTTTGCTTTTGGTTGCTTGCTTGCTTTTTGTTTTTTTGGTGAGTTTTTTTGTTTTTGTTTTTGTTTTCTTTTTTCCATGAAGCTGAAGGCTACACCACTGAACACTGAAACTTAACCTTCATTCGCTACTTTATAGGTAACATTCATCGGCCACCATGGTAATGATCTCTTCAGTTGTTTTTTAGGAACTTGGACTAGCTCCTGTCCATCTCAAACTGGTGAGACCACTGGCCCTTCAACTGGGCAAGTGCCCCAAGAGGTGGCCTTTCAATGTTGGAGAGCCAAAAAACTCCACCCTTGGATCATGCTAACGCTGCCATTTTCTGCATATATGTCCTATGAAATACCACGAGCTCAGACTACACTGGCATGGAATGAACCTGTTTCTTCATTTGTCCCCACTGCCAATTGCCTTTCCCCATGGCTTAGACCACTCTACTTCCCTAACCCATAAATATCCTTAAGGCTTATCTTCTGGGAGGTGGATTTGAGAGCTGTTCTCCTACCTCCTCTCTTGGTGCCCTTGCCAATAAGTCTTTTTTCTCTTTTCTAAAACCCGTGTCACCTGCTTGATTTCCTGCAGGGGCAGCTTGCAGGGTGGGCAGAGTGGACAGCAGACCTAGACCTGGCTGGCAGCTGGGAGCTCGGTAAATGTTTGTTCAATCAATGAAAAATGACACGTGAGAATCCTGAGTAGCGCTGATGACCAGTCTCAACTCCCTGCCTGCATTCACTTTCCTTGGGTGTCACTGTTTACCCCAGAGGCCCCTCCACCAACAAAATCACACAATTTGATGGCCAGGTGCAGTGGCTCAGGCCTATAATCCCAGCACTTTGGGAGGCTGAGGTGGGTGGACCACTGGGGTCAGGAGTTCCAGACCAGCCTCCCCAACATTTTTAGTCTCTACTAAAAATACAAAAAAAATCACCGGGCAGGGTGGTGCACGCCTGTAATCCCAGCTACTCGGGAGGCTGAGGCAGGAGAATCATTTGAGCCCAGGAGGCGGAGGTTGCGGTGAGCAGAGATTGCACCACTGCACTCCAGCTTGGATGGCTAGCGCCTCAAAAAAATAAAAATGAAAAATCACAGAATGTGGGGCACTCCAGGCCCAGTTCTCTCATGTAGAAAGAGGAGGCTTGGAGATGAGAACTGGATGCCCGAAGTCACTCAGCTCAGCAGGGGCAGAGCCAGGGTGCTCACAGGGTGGCCAATCTTCCACGTCTGTCCTGGACACGGGACTTTCAGCACTAAAATGTGCGGTCCCGGACGTCCTTCTCCCAGGCCCTCGACACCATAGATGGGTGAGAAAAACGTGCAGGGCTAAAATCTGGGGTCCCCATCCCTGCCCCAGCCACTTGGCGGTCCCGCTAGTGAAATCGACTAAGATCAAGGAGCTCTCCCGGTGAGCCCCCTATTGCAGCCGCAGCGCGGGCAGGGAGGACGCGGCGGGGGCCCGGGTTCGAGGCTGGGCTCTGGGGCTGCGGGGGCGCACGGGCGAGGCGGGCGGAGCGCGGGGCCCCCGCGGCGGCACAAAGAGGCCGGCCGCGGCAGTTTTGAAAATACCAAGGAAGTTGATCTGGGCCGGGGCCCAAGAAGTGACGAGGAGGGAGGGAGGCTTGCGAGCGAGGGAGGGAAGGAGGGAGAGGGAGAGGAGCAGGCGGGAAGGAGGGAGGGAGGAAGGGCGCGCGGGGCGAGGGGCGGCGGCAGACCTCTCGGGGCCGCAGCGGGAAGCGCGGGCGGCGGCGGGATGCGCGCTCTGGGCGGAGGGGCGCGGCGCTAGGCGCCCGGCGGGGCGTCCCCAGGCTGCGACCCCGCGGGACCCTCCACTCCTCCCGCCGCCTCCGCAGCCCGCGCGCCGGAGCATGAGTCCCGGCCGGAGCCCCACGGCCGCGGGCAGCGCCTAGGACGGCGATCCGCGCCCTGGAGGACCCGCCGGCCGCCCGGCTCCACTGCAGCTCCAGCCGCCTGCAACGGGGCCCTCCTGAGGCCCCAGAGGAAGAGACCATGAAAGGTAAGCGCGGCCGGTGGGGGGCAGCTCCGAGGGGGGTCGCCTGCACCCCCGCTCCACCCAGGGCCTGGGGGGCGCCTTTTCTGCAGGCGAGGCTGAGAGGAGGGCAGAGCGCCTCTGGCTTTTCCCCTGCCTTTTTGGGCATCCTGCGAGACAGGACGGATCCCTGAAGACCGGAGGAAGCAAAGAGGAGAGGGAGGATGGGGACACTCACACACCCCCCTTGCAGTCCTGTTGCTCTAACCTCACAAATAATTTTAAAGTCCAGAGAAGTTTCTGATCCCTTTAACCAGTAGACGCAGAAAGGCTTCACCAGCCCAACTTTCCAGCAGTGTAAATTTCGACCCTGGGGACCCATCAGAGAGGCCCCTGCAGCCCCCACCTAGCCTTTCAACCGGGGGCCAGGCCTAGGATTCTCCCCCAGGACCTCCAGCCCTTCCCCAAAAGAGACCTGCAGTGTCAGAGCCCCTCATCCCAGGCCCTGCCCTTCCCAACCCCTGAACCCTGCCTGACCCACCCTCTGACCTCCTTGGGAGGAAGGCGCTGGGGAAGCCCCATGGGCCAGGACTGAGCTCTCCCCAGGGTGGTGAGCCAGCACCAGGTTGGCCCTTGCAGCCAGTTCTTGGGATGGAAATAAGAACCAGACATGATCCCAAGTGGCCATTTCCAGGGCCTGGGTGTCTTTAGGCCCCTACTTGGTCTTCAAGGTCATTTTGAGGCTAGAGGAGAAGCAGGCTTTGGAGTTATCTCATGAGGCAGGGAACCTTTGAGGTTTTTAACGCCATTCCGGGGTCTTTCAGTAATCCTCCTGTAACACCCCTGGCAGATGCTTATGTTCCTAGCAGTGAGAACCTCATCACCTCATCCGCTTACGGAAAGCAGAAACTGAAAAGGGCCTTTGAGATCATCTACAGGGCTCTCAACCACACTCTCAGGTGCCACTGACAGGTATGGAGGTGGAAGAGGTGGGGCCAGAGCTCTCAGCCTACTTCAACCAGAGCAACTCTGTTTGTCTCTCATACACAGAACGGCCTAAGGGTTCACTGGAAGAAAGGGCTCCACCGACAAACTTCTGACTGGATGCAGCCTCCACATTGCATAGTTAGGGAAAGTGAGGCCCAAGCAGGTAGGGCTGGCTTCATGTCTTCTGCAACCAGTGCCATCCTACAAGGTCCCACACTTGGTTTAATGCTCTGCAGGTGCTATCTTGAACTTTTTAAAAATGTATTTTATTTTGTTTTATTTTAGAGACAGGGACTCACTCTGTTGCCCAGGCTGGAGTGCAATGGCATGATCATAGCTCACTGCAGCCTCAAACTTCTGGGCTCAAGTGATCCTCCCACTTCAGCCTCTCATGTAGCTGGGACTACTGGGACTACAGATGTGCACCACCATGCCTGGATTTTTTATTTTTTTGGTAGAGATGGGGCCTTATTTTGTTGCCGAGGTTGGTCTAAAACTCCTGGCCTCAAACGATCTTCCCACTTTCTCGGCCTCCTAAAGTGCTGGGATTACAGCCTTGATCCACCATGAGGCCTGAAATTCTTACAATTTTTTAACAAGTCATCCCCTCCCACCAACAAACAAACACACACACTTTCATTTTACACTGGGCCCCACAGATTATGTAGCTGGTCCTGTGGACAGAAGTGAGTTGTTACAAATCACAGTTAGTCGGGGTGACTAGATCCCAGGACTCCTGAATTCTAGTCTAGAATCCACCTTGCCTCTTTGTGGCTTCCTTCCCTCTGCCTCTGGCACCTTCTTTTTGTGCTTCCCGTTGGCCTCCCCAAGTCCTCGGCTGTGCGGGATGAGCCAAGCAAGTTATAATCAGCCCTAGGGAGCACCTGGCAGGCAGTGACGGGAGCCTCACCCCAAGTCCTGCTCCTCACTGAGACACCTTTGCAGCTGAACCCTCCGCAGTCAGCTGGCCCAGGGCAGACCATTACCGGAAGCCTCCAGAAAGGTCTTGGACCACATCTTACACGGGGCCACACTGCCCTGGACCTTGATGATGGTGGTAAGATGTTTCACATTCTCAGAGTGGCTCCACCCCCAATTCCAGACAAGCACCAGCAGGGCGTGGTGGCAGATACCTGTAATCCTAGCTACTCCGGAGCCTGAGGAGGGAGGATCGCTTGAGCCTGGGAGTTTGAAGTGTAATGAGCCATGATTGCACCACTGCATTCCAGCCTGGGCAACAGAGTGAGACACTGTCTCTAAAAAAAATAAAATTTATTTAAAAAAAGAGGCAAGGCCAAAATCCTGTGAAATAGAGAAGAAAAGAGCTGATGTGAATGAATATTTAAAAAGAGGTGCCTGAGGAGGACCCTCTGACACCACGTTGCGGGGTTCCAGGCTCTCCTTGTGCTGTGGGTTCCTATACAGGAAGCCAAGCCCTGCCTCTCTCCTCCTTTCCCTTGGATCCCACAGCCTCTTCATGTGCCGAGCGGGATTCCTGTCTACGGAGGCCCTGAGGGCGGCGCTGGTGTGTTTTTCCTCCAGCCTCCGGAAACCCCTCAGTCATCTCCCATAACATCGCAGGGGCTGCGGGGCTGGGGGCTGACCTCCAGCACTTCCCTCCCTGGCAGCCGGGAAGAGCCGCCGCCTCTACCTGAGATGGAAACGGCAGGGCAGACAGCAAATAATTGGCTTTGGGGATCTGTGGGGTGTAAAGAACCAGGATTTTTCTCACTCGAGTGGAAAAAGTAAAGTGCCCGGCAGAGTAGGGCAGGCAGCCCCTTCCAGAGAGCCCTTTCCGTGCTCCTCCAAAGTCCACACCAATCTTCGAATTACATCTGTTGGCAAAGGATCATGCCCTGCTCAAAACAAACACGTGATGTGATGTGATGTTGTATGGAGAACGCGTGATGATGGGGAAGGTGATTAAGAAAACACGCTAGTCGGGCTGCTCAGCCCACCGGTGGCCGAGTGCCAGGGCCCACTCTGCCAGCCAAGCCATTTCCACCCGAGGCCCCTCCTGCCCCACGGCCAGCTGACAGGGCCTCCCAGGCCTCTGCCTCTTTTGATTCAAGCTGGCACCTGGCCCCTCTCGCACGCAGCCCTAAGGGGACACTCAGGTGCCACCAGCCCCTTGGTGATAGGCCCACCTTAAGCTTCCCACTGGCTTGTCCAAGCCATTAGCAGCCACCTGTGGGGTTGTTTCCACACCTCCAGTGAGAGGGACCCGCCCCCAAGATGCCCAAGACACAGGCTGGTGCACTGTGAAGACTGATTTGAGAGTCAGAGACATGGGCTTTAGTCCTGGCCCCATCATCTGCCCTCTTCGGCCCGTTGTCCTCCTGGGTGGTCCCTGAGGCCCAAGAGCTCTGCGCCTGAGCACCACTTGGAGAGCGGAAGTGACTCAGTGGTGAGGTGGCTGGAAGCAGGCCCACCTTGTGGCCTCTTTGCCCCGAGAGACTTGTGCTTGGCTGCGGTGGCCAGGGCAGGGGGCAGCCCTCTGTTCCTCAGGCATGGGAGGAACAACCCCCCTTCCAGAATCAGAGAGCAGTGCCCACTTCATGTGGGCAAAGAGTAGAGGTGGGGAGAGGAGGGGCTGTGAAAATACAGCGATGCAATCCCAGGAGGAATCCGCCCTGCACTGCTCGTCTGGCTGAGAGGAGAGGATTTCCACTCATGAGCAGCCAGGCTGGGTGCCCCAGAAAGCCTGACCTCATTCTCCAGGGGCACCGGAAGGAGCCAGGGCTAGAAGAAAAGGAGCTGATGTGGTGAAGGTGAAAAGAGCCACCAGACAGCCTGACTGAGGGGTGCAGGGAGCCCAGCAGCTCAGATGTTGGAGTTCAGCTCCAAACCCTCAAACATCGGCCCCACTTCCACACCCAGCCAAAACAGTCACCTTGCCCTCTAGCTGGGGGTAAGCCTAATAACTGAAGACTCAGGTCCCAAGGCTCATTCAAGAGCGAGGAAAAAAACTTCTGTTTCTCAGTAGGCTAGGTTGATGGATAGCTTGGCGTTTTCCGTGAAGGACAGGCAGCTGCTCTGGGTGTTAGAATTGATGCACAGGGTGGCATAGCTGGGCATGCCTCTCATACATGCACTGCCCATGTTTGATCATGTTAAATTTAGTGATTGTGTGTGTGTGTGTGTGTGTGTGTGTGTGTGTAGAGCACTGAGTCCCAAGGTCAGGCCCAGCCCTGTCACAGGCCAGCTTTATCACTGAGATGAAGTCCCTGGTGCTCCCTGGGGTCAGTCCCCTCATCCAAGTGGACCAGATGATCCCACGGGATGGTATCAGAGTGTAAGTTTCATGACATTGGGGTCTCTGTCTGTTTCTGGCACTTAGGGGGTGTCCACTACGTCTGTTCAGTGTGCACATCTGTACTGTACCATGGTATCCTCAGAA
This sequence comes from Pongo pygmaeus, assembly GCF_028885625.2. Taxonomy (NCBI): domain Eukaryota; kingdom Metazoa; phylum Chordata; class Mammalia; order Primates; family Hominidae; genus Pongo; species Pongo pygmaeus. Next base: position 27,754,427 of record NC_072380.2, read on the forward strand.
CCTCACGCAGGCATTCCGTAAACATGCAGAAAGATGCCTATATTCCACAAACATCAATGGGGCGACTGCCAGGTGCCCGGCTCTGTACGTCTATATATGTCTAAGGACTGAGGAAGCTACAAAGAGCTCAGACGCTGTCCCTTCTCTCAAGGAGCTTACTCTTTACTAGGACACGTAGGATTTGTGCCCAAGTCACTCAAAAAAAGACTAACAGTGTTAAGTGTCTTAAGGGAGGTCCCAGCGAGAGAGTTTGGGGGTGGGTTGGGCTCTTTTCCTGGCTTTCTTTTGCTGCTGTTCTTCGAGATGCGTCCTCAGTTTCAGCCACAGACAGGCTCCTGGTTCTTGCTGGCACCCGTTCCCTGAACAGTCTCTCCCAGCCTTGAAGATGTGACATGTGGGAGTTGGCAAATCTGACAGCACCAGTTCATCTCTCTGGGCTTCACAGTCGTATTTCCATCGGTGTTCTCAACGTCTCCAGCTGGAGACCTGCAGGCACCTTCTTCATGGTTCAGATGAGACACCTTCCCCTTTACCTGAACCCAAGCTAAAAAATGGATTATTCTGGGATGCTGCCCCAGCCCACACTTTTCAGTCAGCCAACATGTATGGAGTTCCTGCTTTCGGGGAGGAAGCACACTAGTTGGAAGGCAAGCCTGAGTGCTTTCTGCCCTCCCAGCAGAAACAAGACGTGCACACCTGAGACGAGAACCGAATTATCCAGGCAGATGCCACAAAAGAACAAATGCACGGCATAAACCGGAGATTGGATGGGAATCCCGGGAGAGAAAGGGAGCATTTCAAGTTGGGCAGTTCAGAAAGGCTTCAGGGAGGAGCTGAAGGGTGGGGAAGACTTGGATGGGGTCAGTGAAGAGGGCAGGAAGGAGTGCTGGGAAAAGCTGGACAGCAGGTCCTGGGGGAAGAGTGTTTGGTGGTGGGGGAGAGAAATGGCCTGCAGTTGAGGGAGCCCTAGCCAGAAAGGACCTGAGTGCTCCATAAAGGACATGCGGTTGTGTCTGGTTGACATTGGAGAGCCCTGGGAGGGTTTGTCAGGAGAAGGCCTCTTTGCCACTTGCCCCTGGAGATATTCTCTCGTGGCCTTAGCCCATGGTGAGAAACCTCTACTTTTAGAGAGTGGGAGGAAGAAAATGAGCTTGTAAAGGAGCCAAGAGGAGCAGTCAAGGACACAGGCAGAGAACCATGATGGTAATGTCATGGAAATTGAGAGGAGAAAGTTCCAAGGGGGAGGAAATGACCCACCACATTGACTGCTGATCAAAAGAGTTAGCTCAAAATTCATGGATCAGAGAAGGCCAGGTTGCAAGGGCCAGAGGGGCTGAGTAGATCAGAAGCAAAGGCGAAGGGGGAGCTATGTCCTTAGAGTGGGAGGCAGGGCCCAGCTCAAAGGATTTCAAGGCAGGGATGGCCTGTGCTCATTGGGAGGGGGAGGGACAGAAGAGGCATGGGGGAACTTGGGGACAGAGCGGTGGAATTGGGGGAGACTTGCTTTGAGAAGAAAGAATCTCTTTATCGAGAAGCAAGGGAAGGAGAAAAGATGGTTACAGACATAGACTCTGCATTACTAGCAGCTGCATTTAACCTTTTTATAACACATTTATTATTTTTTAAAAAATCAAAAAATTCCAAAAAGGAAAAACATTCACTCACATGAAGTCCTACCCTTTAGAGATAATAAATGACAAAATGTAGATGAACATTCTTCAGCAATCATTCTGTGTATGTTTGCACAGATTTTTTTCATGTAGATAAAATTACACTACCCATGTTATTTTTATTTTTATTTTATTTTACTTTGAGACACAGTCTCACTCTGTGGCCAGGCTGGAGTGCAGTGGTACCATTGTAGGTTACTGCAGCCTTGACCTCCTGGGCTCAAGGATCCTCCCAGCCTCCCAAGTAGCTGGGACTATAAGCAGGTGCCACCATGCCCAGCTAATTTTTGTATTATTTGTAGAGATGAAGTCTCGCTATGTTGCCCAGGCTGTTCTCAAGCTCCTGACCTCAAGCAATCGTCCCTCCTCAGCCTCCCAATTACTTAGCATTTTTGTTGTTAGTGGTGGTTTTTAGTTGTTGCTTTTGTTTTTGTTTGTTTGTTTCTTTGCTTGAGACAGAGTCTTGCTCTGTTGCCCAAGCTGGAGGGTAGTGGCACTATCATGGCTCACTGGAGCCTCAACCTCTTGAGCTCAAGCAATTGTCCTACCTCAGCCTCCCAAGTAACTGTGACTACAGATGCATGCCACCATGCCCAGCTAATTTTTGTATTTTTTGAAGAGATGAGGTTTCACCCTGTTCCCCTGGCTGATCTCAAACTCTTGGGCTCAAGTGATCCTCCTGCCTTAGCCTCCCAAAATGTTGGGATTACAGGCGTGAGCCACTGCATCCAGCTTGCAGTATTTTTAAAAAATGGTTTCATAACATCCCATAATAAGACTCTACGAGCATTTATGTAACCAATCCCCTGGAGATGGGCATTTTAGCTATTTGCATTTTCCGTCAGGTTTATCATAGCATGCAGTGATCACCTTTACACATACACCTTGGCCTAGTTGTGTAATTATTCTCTTAACCTGAAGTTCCTGGAAGGAGGATTACTGAGTCAAAGGGCACTCGCCCTTGCAGTATTGACAGAGGGTGCCAGGCTACTCAGAATGCACGAGAAGGCCTCTTTCCCCATCCCTCCCCCAGACTGGGTTTGAAGTGTGGGCATCTGGACAGAGTTAGTGGATGATAAAGAAAGAAGCTGGAACTTCATGGTCTTGATCCTTTCAGAAAAGGAAGGGGTGAGCTCATCTTTGGGGAATGAGGTGGGCCAACCTGAGGAGGAGCCCAGGAATGGGAAGTGAGGATCCAGATGGCAGGACTTGGCTGAAGCCAAATGCATGCCACCCTCTGGCACTCTCCTGCAGCTCCAGGCTTCTCTAGTGCAATTCGAAGAAAGCAGGCCGAGGATGGAAGGGACCGTGGCCAGGAGAGAGAACTACAGGCTCCAGGGGGCAGAAGCCGACCCTGGGGACTGGGCTGGGCTTGGAGGTCAGGGCGAATGAGAGCTTGGAGGAAGCAGAGCGAGGAAAGGCTTAGTGCACTGGGGATGAAGAAGGCAAGGGGCTTGAGATCAAGCAGATGGAACAGCAATAAGCCTTAAGCTCCAGAGGGCAGGCAGGATGTGTAGAGATGAGACAGTAAATCCCATGTCCAGAGCCCTGAGTTTCAACAGAAAAGCTGCCTCCATTCAGGTTGATGGCTGGAGACAGAAAGAAGAAATCATCCAATCCAGGTGATGTCATTGTCCAGAACAGTGTTCCCTAAAGTCGGAGTGCCTCTGCCTCTGAACATAGGTCCCAGAATTAAAAGATACATTTATTTTTCAAGATCTGCAGGAAGTTCCATGACCAAATAAGTCTGAGAAACATGGAATTAAACACAGATTTAAATGGGCTTATTATTTTTTTTGCAGGACTTTTCAAAATGTTTACTACGTGAATGTGAATCTCTGAGATGGCGATAGAGTATGCCATGTTTTCCACACTTACTTGATCAAATAATCCTTTTTCACAAAGAATAATTTGGGACTAGTGTCCCATAGGATATGTTTTGAAAAATTGATTTCTTGTAAGTTGGAAATTGGTCCTGGGAGTGATGGGGGTTGGGAGATGGCAATAAATGGCAGCATTAACTGGAATAGGATAGAAAAATAATCCTAATAAAAGTGACTGCTACTACTATTTATTAAGCATTTACGATGTGCCAGGTACTTTTCATATACGTCTCATTGGATTTTCACAGCAGCTCATTGAAGCGGACGATCTCCCCACCATTTATGCATAAGGAACATGAAGCTCAGAGGAGGGAAGTGGTGTGCCCATGCGAGACAGGGTAGGGTTTGCAGGATCAGAGGTGACAACAGGGATCAAGAGAACTGGTGATTCCCGGCCAGGCATGGTGGCTCATGCCAGTAATCCCAGCACTTTGGGAGACCCAGGGAGGAGGATCACTTCAGGCCAGGAATTTGAGACCAGCCTGGGCAACATAGTGAGATCTTGTCTCTACAAAAAATAAGCAAGATTAGCTGGGTGTGATGGCACACTCCTGTAGCCTCAGCTACTTAGGAGGCTGAGGTGGGAGGATCATTTGAACCCGGGAGGTCTAGGCGGCACTGAGCCATGATCGCACCACAGCACTCCAGCCCGGCCAATAGAGCAACACCTTGTCTATTAAAAAAAAAGAAAAGAAAAGAAAAGAAAGCCGGTGATTCCCACCCCTCCCATCCCTCTGAATTCATGGAGTTCAGGGGAGTCGGGGGTGGGGTGGTGCTGTGGACAGAGAGATCAGTGTGTAAGTAATGGGGGGAGCGTGCCTGTTGCATTGAGTGAGTAGCCTGGGTTCTTGTCTCAACTAGAGGCAGCACCAGCCTGTGAGCAGGTATTTAGAAATGGGTGGCCATTCGGGGTTGTCACAAGGACCAGGGATTGCTACCAGCCTTTAGCAGGCAAGGCCAGGATGCTGAATGTCTGTGCAGAGTGGGCCATGCTCATCTAATGAAGAATTGCACCACCTGGAATAGGGTCCCAGTTAGAAAAGTCGAGGGCAAGAAAGTTGTTTAGGATAAAGAGGGTTTAGGATAAAGCAGGGATTTACCCACAACCTCTGTGGTTACCAAGAACAGAGTGGGAGGCAGCCGAAGGGATTCAGGTGGAGGTGGCAGGAACCGGGAGGGAAGCCTGTCTCAGAGCAGCAGATGTGGTTTTAGGGATGCAGGAACTTGAGGATGGGGACCAAAAAAGGGGCGAGTGCTGGAGGAGAGAAACTGGCAGAGCCACAGAAGCAGAAAAGGACAACTTGTTGAGCAGGAGGATCTGAAGGGAAAAGACCTGCGTCTTGAGACCTGAGTGGGCAGGCGGATTCCCAACCGATTACAGACAAACCCACAAAGGAAGCCTGTGGAGAGGGGGTAGTGGCGGAAGGGCTCTAATGAAAACAATTTTGCAACCTTACTTATAGTGTTCTCCAACCTTAAACTATAGCTATTCTGCACTTTAAATATAGCATTGGCTCCAGGGAAGACTCTGAAATCTTTGTTTTTACCAATCCAATTGGCTGTTTTGAAAACCCACTCTGTGAACCCTGCAGAAGATAATTATCAAAATACGTTCCTTGAAGTGCCCAAAGAAAGACCTTTTATTCAATTCCTCGAATCTCTCCCCCTTGTTGACTCAGATGGAAGAATGCAGTCCCAGAAAGGCAAAAGAGGGAACCAAGGACACATTTTTGGTCAACCAAAAGAAAGCCGGCATCAGTGACCACAGTTGAGTTAGCAGTTGGTTAACAGGTCCAGGCTATTTCTACCCCCAAAGGGAGAGCTGAACCAAGCTCAACCCCAGTGGAGTCAGTGGCCGTGCTTAGCAATGTGCCAAGACATGCACCCTCCGTCAAACTTGCTACATGGCTCTGTGAGAGCAGAGGCTTAAAAAAAAAAAAAAGGAATTTCTCCTCTTGTGGCTGTCCTTTCTGGAGTTTGAGATGGATATTGTGACCTAAGGTATGACAGGAAGAGAGGCCCCTTCAAATTTGTAGTGGTTGCCACTATTTTATTGGTTTGGGTTTGCAGCCTTAGCCTTGGCCTTCCGAGGCTGTTTAACTGTTTTTTCTAAGCACCTTGCCTGTGATTCGGATAGTAATCGCTGCAAGAAGATTGGGGCCTGGCTGTGCCTTTCACTAGGAAATCCATGGGGCTGGCTTCTTTATGACAGGGACCATGGCCCTCCCTCATAGCAGCTGTGGTCCCTTGGGGCCTTGGGATCAGGGCAGGCAGAAACTGACTCATGGAGTCTTAGATGTTCGTTCTTTCATGATTCCCATGCTGTCCCAAGTTTGTCCCCAGAGAGGAGTTTTCCCATGGGTTTTTAGGTCCCAGCATCACCTTATCTTCTCCAGTGTCCTGTTCCAAGCCCACTCACTCCTGCCAAAATAAGCTTGCTCCTGGAATCCACAAAATGAAGAAAGGAAGGGGAGAGAGAGAGAGAGAAGAGAGACAGAAGGCAACCAGTGCTGTTTCTGCCTTCCTATAAACAGAGTCTCTCTCCAGACACCTAGAGCCTATCATAACATGATGATTTCATTACCCCTTCCAGACACCCAGCATGCTTCACACTCAGGCACTCCTCGATTTTCAGCATGTCAAGAGTCCTACATTTCCTTATACATGACACAGACAAGAACCAGTGCCTTACTTTAGAGAGCTATAGACATATTACATACAGGTGGTATTGAAAGGCAATTAACTGGGACAACAATGGAAAAACACGACCCCCCCGCCCCCAAACAAGAGCCCTTGGAGCTTTAGAAGAATATGATGTCCCTTCTTCTGTTCTGAGACGGGGAGGAGAAGCAGAGCCAACATTTTGCTCCTACCCAGTCCTCCACAAGCTCATTCCTTTGCAGTTCAAACATCAGCCCTTGGTATATAAATTTCGCCTTCGCTGCTTTAAGCCTTTGCACTCCAAATGCATCCATCGTCCCCAACACTCCCTAGCCATGGAGAATCCTAAGAATAAACCAGATTCCAACCCTATTTTAAGTCATCAGTCTTCATTTTTTAAATACACATGAGCTCCTGATTAAAATAGCAGAGGATAACAGTTAACTGAAGACATAGGCCTTCGCCAAGGGCCAGAAAACACATCTTTATGGAACATCCACTATGTGATCAACCCTGTGCTGAAAGCAGCTGAGGGTAGCTTTCCTGACCACAGGGATGTAGCAAACTGCTAGGAACGTGACCTGTCAACAGACATCAGGCTTGTATGGAAAGGCCTTGTCCCAGTTCTGAGGCATTTCTGAGATGGGCATGTGCAACTCTGCAGACACTCAAATGCGTGTTTGGATTCTGCCTCAGATTCTTGGATATTTAGGAGCCACTAACCAGCTTCCAGGCCACTTAACCTCTCTGAGCCTTTGTGACATGATGGAGGTGAATTTTCAAATTCCCTTCCCATCCTCTCAGGCTGTGGTTCTCTATCCCTGAAACCCCTTTAGAGAGCTGGTGCACCTAACACTAAGTCAGTTTGCCCTTAATGGCAGGAGAATAGGCATAGAAGACGGAGAGGGGAAGGAAATTCTTTTCCCATCTCTATTAACCCCGCTTGGCCTAGTTCAAGGAGGGACTATGGATGCCTGCCTAATCAGTCATCCTCTGATCAATCACTACTCTGGGGCCTCAACCAGGGCTTTTTCATTCTTGATGACTGTTTATTCATCCATACATACTCTGATCAGAACAATCTTGGTATAACGTGAACATAATGAGCTTGTGCTTACAAAGGGCTCGGCTTATAAGAGCCTCACAAATGCTTTGGATTATGTTCTCATTAAGCGAACGAGGCTACAGTGGTGAGTTACTACAGCATTCCAGACATAGGTGAGTCAGGGGTCCCCACGATCCGGGGCTTAGTACTGGAAGACAGGAAATCCAAGGGATTAGAGAGAGAAGACCTCTTTGGGGATTGGGGAGGGCTGTGAGTTATGGAGCTGAGATGTCAGTGGAGGGAAGATGGCCAAACACCCGTGGTCCCCCTAGTCTAGAGAGATCCAAGATCCTTGCTGGCAGCCGCCACTTCCCTTCCCATGGGTCACTCAGTGCGGTACTGGAAAGCCTCGTTAGCAATTTCCACTGGCTAACAGTTGCTAATTTGGGGGGCTGTCCATTGGGAAAGCTGGTTATAACAAAGCTCTGTGTTTTTTGAGAGGGTGTTTGCTGAAGGCTGGTGTCAGCCTTGCTTGATTTAAGTCATCCCAGATTCCCTGCAAAGGCTATAAACAGTGAAGTGATGAAATTGGCCCTAGAGCCAGAACAGGGAGGAGGCCCAGTCACGGGGGAGGGCAGAGGAGCTCATCAAGGATGGGGAGAAATGAGGAACCCGGCCGAGGAGGCAGCTCTGCTCTAAGGGATGGAAGGAATACCTCACCACGGTAGCCCCGGGGCAGTGGTGAATACAGCCCACAGCCCACAGCGTGGTTCTGACTGGGGTCTCTGGAGGTGAGAGGCCATGGCTACTAGGGTGAGGTTTTGGTCAGACAAAAACAGAAGGTACCAAGGAATTCCCCTGCCTTGCCCCAGGCATTCATTTATGGGAAAGAGATCGTAATCCTGGTGACCGCCCAGGCCAGGCTTCCTTGTAAACTGTTGGCAGATTGATGATGGGACAGCTGCCCAAGGAAAGCTGAAAGTGATGCTGCTTAGGATATGCATGAAAAGGAACTTCTCATGCTTGCTTCCTGTTCCCGCTTTACCCTCCAAAGCACTTGCCCGCACCCCTGCCCCCCCCAACACACGCACTAGTGCCCCAGAAAGCAAACCTACCTGGAATCTCCTATTGTGGAGAGGAAAACCAGGATTCAGGAAGCTTTGCCACTGCCCAGCTCTATGACTTGAGCCAGGCATTAAAAACCTCACACCACACATACACAGGTACACACACATGCACATTCATGGGCAAAAATGTACGTGCACACATGTGCAAGCACAGGCACACACACACAGGCATGCATGTATACTCACACATGCATCGGACACACCCTCACACACATGTGCACACATACACAAAGTTTAGTTTCCTCACCTACCAAATCAGGAGAAAATGTTCTCACTCTGTCTCTCAGACTAGTTGTAGGGATCAAATGGGATAACAGATGTGAGAGTGCTTTCAAAGTCCTAAACCCCAGGTCTCCTTTGTCGCCCCAAATTAATTCAATCTCTGGGGGTGGTCCCTTGAAAGCTCCCCAAAGAGCTCCACAGGCAGGCATAGAACTGCTGGAAAGCCTAATACCAAATCCTTCGTTGGTTTATTTGAAATTGTGTTTGTTGAGCCTTTCTCTGTGCCGGCCACTGTGCTAGGGGTGTTGGATAAAGCAGAGAACATGACAGACAGTCCCCGCCCTTGGAACTGAAGCTCTGGGGAAGAGAGCTGCCGCATGGACAGGAGAGGAGCATTCTCCCACGGGAGAGCACAGAGTATGTGAGGTGTGGGCAACAGCACCTTACGCTGATCTGGGAGCTCAAGAAAGACTGCTGGGGAAGTGACGTTTAAGCCATGCGTGAAGGCCGAGCAGAAGGCATTCATGGCCATGATGGTGGCATCTTTAATTTGGGGTCACCCTCAGTCCTCTCCCTACTGAGTCCATTCGGAGCTGCCTTTACTTACCAATGGCGCCTTGCCAACTGCATCTCAGCTCCTATGTTGATCACAATGGCCGTGGCATGGCATTTGGGCCTCAGGTGCTCACAGGTCTAGGATGCGGCTCAAGATGCCCATCAATCATGGTCGGGAGCCCCCGAGGCTCTGCAGCTCATTCATGTGCCACCCTCTTCTTGTGTACCCGCTGACCTTGTAGTTGCAGAAGCAAGGTTTCTTAGCACTTTGTGGAACCTTTGCTCATTACCTCAAGGTGGTTGGAGGTATGGTAGAAAAGATTTCTGAGTTCACATCTTGGCTTCACCACTTCTATTCTGTGGGCTGCTAAGCAACATTCTTCACTTCCCTGAACCTCAGTCTTTTTGTCCATAAATGTGATTCTCTGGACTGTAAAGTTTATAAGATGTTGTGAAGATTACCTTGAGGCAAAACCCAGCACTTTGTTGCATTAAAAACAAAAAGGAGGCCGGGCGCAGTGGCTCACGCCTGTAATCCCAGCACTTTGGGAGGCCAAGGTGGGCGGATCACGGTCAGGAGATCGAGACCATCCTGGCTAACACGGTGAAACCTCGTCTCTACTAAAAATACAAAAAATTAGCCAGGCGTGGTGGCGGGCACCTGTAGTCCCAGCTACTCGGGAGGCTGAGGCAGGAGAATGGCGTGAACCCAGGTGGCGGAGCTTGCAGTGAGCCGAGATAGCGCCACTGCAATCCAGCCTGGGCAACAGAGCGAGACTTTGTCTCAAAAGAAAAAGAAAAAGGAAAAAAAGCAAAACTTGAAGCTTCTACTTCTAGCATTACCAGCTTAAAATATTCTCAGGATATAAAATGTAGACATTAAATAAACTACAGACATACTGCTAAGTGCATAGCTAAAGGTAAAAGAAAGCAGGGAATCCTTAAGGACCCAACAAAACAGCAAAGAAAGAGATAAAGAGAGAGGGGGAGGGAGGAGAGAGAAAAAGGAAGAGAGAAAGGAGGGAGGGAGGGAGAGAGAAGGAAAGGAGGGAGGAAAGTAGGGAAGGAAGGAAAGGGAGGAAGGAAGGAAGGAAGGGAAAGGAAAGGAGAAAGGGAAGGAAAGAAGTAAGGAAAGGAGGGAGGAAAGTAGGGAAGGAAAGGAGGGAGGAAAGTAGGGAAGGAAAGAAGGAAGGAGAAAGGGAAGAAAAGGCCAGGTCTTACAGGGAGTGGGAGGTGAAGGGTGTCTGGGGAACTAGAGGAATCTTCTGAGTGAGGGATACATCATTTAGGTTTTAGTTAGGGACCATATTGTCCCAGAGAATAAGCACCGAATCAACCTCTGACAGGAGACCTGCTCCGCCCAAGGCCCCTTGACACCCTGGTGGGTCCTGGGCGAGATTGTGTGAGGCAGGGATCTGCGCCCATCCTGTCTCCTCCTCCCTCTGGCCTCATCTGGCTATACTGGAGGCAGAGTCTTGGTGGGGACTATGCTGGGGCCAGATTCAGCCTTGTCGCTGGAGAAGAGGAATTCTGCCTCGGTGACCAAGTGTTGGGGAATAGAAGGACGCTAAGCCAGAGCAAGCGGCCAGCTCTTATTTCTCCTTACTCCACCTTCATGGGTTTCAGCAAGCTGCAGAGAGAGCAGGCACTGAGGTGGCCCGTGTGTCTTTCCCAGCGTGTGGGAAATGGGGAGCTCTCCTTACCCAGAGGGGTGGGACATCCCAGCTCCTCAGCCACTTGATTCCTATGTCCGCTTCCTTTTTGCAGCTCACATCAGGCCACCTGGAGCTCAGTGAGCTGGCTCAGGGGTAGAAGTGGGCATGGGATATGGGGACTGGTAAATAAAAGGGGCTGCTGGAGAGGCCTGGGATGGCTTTGGGTCTGATGGCACTGGCTTCATTATAGTGAGGTCAGCCGGCGGCGATGGAGATGCCTTGTGCGTTACAGAAGAGGACCTGGCGGGTGACGACGAGGACATGCCAACCTTCCCATGCACCCAGAAAGGTAAGGACTCTGGGGCTGCCCCTGATCTCCACTCTGGGCTGAGAGATCCCTGTCTCCATCCCTAGGCCAGTGAGAGATTTGTCTCTTTAGGTGGTTTCAAAAGCCTGGGTGTCCTTTCCCCACTGCTTCCTGGATGGTGAAAGGGCAGAGTTCATGGCCCTGGGCGTGCAGTACCAATGAAGTCAAAGGAGTTTAAATTTTTTTTTCTTAAAGACATGGTTTTGCTGTGTTGTCCAGGCTAGAATGAGTGGTACAACCACAGATCACTGCAGCCTCAAATTCCTGGGCTCAAGGGATCCTTCCACCTCAGCCTCCCAAGTAGCTGTGACTGTAGGCACATACCACCATGCCTGGATAAATTTTTTTATTTTTTGTAGATACGAGGGTCTTGCTATGTTGCCCAGGCTGGTCTCAAACTCCTGGCCTCAAGTGATCTGCCCGCCTCAGCCTCCCAAATTGCTGGGGTTACAGGAGTGAGCCACTGCGCTTGGCCTGAAATCAAAGCTTGACACAAGTGCCACCTGTCTCCTGGGCTCCTCCCGAGACCCATCAGGGACTTCTGCCATCTCCCAGAGCTACATGCCCTGTCCCTGGGGTCTGTCTTCTAGCTGGCCTGGAACTGTCCCCTTCATTGTGTCCCATGCCACCTGAACTGCTGTTTGGAATGGGGCCTCTCAGTGGCTTTGGTATAGATTAGAGCAGTTGTTCTCAACCTTGGCTCTTCATTGCAATCACCCATGGATGCATGAGACCAACCCTTGGAAATTCCTATTTGGCCTGGAGTGTGATCTGGGCATCAGGATTTTTAAACGTCCTAGTAGTCAAAATGTGTGGCTAAAGGTGAGTTCACCTTAGGAATTCGCAGCTGGGCCATCATTGCATTCCCACTGGGTGTTGGCCACCTGCCTGCACATTCAGGGCCATCTGGCTCCCTCTTTTCTCCATGCCAACAACTCAACTGGTAGACCATGACTATTTGTTTGGTTTCCAGGAGAACTTCTGGTTCCTTGAAAAGTTTGGGGACTGGTAACCAACATTCTGGTTTGCCAGGGACTGAGGGGATTCCCAGGGTGTGGGGCTTTCCATTTTCTTTTTTCTTTTTTAAAATAGAGATGGGATCTTGCTATGTTGCCTAGGCTGGCCTCAAACTCCTGGGCTCAAGTGATCCCCCTGCCTCAGCCTCCTAAAGTGCTGGGATTACAGGCATGAGCCACTGCACCCGGCAGACTTTCAGTTTTAAAACCTAGACAATCTTAGCAAACCAGGATGATTTGCTAAGAGCTGAGGAGCTCCTGTGACAGGAGACTTTCAGTGCTAAAACCCAGAAGGTCCTGGGCAAGCCCAGACAAGTTGGTCACTCAGTGGGGCCTCAGGCTGGCTGCTCATCCTGTGGGTCATCAGTGGGACCAGTGGAGAGGGAGGAGGTGTTTCCCCTCCCCATGGGCCGAATGAAGACGCCATGGAGAGAGGATGATGGTAGTGCTGGGGGCTGTTCTTTGAAGTCCTGACTCGGTCTCCTGCATTCCAGAAAGCACCAGCACCTAGAGAAAGGAGGTAGGACAGGTAGAGAATGAGGGTCGAGACCAGCTCCCCTTCTGAGCCTGGTTTGAATGTGATGAGACAGGCCAGAGCAGGAACATGGAACTGACCCTTCAGCTCCAACCTGGGCCCCTGGCCTAAGCCATTGTCCTCCTTGTGTCCCCCACAGGCCGGCCAGGGCCCCGCTGCAGCCGCTGCCAGAAGAACCTATCTTTGCACACATCGGTGCGGATTCTTTACCTCTTCCTGGCCCTGCTCCTGGTGGCCGTGGCTGTGTTGGCCTCTCTGGGTGAGTCCAGGGCTTGCCCACCCCGGGCTGCAGGGGGGTGTCTGGTCAGGGATCCAGCACCAAAAGCTCCCCTGCAAAGACAAACACTTGACATCTGTATCCCAGGGCCCAGAGCCAGCATCTTCCTGGCTAGGGGATCTCTATGCCTAATGCAAACTGCAGACACTGGCAACTGACAAGATCTGGGGCCTTGAGGAAGGCACCCACCTCTGGGGACCCCTGCTTTCCCATTGGTGTAATGAGATGATACGACCAGGTCAGTGCTTCTCAGTTTCAGCTCCACGTTAGAGCCACCTTGGAGCTTTTAAGAATGTCGATGTCTAGGCCCCACCCTGATCATGGAATTAATTCAGTATCTTTCAACTCTCCTGATGATTCTGTTGTTCACCCAGGATTGAGATCACTGGATTGAGTGACTTCTAAGCCCCCTTTTGTGGTCTGTGTGAGTGTTTCTAAAAGTGAGGCTGGATGCCAACCTGCAGCAATTTCACCCCCAGTATTTGTTAAAATGCAAATTCCTGGCTCTCCCTCAGCCAGACCTGCTGAGACCAAGGAATCTGGGGGGGGGTCCTGCAGGTGAGACCCGGGGATCTGAGGTTTGGTTCTTCTCATACATATTAGGGTTTATAGCAGTTGACCTAGATCACAGCACACAGCCAGAAGCAAGTCACTTCTGCCTTCCAGATGCTGACAGACTGTGGCAAACTTGTTACAACAAATTTTATGTTTGTAATCCCATTCCACTAAGAGTGCTAAGAGTGCAATCCCATTCCACTCTTAGCTTCAAACTTTGAAAATCTGGGCTCTGGTAGGTTTGTTTGTTCCAATCTACTGGATTTTAGAAACAAGGCCAGGAGTAGGGAGAGGCAGTCGAGGCTCCGAGGGGGGCCCCCTGCTCTCATGCAGACCCTGAGCCTGAGCACATCCCTAAGGAGAGGTCCCTCCTCCTGGCCCTGGCTGGAGATATTCAGTAACCAGCCTTCTTAGCTTGAAGGCAAGAGGCCAGCATACTAATGATTTGAATAGACACAAGTCGTCTTCCAGTAATCCAAAGGCATTAATTAATCCAACAAAAGCCGAGCGCCTGCTCTGTGCCAGGCACTGGGAACACTGAGTTGTGTCAATTACATTTCACCATCAAGGGGCATGGGTCTTCCCTCTTGTCAGGGGATATTGGAATCCCTTAGAAAGCATTTAAAAATACTAGTGCCAGAGTACACCCCCTCCACTCACTCTGGATGAATTAAATCATCATCTCTTGGTACGGCCCAGGCATTAGTCATTTATAAATCCCCTCAGGGGATTCCAGTCTGCAGCTAGATTTAAGGAGCAAGGATTTCAGAACTTCCCAAGCCCGTCACCACCTGTCTCTGCTAAATCAATTCGCAAGGTTTGGCTTTTCAGAAAGTGGCCAAAATCCCAGGCCAGAGGAGGAAAGGAGCCACGGTCTGCCTATCAGAGGCCACAAACTTGCTGTCAGAGAACTTGTCAAGATATCTGGTCACCCCTTTTAGGGCCTCCGCTCACAGCACTCAAGGCACCTGGGGCCATTATCAAAGCTCCAAGAGCCACAGGATCAGGCCCAGAGAAGAGCACAGGCACCGAAGAGTTTCAGAGAGGATGACAGAATGTGAGACGCTGTGTCACATGCATAATGTCCATAAGTCAGCCTGGCAGGCTGGAGCGGGAGGCTGGCCCCATTCCTCACGGGAGGGTACAGACCTGGGAAGGGGACAGGATTTGCACCAAGATCCAGAGTGAATGGACAGAGGATCAGAAGAACCGGGGTAAGAAGTGCGTATTTGTGAACCATGGGAGAATTTTGGGTTTCCTTTTTTGTTTTTGCCTCCATCTTGGGTATCCCAAGTCCCTAGAACAGTGTTGGCACCATCTTGGCCTAAATGGCAGGTGCCCAATAATATTTGTTGAAAGAATGATTATAGGTTTGTAAAGCGTGTGTGTGTGTGTGTGTGTGTGTGTGTGTGTGTGTGTATGGTGTATGTGTGAGTCTGTGGATAGACTGGTCAATGCTTTACAACCAGAACTGTGACCAAAGTCCAGAGGGTTGGGAAAATCAGTCAGCAGACATTACAAACCAACTCTATTCATTTTAATCAAGTATTTTTTTTTTTTTAATCAAGAGCATACTGGGGGCGAAGAACTATATTCTATACTGGGCAGCATACTGCTTAGTAAAACACAGACCCTGCCTTCATGGAGCTTATAATCTAGAGCTGATTATGGCCATTTTTTTCTGTAAAAGGCTACATAGTAAATATTTTAGGCTTTTCAGGTTACATACGATCTTTGTCACAACCAAACTCATCACAGAGCAAAAGCAGCCACAAACAGTCTGTAAATGAATAGGGGTGGCAACTCCTATAAATCAGGCATTAGGCTGGATTTCACCTGCAGGCCGTAATTTGCAACCCCCCTGGTCTAGAGCAGTGATCTCTAAACTTTTTTGACCGTGCATCCCATCAGTAAAAAATTCATTTAAAATTCATCCAAAAATTTACATGGATTGATGAATGGGTGAAAGAGATGGATGAATATAAAATAAATACAGAAAAATGCTACTTATAGAATCTAGGCAATAGGCATATTGGTCTTCACTGTACAAGTCCTTCTATTCTTTTGTTTGAAAAATTTTTAAATTAAATGTTGGAAAAGAAAAAATTGTTAGGGTCACACCCCCAAAATATACTTATTTATTTATAAGTGATATATATGTACTATTTGCCATATTGTCTACATAAAGCATAATTTTATAAGGATGAAGAAAAATCATGTCTAAAAAGTAAGGAAAAATGGCTTAAAAAGCAAATATATAATTATTAAGCCTGAGATGCACAATGAAGAAATAAGCAAGGCCAGGTGCAGTGGCTCATGTCTGTAACCCCAGCACCTTGGGAGGCCAAGGTGGAAGGATCACTTGAGGTCAGGAGTTCGAGGCCAGCCTGGGTGACATAGTGAGACCCCAACTCATTTCAATTAAAAAAAATTGAAAATTAACTGGGCATGGTGGCACATGCCGGTAGTCCTGGCTACTTAGGAGGCTGAAGTGGGATGATCACTTGAGCCCAGAAGATTGAGACTGCAGTGAGCCATGATCACACCACTGCACTCCAGCCTGGGTGACAGAGCAAGACTGTCTCAAAAAAAAAAAAAAAAAAAAAAAAAGAGAAATGAACAGGTGAATGAATTATATGGAGTGGAATGAGCCTTGGCTGTTGGCTTGGAAGTAGACTTAATGAAGCATAGGAATAGGAATCAAAGTCACTCAGTCCTCTCTGTATCTTTGTTCATCTATGCATGAAATCTTAATTGTAGGGAGGCTCAAATGGAATCATAACTACTATAAACTGTACAGTGCTTATCTCATGTAACAGCATGTGCTTATTCCCAAACTCTCTCAACGTGTTGCTGTTACTAATTAAGTAACTCTACTGACAGCTTTGAGATGTACAATATTAACTGGAGCCTGGAGATTCCAAATAATTTGAAAGCATAGAATTTTGGCGCTGATGAGAGCCTTAGAGTCATCAAGCTCCACATTTTCATTTTACGTATGATTGAGTTGAGCTCAGGAAAGGGTAACTGACTTGCCCATAGTCACCTAACAAATGTGAAGTAAACTAGGACTAGAAGTTGTATTACACAATGCTCTTGGTGGTGCTAATTCTTTCCCCTTGTACTTGACCTTAAGAGGATCTGTGGGAAGCATCTTGCTGAACCTCAGAACAACCCATGCCCTCCCTCACTACCAGGCCCATTCAGGCACCCGCTGGAAAAAGCCGGGCGTCCTGCTGCTGCCAAGACGTGCTGTAACCACTGGCCAACACGGTCCCCTTAGTAGAGTGCAAGGCTGCCCGTGGGGTATAAAGTGGTGTAACCTTTTCTGGGCAGCAGTTTGGCAACTTGTATCAAGGACTTCAAAAATGTTAATATCCTGGGTGCCATAATTCTACTTTAAGCAATTTATCCCAAAAGAATTATCATATACACATAACCATCATATATAAGGATTATTTCTAGAATTAAGCATTACTTATATTTATATATCAAGTTTTATTTATGAGCTCAGAAGAAGAGTTACTTTAAGTGTCCTCAACAATAGGAGATTCTTACATAATTGCTGTATTATTTATGTAGAGTGTCATGCAGATACTAAAAGTAATGATTTTAAAGTGATTTAACCCCAGATGGAAAAATGTCCATGACATGATACTGATAAAGCAACATCAAAGAAAACAGATGAGATGTTCAGAACATCCTGGTTTTGCTTTTGTTGCCTAAGAAAGTACAGTAGTCCCCGCTTATCCGCAGTTTCAGTTACCCTAGGTCAATCGGCAACATCATGGCTTGATGATCCCCCTTCTGACATATGGTCAAGGTCAGTAGTAGCCCAACACTAAGTCACGATGCCTATGTCATTCACCTCACTGCATCTCATCACGTAGGCATGGTGTCATCTCATGTCAGCACAAGAAGAAGGGTGAGTATAGTACAATAAGATATTCTCAGAGACACAGAGACCATATTTACATAACTTTTATTATAGCATACTGTTCTAATAGTTCTATTTTATTATTAGCTGTTGTTAATCTCTTACTAGGCCTAATTTATAAATTAAACTTTATCTTAAGTATGTATGTATAGGAAAACACATAGCATATATAGGGTTCCATACCCTGAGGTTTCAGGCATCCACTGGGGGTCTTGGAATGTATCCTCTGCAGGTAAGGGGGGAACACTGTATATATCTATGTAGCTGAAGAATGGTTATCAATGTAGACAAGACTAGAGGAAATACATGAAGACATTGATGGCAGCAACCTTTGGGTGGTAGGAATAAGAATAATTTAAAAAAAAATTTTTTTTTCTGAATTTTCCCTGTTCCATTCTATGATCAGGTCCTATTTCTAAAATGTGGGGTGTGGGGTGAGTTATTATGTTTCTAAAGGGCCTTGTGGCAAACTCTGGCCATAAGAAGTATCTTCCCTAACCGCCATGAAGAAGCCTGAGAGAAGAAGAGTGAAAGGTTTTGGTTGCAGAGGAGCTGATAAAGATGTCTTCTCAAGGAACGACTGCTGTTTCTTTGAGCTTAGACCCTGCCCCAGCTTCTCATCTGTTTTCCCTACAGTTTTCAGAAAAGTGGACTCTCTCTCCGAAGACATCTCCTTGACCCAGTCTATTTATGACAAGAAGCTTGTGTTAATGCAGAAAAATCTCCAGGGCCTGGGTAAGTAGATGGGCTGATGACTGTGATGCAGTGATCTTCAGGGTGGGGCAGGTGTGCCCTCCCCACGCCACAGTGTCCCAGTGCCAAGCAACCTTCACCAGCCTTCTAGGCACAGGGGATATCCCTGGCTCCCTGCTCCCTCCCCAGCCGGGTCTCCATCCATTAGAGGAGGGCTGCTACCCTGGGATACTCCCAGGACTGGAGCAGGGGTTTCTGGGTGGAGCACAGATCTAGCCAGAGTCTACAGGCAGAGAAGGAAGCCAAAGATCGTCCATTCCCAAAATAGCCTCATGCATCTGAAATGATGAGAGTTTCAAGACCTTGCAAAACCTCCTGCCAGGTCAACCCTTTCCTCGTCATTGCCTTAAACTGTGCCACAATTCTTTTCTTTTTTCTTTTTTTTTAATATGTGCCATCTATTTATCTATTTCCATAATTTTAACTTTTGTTGTTATAGATTAAGGGACACATGTGCAGGTTTGTTACTTGGTTATATTGTGTGACACTGAGGTTTGGGGGGGTAGGAATGATCCTGTCACCCAGGTGGTGAGCCTAGGTACCCAATAGGTGGTTTTTCAGCCCATAGCCCCCTCCCTCCTCGCCCATCTAGTATGCACTGAAGTCTATTGTTGCCATCTTTATGTCTACATGTATTCAATCTTTTTTTTTTTTTTTTTTTTTTTTGAGACAGAATCTCACTCTGTCACCCAGGCTGGAGTGCAGTGGTGTGATCTCAGCTCACTGCAGGCTCCACCTCCCAGGTTCATGCCATTCTCCTGCCTCAGCCTCCCAAGTAGCTGGGACTACAGGCGGCCGCCAGCATGCCCGGCTAATTTTTTGTATTTTTAGTAGAGATGGGGTTTCACCGTGTTAGCCAGGATGGTCTCGATCTCCTGACCTTGTGATCCGCCCGCCTCTGCCTCCCAAAGTGCTGGGATTACAGGCGTGAGCCACCTCACCCAGCGTTTACATGTGTTCAGTCTTGCTCCCGCTTATAAGTGAGAGCATGTGGTCTTTGGTTTTCTGTTCTTCTGTTAATTTGCTTAGGTCATGCCACAGTTCTTGATGTTCTTTATCCCCTGCTTTAACCTGGAACAATCTAAGAGAGAATGAGACAGAAGGAGCAATGATAGAAGGGTTTAGAGAGGTCTTCTCTGACGCAAATAGAAGGTTCTGGTCTGGCACCGATATATGTGGCTATTTGCCAAGCCACTTCTCTGCACCTCATTCCTCTTGATTGTGTTGAATGTATTATTTTGAGAGGATTGAATAAGATAACAGATATAAAAATATTGGGAGAAATTTTTAAATAAAGTTTAAATGGGAAGTTCCTGGCCCCCTAAGAAAAATTGTGAAGATATATTCTTGAGAATTTGGTGGTGAGAAGGAGAAAACATCCTAAATGCTACATTTCAGATCAGAGTCAAGAAAGTCAGTAAAAATGAGATTCCATAGAGGTGGCAAGGCTTTTCCAAGAAGGAATTCATAACAGGACTTCTGGAAGGAAGCTGGTTTGGGAAGCTACTTACCAATTTCTTATGCTCTGAAATATTTAATTTAAAGAGGAAGCGTCGTACCCTGGCCCTTCAGCAACTCAAACTGTTGTCCCTTTCCCCTAAAGATCCGAAAGCCCTGAACAACTGCTCTTTCTGCCATGAAGCTGGGCAGCTGGGGCCAGAGATCCGAAAACTGCAGGAGGAGCTGGAGGGAATTCAGAAGCTGCTTCTGGCCCAGGAGGTGCAGCTGGACCAGACCTTGCAGGCCCAGGAGGTGCTCTCCACCACCAGCAGGCAAATCTCCCAGGAGATGGGCAGTTGCTCCTTCTCCATCCACCAGGTTAACCAGTCTCTGGGGCTTTTCCTGGCCCAGGTGAGAGGCTGGCAGGCCACCACAGCTGGCCTGGACCTCTCTCTGAAGGACCTCACCCAGGAGTGCTACGATGTCAAGGCTGCAGTGCACCAGATCAACTTCACCGTGGGGCAGACTTCCGAGTGGATCCACGGGATCCAGCGGAAGACAGACGAGGAGACCCTGACCCTCCAGAAGATTGTCACCGACTGGCAGAACTACACACGGCTCTTCAGTGGCCTGCGCACCACCTCCACCAAGACTGGAGAGGCGGTCAAGAACATCCAGGCCACCCTGGGGGCCTCCTCACAGCGCATCAGCCAGAACTCCGAGAGCATGCACGACCTGGTACTCCAGGTCATGGGCTTGCAGCTGCAGCTGGATAACATCTCGTCCTTCCTGGACGACCACGAAGAGAACATGCATGATCTTCAGTACCACACCCACTATGCCCAGAACCGCACCGTGGAGAGGTTTGAGTCTCTGGAAGGACGCATGGCTTCTCACGAGATTGAAATTGGCACCATCTTCACCAACATCAATGCCACCGACAACCATGTGCACAGCATGCTCAAGTACCTGGATGACGTGCGGCTCTCCTGCACACTGGGCTTCCACACCCATGCCGAGGAGCTCTACTACCTGAACAAGTCTGTCTCCATCATGCTGGGCACCACAGACCTGCTCCGGGAGCGCTTCAGCCTGCTCAGTGCCCGGCTGGACCTCAACGTCCGGAACCTCTCCATGATCGTGGAGGAGATGAAGGCGGTGGACACGCAGCATGGAGAAATCCTTCGCAATGTCACCATCCTACGAGGTAAGAGCTGGGTCCAGGTAGGGCTGCTACAAAGCTTCCACTGAGGCTTGGTGATCTTGCTGGACACAGAAGTACCTGGTTTTAGGCAAAGTACTAGTGGGCTAACACAATCCTATAGCAAATGCCTACAGCAATAGGCAGCTTTAAGAAATGTCCTTGCATTAGCCAGGCATGATGGTGTGTACCTATACTCCTAGCTGCTTGGGAAGCTAAGGCAGAAGGATCACTTGAGCCCAGGACTTCAAGGCTACAGTGAGCTATGATTGCACCACTGCACTGCAGCCTGGGAGACAGAGTAAGTCCTTGTCTCAAAAAAAAAAAAAAAAAAAAAAAAAAAAGAGAGAGAGAAAAGAAAAAAAAGGAAAAGAACATCCTTGCAAACCTCTTTTGTAAAGGTATTATGGCTTCTAACTTTGCGTATTATACAAATCTGGACTTTTATATTTAGATTTGTTTAACCATGTCCTAATAGAGAAATAAGCAGATCTTGTCTTTTGAAAACTGTCTCCTCTTTTTTTCTCCCTTCCCACCCCCTCATTAATGCTCCCAACCACCCAACCCTCTGCCCCTGGAGGCTGTCACTCTGAAAAACTCTTCTCCTCTCATCCCCCTCATGTCTTCCCTATTTATCAGGGTTCTCCAGAGAAACCGAATCAATAGTGTATGAGAGAGAGAGAGAGAGACAGAGAGATCCACAGAAACAGAATCAATAGTGTATGAGAGAGAGAGATCCACAGAAATAGAATCAATAGTGTATATATATAGAGAGAGATAGACCCAGAGAAACAGAATCAATAGTGTATAGAGATGATAGATAGATAGATAGATAGATAGATCAATCCAGAGAAACAGAATCAATAGTGTATAGAGATGATAGATAGATAGATAGATAGGTAGATAGATAGATAGATAGATAGATCCAGAGAAACAGAATCAATAGTGTATAAATAGATGGATAGATATATAGATGATTGATTGATTGATCCAGAGAAACAGAATCAATAGTGTATAGAGATAGATGACAGAGATGATAGAAATGGATAGATAGATAGATAGGATAGAGATAGATAAAGAGATAGAGATGAGATAGATAGATAGATAGATAGATAGATAGATAGATAGATAGATGATAGATAGATAGATCCAGAGAAGCAATCAATAGCATATAGAGATAGATAGATAGATAGATAGATAGATAGATAGATAGACAGATAGATAGATAGATACAGAGAAACAAAATCAATAGTGTAGAGTGATGATAGATAGATAGATCAATCCAGAGAAACAGAATCAATAGTGTATAGAGATGGATGATAGATAGATAGATAGATAGATAGATAGATAGATAGATCGATCCAGAGAAACAGAATCAATAGTGTATAGAGATAGATGATAGAAATGGATAGATAGATAGGACAGAGATAGATAAAGAGATAGAGATGAGATAGATAGATAGATAGATAGATAGATAGATAGATAGATAGATAGATGATAGATAGATAGATCCAGAGAAGCAATCAATAGCATATAGAGATAGATGATAGATAGATAGATAGATAGATAGATAGATAGATAGATAGATCCAGAGAAACAGAATCAATAGTGTAGAGTGATGATAGATAGATAGACAGATAGATAGATAGATAGATAGATAGATAGATAGATAGATAGATCCAGAGAAACAGAATCAATAATGGAGAGAGAGAGAGAGGTGATAGAAACAGAGATGATAGAGACGAGATAGATAGAAGACAGATATAGATAGAAGATAGATAGATAGATAGATAGATAGATAGATAGATAGATAGATAATGATAGAGACAGATGGATAGAGGGATATTATAAGGAACTGGCTCCTGTAATTAGAAAGGCTGGCAAGTCCAAAATCCGCAGAGCTGATATTCCAGTTTGAAGACCATCAGGCAGGAAGAATTCCCTCTTACTTGGGGGAGGCTCAGCTCTTTGTTCTATTCAGGCCTTCAACTGATCAGATGAGCCCGCTCACGCGAGGGAGGGCAATCTGCTTGACCCAGGCTACCTATTTAAATGTTAATCTTATCCTAAAGCACCCTCACAGAAGGCCCCAGAATTATATTTGACCAAATATCTGATCTAGTCAAGGTGACACATAAAATTAACCATCACAAGCCCACCCCTTGTCAACGTGGCACCTGTACACATCTCCTTAAACCATACTTAAAATCTCCAAATAAAGACAACAGTAAGGTCATAATTCCACCTAATGTGATGCAACTCTCCTGTGTACAACCAAAAACACACAGACACTTTCCCCTGAAGAGGAGTTAAAGTCCTTAAGTGAATTTTATTCTTTCGCTTGTACCCTGTAACTTAAATACTATGATGTAAAGTTAAGAATATTTATGCTATAAAGCAGATACATGTTATGTTACACAATAAGGGAATAAGAGAAGACAGGAAACAAAATTGTTGGCTATACACACACACAGATATATTCATTAAAAAAGTAAGGAGGACTGATTACATTCAGAATGTCTGAATGGAGAAATGCAATAAAATATAAGGAGGACATACCATAACCATGACAGTCCTTGTTGCTGTCAATGGTCACATGGTTGTAGCTGGTATTCTTCACCACCTTCTTCCACTCCCCATTCTGTATTCCCTTTGTCTTCAGCAAGCCCCTCATCTGGTCCTGGCTCTTTACCTGCTGGGGTGATCTAAACCTTCCCTCCTGAAGGGTCTGGGCTATAGTATTTCTACCTGGGTGGGGTTGTTGAATATTCCATTCACCTTAATCACAGGGCATGGTAATACTATGGGACACCCCGCGGGATCTTCTATATTCCAGACATCCTCTTCCTTACTTCCATCGTGGAGTAGCAGTCCAATTTCCCCTTGGCAGTCAGGATCAGTCACCCATATCAGCACAGGAACTCTCTATTTTGCTTGTTGATTCAGAGGCACAAGGAGCTCAAAGTGGCCAGGTGGCAGTCTTAACTTCCTGTTCAATGGAATCATGGTTGTGTCTCCTGGTAGCAGCATTTCTCCCTTTGGAACTAGACCTCTATCCCAGCAGAACATAAGGTCATAGGAACAGGAAGCAAAAATTTTCTAGTGGGTCACCAATATAAGAATAAGAGTGCCACTGCCATTACCTCCCCTTCATTTCTGGACCTGTGAGTCTGACTTTGGAAGAAACACCACTATGTGTTGGACGCTGATTCAGAGCATATACAGCCTCCTGGAGAACCACTCCTAAGCCCCGCAAGGTACTGCCACCTAGTTGGTGCTGTAACTGAGTCTTCAAAAGGCCATTCCACTGTTTTATCAAGCCAGCTGCCTCAGGATGATGGGAACATGGTAAGACCAGTGAATTCCATGCCACATTGCCATACTTTGTCTGCTGTGAAGTGAGTTCCTCAGTCAAGAGCAATGCTGTGTGAATAGCATGACTGTGGACAAGGCATTCTGTGAGTCTACGGAGCGTAGTTTTGAAAGAAGCATTGTGTACAGGGAAGGCAAATCTATATCCAGGGCAAGCATCTATTCTGGTAAAAATGTTGCCCTTTCCGTGATGGAAATGATCCAGTGTAATCAACCCGCCACCAGCTAGCTGGCAGATTACCCTGGGGAATGGTGCCATGTCAGAGACTCAGTGTTGGTTTCTGCCGCAGCAGATTGGGCATTAGCAGTGGCTGTAGCTGGGTCACCCTTGGTGAGTGGAAGTCCATGTTGCTAAGCCCATGGATAACCTCCATCCCTGCCACCATGCACACTTTGTTCATGAGCCCATTGGGCAATGACAGTGGTGGCTGGAGAAAGAGGCTGACTAATATCTACAGAACAGGTCATGCTATCCACCTGATTATTAAGTCCTCCCCTGCTGGGGTCACCCTTTGGTGAGGATTCACATAGGATGCAAATATCTTCTGTATTTTTGCCTATTTGGAGAGGCCCGTCCGCAGACCGCTTCCCTAAATTTTATTGTCACCAGTTTTTCAATCACGTTCCTTCCACGTCCCTGACCATCCAGCCAAACAATCGGCCACAGCCCACGGATCAGTACATAGTCACACATCTGACCATTTCTCCTGCCAAGCAAAATGAACGATCAGGTGCACAGCCCAAAGATCTACCCACTGGGAGGCTTTATCTTTCCCACTCTCCTTAGGGATGTTTCAGGAAGGGGCTGCAGGGCTGCAGTTGTCCACTTTCAGGTGGTACCTACATATCCTGCAGAACCATCTGTAAACCAGGCCTGAATTTTCTCTTCCTCCATCAACTGATCATATAGAACTCCCCATGAGGCCACAGGTGCAGGCTGGGAGAGAGAAGATAGGGTAGCAGGAGCGGGACCCCTGGGCATTTGGGCCACTTCTTTATGTAACTTATGTGTGCCTTCAGGGCCTGCTCAGGCCAGGTCACATGTATACCACTTCCATCTGATGATGGAGTATTGCTCTGCACACCCAACTTTATGGATTAGTGGATCAGCTACCACCCAGTTCATGATTGGTGGCTCAGACCACTGGTCACTTGGTTGCCCATGGTGAAGTGTTTAGTCTCCACCAAGGCCCAGTAGAAGGTCAAAAGCTGTTTCCCAAAAGGAGAGTGGTTATCTATGAAGAATGGGAGGGCTGCTTCAAAATCCTAAGGGATTGTGCTGTGATTCACCTACAGGGGCCTGCCAAGGGCTCCACACAACATCCCTACCTGCCACTGACACCTCAAGCACCACTGGATCTGCTGGGTCCTATGGCCCAGGCAGCAAAGCAGCTTGCATGGCAGCCTGGACCTGTGGCAGAGCCTTCCCCTGTTCTGGGCCCCACTCAAACAAGAAGCTTTTCAGGTCACTTGGCAAATGAGTAGAAATACACACTCTAATGATGAATATGTTACCTCCAAAGTCCAAATCAGCCCACTAGGCATTTGCCTTCTTTTTGGTTTTAGGAGGGGCCTGATGCAACAACTAATCCTTCACCTTAGAAGGGATATCTGTCTCCACATAACCATTCCATTTGACCTCTGGAAATTTCACTGAGGTGGAAGCCTCTCGAATTTTCATCGAATTTATTTCCTGTCCCCTGACATGGTAATGGAAATCTTCCCACAGTATTTCACCTAAAATATGTATGTGCATGACCTCTAGGGCACAATGTTCCAGAGAAGGGCATTAGTAAATAGTTCTTATGGTTCAGCCCCTGGCAAGTGTGTGGTTTCATTGAGTTCAACCTAAGAACAAGGGCAATTTAAAGCTTTCCTGATTACAATGCCCACTTACACATTTGTTTTATTTCAGCCTCACGACAACCCTTGCATGGTAAACAAGGCAGATGTTGGTGACTCTATTTATAGAAAAGTAATATGAGGATGGGGGAGGGAGCTTAAAGGAATAAGCACAGGGTCACTCTGATTTAAAATCCTGACCCCTCTCCAATGCTCTGAAATGCACACAATCCAGTGCCCACCCAGGAAAGGAGATGCCCAGAACATGAGTTTGTAGATGCCAACAAGACATTTCTGCTCAGGTCCTGCTAAGCTATAGGGTGTGGGGCAGGGAGTGGAGAAGAGGGAGATGGCACCAAAAGTGTTGACAGGGGAATCGTTCTAAGTATAACCAATAGTACTCTTGGAAATTTACACTTGCTGCTGTCCTAGTCATGCATGGAGTTTTCATGTGTGGAGTTCCATGACTAGGAGTCCTAGTCATGCGTGGAGAGCAAAACGGGGCATCTGTTTGAGCTACACCTGAGTCTTGGTTCAACGTCTGCACATTTGTTTAAATTGTGTCTACTGGCCAGCCTCTCTCCTGGTTGTTAAAGTCACCACATGTAAAATCTCTCACATCTGAAAGCAAAATTCAGGGACACAGTGCACATCCCTTTCTCTGGGGACCTGGTCACTCATTCATTCATCCAGAGACAGGCACAGACAGGCTGTGACACAGGAGCTGGAAATGAGGTCTCCACCTGGCCGGAACTGAGCGGCTATCTGGAATAAAGGGAGGGACTGCAGTGGCCCAAGCCACGTGGAAGGTGCCAAGTCCTGGTGGAAGGGTTGGAACTCTGAGACTGCACAGGCAAGAAGCCTGGCTTCTGATGTGCTCTGGATCTTTAGACAGAATCACTTCATCCCTCCAGGGCTCTGCTTCATTCATCTGTAAATGAAGGGGTAAGACCAGCTGATCTCTGAGAACTATTCCACTCTAATTAATTCTAAGCCCCCATTTACTCAACAGAAAGACTGTAGTACTTTCATAGTGTTTGTGTCTCTCATAAAATATTTATCTCTTCCTACTCTGTAGGGTAATTTCAGTGTCTGTGCTAGACTGTGTCCATGCTAGGACTATCATCTGGGGATTGTAGACTAAAACCATCATAACTTATTAGCTAAATGACCTGGGGCGGGGCTTTTGGCTACTTTCTTTCTTTCTTTTTTGTAGAGACAGGGTCTCACTTTGTTGCCCAGACTGGTCTCAAACTCTTGGGCTCAAGCAATCCTCCCACCTTTGGCCTCCCAAAGTGCTGGGATTACAGGCATGAGCCATCACACCCAGCCACACTTTGAACTCAGTTTCTTCATCTGCAAATATAAATATTAATGCCTTTCCTACCTGTATCCCATAGGGTAATTGTGAGGATCAGTGTTCACAATGAGTGTGAACAAGTTCTTGTAAAATATGAAAGGTTGCCCTGCATAAGGGATTATTATGATGCTAAATTGCTTGGAGACCTAGGCTCCTTGTGTTACTCATCGAGGACCCAGCAGAGTGCTTGGCTCTTGGAAAGTACAAGAACTGTTGCTCAGTGAATAAATAAATGAAAGTGTGAACAAAAGGTAGAAGCCCAAGATGGGCAAGATACAAATGGATCCAATCTGCAAATGTGTTCTATAAGCACCACCCTCCATTGTACTTCCACGCTGAAGTGTTCAGGAGTTTACCTGTGAAGGACGAAAAAGCAGAGACTGTCATGTCATTCTGCTGTTCAGGCCCAAGGAGCCACCTGCGGAGGTGGCAGTGAAGAGGGTTTGGTGGCCCTGACCGAGTTTTTGTTCTCTCAGCCCTGTGATGCTGCTGAAAACTCCACTCAGCTTCTCAGCCTAATAGCTGCAGCCTTTTGTTGGTTTCTAAGCCTCTTTGCACAAACCAATAACAAATCCACAAATGCCTGGAGGGGAAAAGATGTCAGGCTGACTTCAACGAGTCTTCTCTTCTCTGGGATCTTGGCCCTTGGTATCCCTCCAAAGCCTCCAGAAAGACGTTTTGGTCTTTCTCTAACAGCTCTGTTTGTTCTCCGTGGGAGGTTGAATCTGTCATAAACTAGTCCATCGTAAGCAGAAGTCGAAGCCCATGGGCATGTTTTTAATAGCCCTCAGTTGGCAACAAGCAAGTTTGAGAGTCCCTGAGCCAGGCCAGTATTCTCATGGAGCAGAGGGGAGCCTGAGCCCCAGCCACCCGCTTTGCTAATATGACAGCTGGGTCTCAAACATTGGGTGCCTGATGTCCACGCCAATATGCCTCCCACGGCACCAGGCCAGTCCCTCCAGAGGCACCCCTTTGTTTTATTTTCTTCTGTCCTTGTAAGCTGGCCAGTTGCCTCTGACCATAAGATGTACCATGGGCTCCTCCTGGGCCATGCACTGCCCCTCCCATGGGTGGGCAGTGCTGATGCCCGAGATACTGTGCACTCTGCTTACCCCAACCCCTCCTCCCTATCCCAAGCTCAGACCACAGAGCCAGCCACTCCATGGTCCCAGACGTGAGGTCAGCTGTGGCTGGACCCTAATGAGCCTGGAAGGCCTGATTACAGCCTGTGGCTTCCTGAGTAATCATGGCCGCCCCCCTCCACCAGACTCCAGGGTGTGCCAGTCCCTCTCCTTCCCACGCACCTCAGCCACTGTTGCCCATCTTCCTTGGTGGCCTGAAGTGCCTTCCCTCAGCTCAGAGCAGCCACTAGCCCTCCTCTCCTCCGCCCCTCACCCCTGCCTTGTTACTGGCAGGGTCAGTGGCATCCCGGCCTGCAGGAGCCTTGGTCAGCCTCTGTCCACATTCCTTGCCCCCACACTAACTACTAAACTACAGTTGTTGACTTCCTCCCTAGCCAGACCAGGTCACGCCTGCTGTCAGTCCTCTGCCCGCATGACTCATGCCTGGCCTGGAGGGCAGGTGGGGCCCTGCTCACCTAAGGAAGGCAGCCTTCTGAGTCCTCTTCTCACTCAGTGGGGACCCAAAGGACTCTTTAGAAAAAGGCTCTGGGGTCTTCCTCCTCCAGGCAGCACCTAGGATTGCAGCCTCTCCTTCCTCCAGGCAGTGCCTAGGATTGCAGCCTCTCCCTCCTCCAGGCAGTGCCGGGAGTGGCACAGGAGCCAAGGTAGCGGCATGGGGGAAGGAGATTGGGTCTTAGAGCCTCTCGGGTCTGGATTGGAATCCTGACACCAGCACTGTGGTCTTGAGCACGTGGCCACCCGCTGCACCTGCATTGTCATCTGTAAAATGGAGCAACAGCCTCCTGCCTGAGACATAGCAGACACTCGACGAAGTTGGCAAATGTCACTGCTCTCATGTCCCTCCCTTCTCCACCCTGTGGGAGATTCAAGAAGGCATGGAGCAGGCAGAGTGAGCAGGGCTGACTATGGCACGCCAGCACTGAGCAGCTCCTTCCGCCAGCCGTGACACGGGCAGCAAGGGAGGCTTCTGTCGGCACCACAGGCACCCATCAGTAGCCCACGCGGAGGCCCACAAGATGTAGACAGGCCCCTGATAACATCGTCCACTCTATCTTCTCCCGGCCGCTGCCTGGGACACCTCCCACCCCGATCTGGGTTCTCAGAGATGGGGTCAGAAGCGGCAGCTGTGGCTTAGGGGTGGATATAGAGAGGGAGGGAACCCTTCTCCCTGCATCCTCCCTCCACTCACGCTAGGCTGCGGCTCCTGGGCAATGAAGGGAATGATATGACTGAGGCTTCTGCACAAACATCCACTAGGAGCATGTGGGCGCTTGGGCCTCCACACCTAGGGAAAGACTCCCCAGAGCTTCCCGGGAAAGAGGAGCTGGAGGGGGCTGGTGGGGAGGAGGGAGAGTTTTTTCTCCTTTGCTGCTGGCATAGAATCCCTTAGAATCACAGATACAGGCCAGGTGGGATGGCTCATGCCTGCAATCCCAAAACTTTGGGAGGCCAAGGCAGAAAAATTACTTGAGCCCAGGAGTTCGAGACCAGCCTGGGCAACATAGTGAAACCCCATCTCTGCCAAAAAAATAAAAATAAAAAAATCAGCTGGCATGGTGGCATGCGCCTGTTGGAGGATCATTTGGGCCCAGGAGTTCAAGGCTGCAGTGAGCTATGATTGTGCCACTGAATTCCAGCCACAACAGAGCAAGACCCTGTCTCTGAAAAAGAAAGAAATCCTCACAGCTGACTGCTGTGTTCTTAGAGACCAGGGAGGAGAGGTTGTCCACCAAAGATGGTGGCATAGAAAGGAATGGAGTTCCAGAAGAAGGTGAGGGGGCCCCAGCTGTGTGTAGGAGCAGGGCAGGGTGTCCTTGTCCTAACGAGTCTTCTCAGGCTTTTCCTGAGTCAAGGCTGGAGATGGGGATTGTGAACTTGTCCACCCAGAAGGCGAGAGTGGAGAGAGTGGAGTACCAGGGAGCTGGGGACCAGCCCTGGGGGAGAAGTGAGCCCAGGAGGAGTCGGGACAGAGGGAGGAGGCGAGTGCCCACCCAGACAGGGAGGAGGGAGTGGCAGGAGAAGGGGTCATGGAGCTGCAGGGCCCTTGGAAGCTGAGTGAGCACGCAATTTTGTGGATGAAATCTGAGTTTTGGAACAGTGTTGCCAGCATTGCCACACTGCCAACAGCTTCGGGGGGCCTCTCCGCCTCTGTATGGCTCTCTGCTTTTCCAAACCTCAGCTGGCCCAGGCGCCAGGAGCAGAGGTAGGATGAAGACAGACGCTATGGCTGTGCTGGTTCCCTGCAGGTCCTGCCAGGGTGGGGAGGTGGCTCCTGTGTAGGCATCAGCCTGGGCCCATGGCACTCTGGCTGCTGAGCTGCCAGGGGCTCCTGCAGGCCAAAGGCATCTCCTGCCTCCCGGCTTCTCTGAGGCCAGGCTGCTGCCACTGCTGCTGGCCACCCTTCATCCCTGGCTAGCTCAACAATGGAATCTCAGCCTTGCTGCTGGCAGGCCATGTGAGCCATGCAGGGCCACATCCCCGTGGCGGGAGGTGGGCAAGGGCAGGTGGTGGCAGGGAACCGACTGGAAGGTTTTTATTGGCTCTGGTGGGGCTGGCTCTGTCTGGGCTGTGGTTTCCAGTTTAGGTCATAATAAAGGATGTATTCACTGACTCTGTTCCACTTAGAAACACCCTGGGAAGAAGACAGAGAGGGGCACAGCAGAGGGCTCAGGTAGCATCAGCCAGGATGAAGGGGCCTGTGCCGCAGAACTGGATACGGCAGTGGAGGGCTCCCAGCTCCCAGCATGCAGAATCCCTTCCCCCGAAAGGCCTACTTTCTGCTTTGTGTCCTCAGGGTTGGCACAGCTATGAGGGGTGGAGACTCTCAGACCCACATAGCCAGAAGGACGTGAGGTCATCAGACTCCTGTCCTGGGCGCTAGACAGGGCTCCTTAAGGAAGGGCCATATCTTCATTTTGGCAACTCCCGCAGGCCCTCATGCAGAGCCAGGCTCACAGGAGGGTCCATGGCTGCTTGGTGAATCACCCTCTTCAAGCACATACTGAGTTTTCCTAACTGCATTCCAGGCTCTGTGTCCAGGGCTGGGATGTGAGCCGTAGCTCCTGCCATCTTCCTAGGGCTGCACAGTCTAGCAGGGCCCACCAGATAGCACCCAGTGTTTGCTTTCACTGTGCGGTGACTTCTCTTTCTATGTGTCGATGAAAAGACTCACAACGTAGTAGCCTTAAGAGCTCAGTGAAGAGGCTGGGTGATCAGGGTGGGCTTCCTGGAGGTACTGACCTTTCTCTGGGCTGTCACTGTGCCCACTTACTCACACTGGGACACACCTATTTCTCACGCCCCACTTTCTTAGTTTTCTCCTCCATGTCACCTGACTTGAACCCTGTTCCCAAATGTCTGAGAAGTCACGGGGGTGGGGTGGGGGTGAATACAGTGGTCAAAGACCATGCATGAGAAGGTACAGGAGGTCAGACTGGCCTCAGAGCAGGACAGGCAATCCTGGACAACCTTGGCCCCTTCTCGAAGCTGGCCAGCCCCTTGGTCCCTAACCTCAGTGTGTGTGTGGAGCTTCTCGAAGCTGGCCAGCCCCTCGGTCCCTAACCTCAGTGTGTGGAGCTGTCGGCAAGCCTTGCAGTGAGAAATGAGTGTCCGCCAGACTTGTTCAACCCTCGGGCTGTCGCCGTGCCCGCTCTGCTCGTGGGTGAGCCTCAGGTGGGGAGCCCCTGACAGACTGACTTCTCCCATCTTCTCTCCAACCTCAGGTGCCCCCGGCCCTCCAGGACCAAGAGGACTCAAAGGAGATATGGGCGTGAAAGGGCCTGTTGGCGGCAGAGGCCCGAAAGGAGACCCCGGCAGCTTGGGCCCCCTGGGACCCCAGGGTCCTCAGGGGCAACCTGGAGAGGCCGGGCCTGTGGGAGAAAGGGGCCCTGTTGGCCCTCGAGGGTTCCCAGGCCTCAAAGGTTCAAAGGGCAGCTTTGGAACTGGAGGGCCGAGAGGACAGCCAGGCCCAAAAGGGGACATAGGGCCCCCAGGGCCAGAAGGGCCCCCGGGGTCTCCAGGGCCCTCAGGGCCTCAGGGAAAACCGGGAATTGCAGGGAAGACAGGGTCACCAGGCCAGCGGGGGGCCATGGGGCCTAAGGGTGAACCAGGGATCCAGGGTCCCCCTGGTCTCCCCGGGCCTCCTGGTCCACCAGGAAGCCAGAGCTTCTACTGAGGAGGGCTGTGGCAGGGCCACGGTCACACACAATGCCGGAGGGGTGCAGAGCAGATCCAGGCCCCAGAAAGCCTCACGTACAGACAGCTGTGGTCCTCTGATTCCAATGACGGGGTTCCCCAGGGCTGACCCTGCAGCTTTGGGCTCCCCCATAGTGACTGTGCCATAGGAAAGCAGCCCCTCCTCACACACACATGTGCACATGCACACACACACATGCACACATACACACATGCACACATACACATGCATGCACACATGTGCACACATACACATGCAGGCACATGCACACATATGTGCACAGGCACACACATGTACGCACACACATGCACTGCACACATATCCGTGCGCACAAACACATATATACACATGCACACACACAGATTTTTCTGCTGGCCAGGTGGGCCAACTGGGTTTCCCTGGCTGGGCAGGAGGAGAGGGCAGAGGACGACCCCATCTCCTGTGACTGAGCCTGCTAGGGAGGCAGCTACCTCGGGAGGAAGGTCTCACATCTGTTTCTGGGCACCCATGCTGGCCAGCAGTTTCCCAGGGCTCCCTGGGGTTGAAAAGCCCCAAGGAAACCTATGCGGGTGGGGCGTTACTGCCAAAACTCCAGAAGCAAAGTGGACCTGGCAACCACAAGACCCTCCCTACAAGCAGGGGAACAGCATACCCGGGAGCTGTCCCTGTCTGTCACAGCACAGTGGGGCCACGAGGCCGACATTCTCTGGCCTTGCACACAGCGCCCCCTGAGAAGTTCAACATTTATTTCTTCACGTGTCCAGAAAATGCCTCAATTCATCTTTGCCTCTGCCCTTCAGGAGCATCCCGGAAGGAATCCAAGCAGGAGTTTCATCTGCATGGGGGCACTCTGCAGGCCCTGGAACATTGGGCCTGAGTGGAGATGGGAGACAGAGGCAGGCCAGAAGGTTCTCTCTGCACAGCTGCCTCCCTTGCTCTCCCTGAGGCTGGCCTGCCCTATTCCCCAAGGGGGCTCCTCTGGAGTGGTGGGGAGGATCAGGCTGCAGAGGGGCCAACCCCTTGCAACAGGACAGCTCTCGCCTCCCGCACACGGCTCTCCTGATCACAGCTGCGTGCCAACATTGTCCCACCAGGACCCACAATGGCCCAAGCCCTCTTTGCATGGGCAGCCAGCTGGACTAGGAGTGGGAAGGGCCTGGACACCCACAGAGGCCCCCTCTGTCATCACTCCTTGGCACCCACCAACTTCCTGCACACACTGGCAGAGAGTGGCGCTGGGAAATCACCCCACAGGGTGGAGGTCTCCTGTTGGCTACACTCTAAAGCTGCTTTGCCTTCATGTTTAAACAGATTCAGTCACCCTCCACCCCCGCCCGCAAGGTTAGGGCATAGAGTTGTCTCCTTCCCAACACGGACCCAGAGACCAGCCCTTCCGCACCTTCCTTGACTGTCCTGGATGTGCAACTGGTTTGCACTGCACACCCCACGGCCATGTAACTCTTCTGTCCACATATGATAATACCATTCTGCATAGTATTACTGAGTCAGTAAAGAGCTATTTCCAGGAGTGAGGTGTCTTTGAGTCCTTTCTTCCTGACTTGGGGGCATGATGCCTTCAGGGCTGCACTCCAGGTGGGCCTCTGAAGGAGAACCAGAGACGAGGGTCCCCCAGAAATTCAATCTCACTGTGGAGTTGGGTCTAACCTCATTTTAGAAACACTGAGTTCGGCCAGGGACCAAGAGCGTCTGAGGGAATTACTCGGAGAGAGCAGAAACAGAGCAGGAAATGGTAAGCCCAATGCATCTTGCAGCCTGGCCCTGGAGCTCTTTGGCTAAAACAAGATTGGAAAACAGGGCAGGCCTGGACATGTGAGTGATACCTCCTGCTTCTGGCTTTTGTCTCCAAGAGAAGGAGATGGAACAGGAAAGGAGGCAGAGACCAGGCCAGACCTGCCCCAAGGGGCCTGGCTTGGCAGGGTCTGTGGATTACGGAAGAGGACAGCCGGATCATCTGTGAGTCGGCACAGCAGCCTCACTCACTGGCAAAATGTGACCTAGTGCAAGCCTGGGGCCCTGTTTTTTGTTTTTTTTTGGAGTTTTTTTGGTGGGTTGGTGCTTAGTTGAGGAAGTGAGCAAAAGGGCAGGGGAGTGAGGATGGGGCCAAACATGGCTGCCTCACATGGACCTCACCGCTTCCTCTATAGTGAGTAGCATGAGGTCCCTCCTCCCTACCGACATCTGAGATGTCCACAGCACCTGACAATGTTCAACACACCATAAACATCAGCTATTGTCACGGTGGGACTTATTATATGGGTGAAGAGCCTCCTGGGCCACAGTAGGTGTGCTCCGTGCTCCTCTGCAGGTGAGTAGCCAGCACACCAGCCCCTGCATGTCTCATTTCACACTCCCTGAACTGTGAGAGCTGGGAGGGACCTGGGGGAGTCTGAGGCTCAAGTCTTTTACTTCTCATGGGACAAACCAAGGACTGAGAGCAGTTGAGGGGTTTGCTGCACATCTGGGGCTGGAACTCCAGTCTGGTGTCTCTGGCTAGTGGTAGATCCAGTTCTCAGGCTACTTTCCTATTGGTGAGAGTCCTCAGGAAGCCTCCTACCACATATTTCTTGGGAAGTGTTCCCGCCCCAATCCTGTTCCCTGTCCTAAGTCATCAAACTGCTCTTAGTATTAATGTGGCCCTTTGGAGTATCTGGACAGCTCTAGGTACTACTGAAATCCAAAGAGCAGAACCTGGGGTTTAAGGGGACGGACAGTTAGAACTGCAAAGCTTGAAGCAAATGCTGAGAATCCCTATATTCATAAATTTTGTGAATGGATGAAACCCACCTCAGAGTGGGTGATTGAGTGGGCTCCATGATGGAAGTGACTCGGTGGCCATGGAAATGGGGCAGGTTGTGCTTCTGCCCTGCTGGCCCTTCATCACTGTGGGAACTTACGCCTAGCACTGGTCCTCTCTGACCTTCAGTTTCATCATCAGAAAACAGAGGGAGTGGACTGATCTTGCCTCCATTGAGCCTGACACGCTGTGTTCCTCTGTCCTGCAATTCTAACCAAGTGCTCCTTCTCCTGCCCTGCTCAATTATTTTCTGGAACTTTCCAGGGCCAAGGCGATGAAGTCTGAACGCACATTGAGTGGTAACAGCCGTTGGAATTTCAGTCCCCAGATTAGAAGCCCAGCCTTCACCATTGGGGTGATTTTAATCCCCACCAGACTTGCAAAGCCCTGAAGTCACTCCTGGGCCTCTTTCTTTTTTTTTTTTTTTTTTTTGAGATGGAGTCTTGCTCTGTCACCAGGCTGGAGTGCAGTGGCGTGATCTTGGCTCACTGTAACCTCTGCCTCCCAGGTTCAAGTGACTCTCCTGCCTCAGCCTCCTGAGTAGCTGGGACTACAGGCGTGCACCACCATGCCCAGCTAATTTTTGTATTTTTAGTAGAGATGGGGTTTCACCATGTTGGCCAGGATGGTCTCGATCTCTTGACCTCATGATCCACCCGCCTCGGCCTCCCAAAGTGCTGGGATTACAGGCGTGAGCCACCGTTCCAGGCTGCCTGGGCCTCCTTCTAAGGAGAGCAGGGGCTTGCTGGAAGCCATAGACCTGGCTCATGTCCTTTGAGTGCCTCTAAAAACCCCAGGCCGGCCCACTCATTTCACCCCAGTGACTTCACCACCTCTCCACCCAGGCAGGACAAGGGGCTGGGCAAGCCTTCTGCCCTCCCTCCAACTCGTCTCTAGCCAGGGCTGAGCTGACAACTTCTGTTGCGCCAGCCCTGGATACACCTGTCAAAACAGAGCCACGGGAGAAGAGAGCAGAGAGCTGGAAAACATGGTCTGACCACAGTGAACTTTCCAGTAGGGCTGGGCTAGGCTGGGCTGGCAAGCCTTGACCTGTGGATGGTGTGCTGAGCAGCCTGGCTGGGGATTGTTTGACCTGCAGGAGCACAGGCCCTTTGTTTTGCTTGCCTTCTTCTGTCTTGCCCTTTTGTTTTATTTTGAACACTTTCAAGTGCAAGACTCTGTGCTTGGTGTGGCAGGCGGCATACACAGGCTGGTGCAGTGCAAGCAGGCAGGAGTCCCTCAAAATGCAGATTGCCGGGCTGGGTGCGATGGCTCATGCCTGTAATCCCAGGACTTTGGGAGGCCAAGGCAGGTGGATCACTTGAGGTCAGGAGTTCAAGACCAGCCTGGCCAACATGGTGAAACCCCGTTTCTACTGAAAATACAAAAATTAGCTGGGCAGGGTGGTGTGCACCTGTAATCCCAGCTACTTGGGAAGCTGAGGCAAGAGAATTGCTTGAACCTGGGAAGTGGAGGTTGCAGTGAGCTGAGACTGTACCACTGCACTCCACCCTGGGTGACACAGTGAGACTCCATCTCTAAATAAATGAATAAATAAATAAATGCAGATTGTGGGCTTCCCCTCCAGAAACTCTGATTCAGAATCAGGGATGCGGTGGGATGGGAGGAATGAGGCGGGACAGGGTGTGGGGAGGTGGGGGAGGAACGTGTACTTCACCCAGTTTCCCAGGGATTCTGACACCCCATATAAAACTTGAGAGCCACAGGTGTAGGAGATATAGAAAAATATTGTTTTTTGATTTATGTATATGATCTCAATTAATCTTCACAAGCAAAGTGTGTTTGCATTTTATAGATCAGAAAACAAGGCTCAGAAAAGCTAACTCATTTGCTCAAGGCCACATAGATGTTAAGTGGTTTCGAACCCAGGATTTTTAGAAGTTGCTATACTGAGCTACTTCTTACAGAAAGGTGGGATTGGAAATTAGATGAGACCCGTGTTTGCATCTGAGATTGCTGAGTTCCACAGAATCAACTTGCTCAAGGTCCCAGAGCCAGCTAGTGACAAAGCTGTGACAAGGCTTCACACTGAGGGCTGCTGGGTTTCCCGGTTCCAGCTGCCTCATTACTAACACCACCAGTGAGAGCAGTGCAGGAGATGGCAGCAGGAGTGTGCTTCTGGCTGGGAGAGTTGGCAGCTTCTCAAAGGAAGCCAGGTGCTGACCTCAGCCAGGCCCCCTGACTTCCCTGAGGCCTTTTCCCTAAGCCCAAAGTCTCCAACATAGGTGTCCAACGAAATCTCCTGAAGTGAGGAACAAACTATTAAATATTAGAACATCTCAATGTGTTTCATCTATTCTAGGTCACACTTTGTTTTCACATAATCGGATATGATATGAAGCCAGCCATAAAGCCCAGGATGACCAAGAATATAATTTGAAAATGAATTTGTTTACTATCCTTAATGGTAAGCATCAACTTAAGTGCATATTATGCCTTGAGACACTAGCCAATTATGGTACATGAAAATAATTTATAAATAAATAAATTTACCTATATTAGGAAGATGATTTAAATTTTTATTTTACTAATGGGGGATGTGATTAAAATATTTGGACACCACTGCTCAAACCCAACTCTGTTGCATCCAACACTCTGCCTTCTGATAAAACACAGCTCCCTATAGGGAAAGGGAGAAAAGGAATATCCACGTGATTTTACCCAGATTTGTAATATGATGGTTTCTTCTCCTTCTGAACTCCCAGACGAGCCTGTTCCCCAAGTTTACAACTTGGGACTTGCTTGTTCCCCATCATCCATCATTGTCATCATTTCAGCTTCACAGGCTTCCCTTCTTCCAGACGTAGACACATTTAAAACCTTAATAGGCAGTGTGCGAATCCCACTGAATTCCTTCACTCATTCAACAAATAGTTATTCAGTTGCAACTAGCTGCCCCATACTGTACTACCTACAGAAAAGGCTAGTTCCAGATTCACCTTAGCTTCCTGTCCAGGGCCACTTTCCAAACTACCACACAGAGAAGTGGAGCCCAAACAGAGCCATAGTCTCATGGGAAGAAGAAACGGTGACTGGAGTTTGGGGCTGCCAAGGCAGCTGGAATTGGATGGGGTACTGAGCAGGAGGGAGCTGTGCACAGAAGGAGCTCAGATATCTGTACAGACTTCCCCTTGAGTGACTGATCAGCTCGAATCTGTGGGGAATCTGTGAGCTGACTAGAGATGCCGAAGGGTATACAGCGGTGGGGAGTTTTGGAGGTCTGACCAGCCTTACTAAACAACACCATGCATTCAGTTGAGACACCAGAAAATCCATAGCTTAAAAGTGAAACCACTGTAGTTCTAGAGTAACAGCTATTCTAGACTACAGTAACAAAGCTAAAAAACAGCATCTCTCTCTCAATAATTGATAGAATAAGTAAACAGAAAATCAGTAAGGATACAGAAGACTTGAACATTACTGTGGGCCAATTTGACCTAATAATATGAGAAAAACACTGCACTAGCTGTGGGTGAAGATCATTCTTTTCAAGGGCAGATAAAATATTTATCAAGGTAGAACATGATGTGAGCCATGAAACAAGCCTCAACAAATGTAAAAGAATTCAAATCACAGGAAGTATGTTCTATGACCACATGGCATTTAATTAGAAATAAGCACAGAAAGATATCTACTGTCTTCAAATAACTGGAAATGAAATAACACACTTCTGGTTGCTCATGAGTCAAATAAAAAAATCACAAGTGAAATTAGAAAACATTTTGAACTTCATGAAAATGAAAACATAACATATGAAATTTGTGTGATACCGCTAAAGCAGTGTATGGAGGGAAAATTATAACATTAAACATTTGTATTAGAAAACAAGGAAGTTCTCAAATCAATGACCTAAACTTTAACCTTAAAGCTTAAT
Source organism: Pongo pygmaeus (assembly GCF_028885625.2). NCBI lineage: Eukaryota > Metazoa > Chordata > Mammalia > Primates > Hominidae > Pongo > Pongo pygmaeus. The sequence goes on from NC_072380.2 coordinate 27,793,947, forward strand.
ACAAGAAGGGCAAATTAAACCCAAAATAAACAGAAGAAAAGATACAATAAAGATAAGAATTTAAAGAAAATGCAAATAGAAAAATATAGAGAAAAATTCATGAAACCAAATACTGATTCACTGGGATCAACGAATGAATAAGTCTTTAGTCAGACTAATCAGAAATAAAAGAGGGAAGACAGAGATTACCAAGAGTGAGACCATCACCACAAATCCTACAGACATTAAAAGGATAGTAACAGAATATTATGAACAACTTTATGTCAATAAAGTTGACAACTTACATGAAAATGGACAAAGTTCTTAAAGAATACAAACTACCACAGCTCACTCAAGAAGAAATAATGAGTATAGCTCCATTGCTATTAATATAACTATGAAAGCAATGAACTTTATAGTTAAAAGCTTTCCCACAAAACAACTCCACACCCAAATGGGCTCACTGATGAATTCTGCCAAACATTTAAGGAACAAATAATACAAATAATACAAATTCTACACAAAGTCTTCCAGAAAATAGAAGAGGAGGAAACACTTCCAAACTTCTTCTGAGTCTAGCATTGCCCTAATAGCAAAACCTGATACAAATTGCAAGAAAATAAAGCCATTACAAGAAAAGGAAATTATAAACCGGTATCCTTCATAAATATAGAAGTAAAAGCTTTAAACAAAATTTTAGCCAATCAAATGCAGCAATATTTAAGATGGATAATATAAGTGGGGTTTATCTCAGGATAAACCTTGTAGTTGTTTTAATACTCAAAAATCAATGTAGGCCAGGTGTGGTGGCTCACGCCTGTAATCCCAGCACTTTGGGAGGCTGAGGTGGGCAGATCACCTGAGCTCAGGAGTTCGAGACCACCCTGGGCAACATAAATGGAATCATACTATATGATTCTCTTTGTGTCTAGCTTCTTTTCTTCATTACATTGTTTTTGAGTTTTCTTCATGTTGTTGCTTATATTTTATTTTCATTCTCCTCCTTCCTGTGTTTCTTCTTCTTCCTCCTCTTCCTTGTTCTCCTCCTCCTCTTTCTTCATAGTGTCACATTTCATGAAAATACCACAATTTACTTACTTACTTACTGAGTAAGTAAGTCTCTACTAAAATACAAAAAATTAGCCAGGCGTGTAGTGGTGAGAATAAAGACACTTTTTTATTTCTTGATTTCTCTAAAACATGTTTTGTTAAAGGGAAAATCATCATTGTGGGGTTTACGACATACAAAAGTAAAATGAGCAGTTAACAGTAGCACAATGGAAGGGAAGTGGATCAGTGGAATATTCTTGTATCATATTCACTTCTCATAAGCCAAAAATATTAACGCAAGGTAGGCTATGATAAATTAAGAATGTATATTATAGTTTTTAGAGCAACCTGTATCAACAACAACAGCAACAAAAAAATTTACTCTCTCAGGAAGTGATAGGTCAAGTAGGCTAAAAAAAATCTATTAGATTTGAGAAGATATGAATTAGGTCAACTAACTTAACATTATTGGCATTTACAGAACACAATAACCAACAACTCCAGAACATACATTATTTTCAAGGGCACATCAGATATTAACCAAAATAGACCATATGCTGAGCCATAAGGTAAGTCTCAATGCATTTCAAAAAGACTTAAATTACACAGACAGTACTCTCTCTACATGGAAGTAAATTAGAAATCAGTAAATGAGAGATACACGTAAAATCCACAAGTACTTGTTACAGCAGCACGTAGACTAATATTGGAACAAAACAGAGATTAGCCTGACCCTTGTACAAGGATGACATGCAAATTCAGGAAGTCTTCCTTTTTTTTAATCCACACGTTCTTAGCAATTAAAGATAAAAACCTCTAAATAACCATAGATCAGAAAGGAAAAAAATGAGAGAAAATTAGAAAATATTTTGAACTGGATAGTATTGCAAACATAACATACCAAAATATGTTGGATGCAGATAAAGCAATGCTTAAGAAATTTAGAGCTTTAAATGGGTATATAAGAAAATAAAGATTTAAAACTTACTGATATACGTTTCCACTTTAATAAGGTAGAAAAAGAAAAGAAATTTAAACCCAAAATAAATTGAAGGTAGAAAACAATATTAAAGCCAGAATCAATAAAATAGAAAAAAGAAAATAAAGGAAAACCAACATGACCAAAAGTTACTTCTTTGAAAAGATAACTAAATTAAGAAACCCCTAGATAAACTGATCACGACAAAAAGGGAAGAAACAACAATATTAGTAATGAAAAAGGGAACATCACTATAGAATCAACAGACAGTAAAGGATAACAAAGAAACATTTTGAACAAGATTATACCACCAAACTCAATAACCTAGATGAGATGGGCAAATTCTTTGAAAGATAAAAATCACAGAAACTAATACAAAAAGAAAATCTCCATTAATATTTTAAAAATTGAATTCATAGTTTAAAACTTTTCCTAAAGAAAACTCCAAGTCCAATTGGTTTTATTACTGATTTATTTCAAACATTTAAGAAATAAATAATGCCAACATTAAACAAACTCTTTCAAAAGAGTAGGAAACCAGTAAGGTACAAGAAAATAAAATCATAGACAAATAATCCTCAGGAATATAAATGCAAAATTCTTAGCAAATTGAATTAGCAGCCAGCAAATCAAATTTAGTCATCATAAAGAAGATAATGTACCATGGCTAAGTGGGGCTTACCACAAGAATGCTAGGCTAGTTTAATATTTTGAAAATCAATCACTATCGTTTGTCATATGTACAGAGTTAAGGAGAAAACAATTTTATCATCTCAATAACTGCAGAAAAAATAATTGTTAAAATTTAACATTTTATAATTAAAACTCTCAGCAGACTAGGAATCAAAGGAAACTTTAAACTTAGACAAAATCCTTTTAAGAAAGTCCTTTAACTAACATCACACTTAAAGGTGAAAGACCAAATGCTTTCTCTCCAAAATGAAGAACAAGGCAAGAGTATTGACTCTCACCACTTACAGCCAACATTGTACTGGAGGCCCTATCATGTGAAATAAGACAAGTAAAGTAAAGATAACTTATAAAAACTGGAAAAGAAGAAGTAAAATAATCTCTACTTACAAATAAATAAATTCCTAAGGAAGTTACAAAAAAACTCACTTTTAATAAAATATAAACTTTGATCAAAGCCTACAAGGTCCATATATAAAAGTTAATTGTATCTCTATATAATAGCTACAAAAAATTTAAAAAATGAAATTCAAGAACTATCACTTACATAATCAGCAAAGAGCATAAATACTTGGTACCAAATTTGACCACATTTGTTTAATATCTCTACATATTGACTGGGTGCAGTGGCTCACTCACATAATCCCAACATTTTGGAAAGCTGAGGCAGGAGGCTAACTCGAGGCCAGGAGTTTACAACCTGCCTGGGCAACATAGCAAGACTCCATCTCTTAAAGAAAAAAAAAAAATAGCCAGGTGTGGTGGCATGCACCTGTAGCCCCAGCTACTCTGGAGGCTGAGACAAGAGGATTGCTTGAGCCCAAAATGTCAAGGTTCCAGTAAGCCAAAATCATGCCACTTCACTCCAGCCTGGGCAACAGGCTGAGATTCTGTCTTAAAAAATAAAGTAAACAAATCTCTACATATAAAGTTAAAAAGCATTGCTGAAAGAAATTTTTAAAAGCCAGACTAAATGGAGATATATACCATGTTCATGGATGATATATCTCTATATCCAAATTGATCTAAAGTCAGTGTAATCCCAAACAAAATTCCAGCATGTGTTGCTTTGATTTTTGGTTTTTTGGTAGAAATTGAGAAGCTGACGATAAAATGTACATGAAAATGCAAAGGACATAAAATAGTAATGCAAAATAAAACAAAAATATTTTGAAAAAAAAAGAACCAATTTGGAGGACTTACACTGCTGGTTACTATAAAGATAATATAATCAAGACAGTGTGGTATTGATGTAAAGACAGGCAGATAGTCAAATGGAATAGAACAGAGTCAGAGATTAATTTAATAATAAATAGTCAATTGCATTTTTACAAAGGCACCAGAAGAAATGAATGGGGAAAAAATTCTTTAAAAATGGTGCTGGAACAATTGGATATCCATATGGGAAAAAAATGTATCTTGATATTTACCTCATCATATACACAAAAATTAATTTGAGATGGATCAAGACCTAAATATAAAAGTTAAAATTACAGAGCCTCTAGACAAAGGAAAATACTATCATGAACTTGGAACGACAAAGATTTCTTAGCTAAAACAAGAAAAGCATTAACCATAAAAAATTGATAAGCTGGATTTTATCAAAATTAAAATCTGCTTATTAATAGGTCTATTTAAGTAAACGATAAGGTATGTTACACATTAGGAGAAAATATTTGACAAATAATTTATAAATAGAATATGTAAATATCTCTTGCAACTCAGTAATAAGAAGATAGTCCACAAAAACAGGTGAAATGTTTAAACAGATACTTCACAGAAGAATATGTAGCATGTGTAAAGACGGTCAACATTAACAACTATCAAGAGACCAAGGAAATGCAAATTAAAATCACTACACTCAGAATAGAATAGTTAAAATTAAGAAAACCACACTAAGTGTTGGCAAGGATGTAAAGCAACTGAAACTCTCATACGCTGTTATACGGAATGTAAAGTTATGTAACCACTTTGTTTTTTTCTTTAGTTTTCCTCTTCCCTTCTTTTCACAGGTATTGATAGATAACTAATTTAAAAAACAGTTTGGTCGTTTCTTAAAATAGTTAAACAAACACCTCTCATATAGTCTAGCCATTCTACTCCTAGGAATTTACCCAAGAGAAATAAAAACATAGATCCAAAAAATTATTGCACAAGAATATTCATAGATTTGTTTATAATTAGCCAGAAACTTAAAAAAAAAAAAAAACCACAAAAAACCAATGTCGATCATCAGGAGATCAACTTGTCAATGGATAAACAAGTTGCGGCACACCCACAGTCAAAAGGAATAAGTAACATTAGACACAAAAATATGGATGAATCTCAAAAAAAATGTGCTGACTGAGAGAAGCCATACAAAAAAAGGGTACATCATGTGTAATTCCATTTATGTAAAATTCTAGAACAGGTAAAACCAATATAGAGTGGTAGAAATGAGATTGTAACCTGGGGCAGAAGTGGGTGTAATTGAGTGTAAAGAAGCGTAAGGAAGTCTTCTGAGGTAAGAAAAATATTCTATATCTTGATTAGGGGTGGTGGTTACACACACAGGTGTATGCATTTGTCAAGACTTGCCAAATTATGCCCAATAATATGTGTGCCTTTTTTGTATATAAACTATACATTATAAAATCACAAAACTAATTTAAAAACAACTAGAATATAATATTTTACTCAGTAGAATAATTAAACTTAAAAAGACATAAAATGTCAAATATTAGGATTTTCCTGGTAGGAGTATGAAATGGTAGAACCTCTTTGGAAAACTGCTTGGCTTCTTATGAAGGTAAACACCCATCTACCAGATGACTCAGCATTTCCACTCCTAGGTATTTGCCCAAGAGGAAAAACATAGTCTACAAAAACACTTGTACAAAAACACTTGTACAAAAACACTCATACCAACTTTACTCATATTTGCCCCAAACTGGAAACAGCCCATATATCCATCAACAGGAGAATGGGTGAGTAAATTGTGGTATTTTCATGAAATGTGACACTATGAAGAAAGAGGAGGAGGAGAACAAGGAAGAGAAGGAAGAAGAAGAAAAACAGGAAAGAGAACGACAATAAAATATAAGGAATGACATGAAAAAAACTCAAAAACTATGTAATGAAGAAAAGAAGCTAGACACAAAGAGAATCATATAGTATGATTCCATTTATGTTAAATTTTATAAAAGGCAAAGCTACTCTGTGATGCTAAAAATAAAAATAGTCCTTGCCTCACGTTGTGCAGGGAAGAGCAAGAGCTGATAGAAAAAAACATGTTTTTGCTGTCATGAAAATGGTCTCTATGTTAATAAATGTGTGATTTAGACAGGTATCTACATTTGGTAAAACATATCAAACAACACACATGATCTGTGCATTTCATTAAATATAAAGTAAAACTCAACTTTAAAAAAAAGTCATAAAAATAGAAATTCACTTCCAAATGCTCATGAGCCAAAAAAGAAGCAATAAAAATTAGTTTAAATAAATATAGAAAACATTTTCAAACCATTTTATAGTGAAAATAAGTAGAGGAATGTGGCTGAGGCAGCAATTGGAGAGAAAATTAATAGCCTTGAACATCTATAGTAGAAACAGAAGTCTGGGTGCTGTGGCCCACGCCTGTAATCCCAGCACTCTGGAAGGCTAAGGCAGGAAGATCACTTGAGGCCAGAGTTCTAGACCAGCCTGGGTAACATAGGGAGATCCCATCTCTACAAAAAATAATAATAATTAGCTAGGCATTGTGGTACATACCTATAGTCCCAGCTACTTGGGAGGCTGAGGGAGGAGTTCAAGGTTACAGTGAGCTATGATTGTGCCACTGCACTCCAGCCTGGGCAACAGAGCAAGGCTGTGTCAAAAAAAAGTAAAAGGAAAAGAAGAAAAGCTAAAATAAATGAATTAAATGAATTCAGTGTTCAACTTAAGAAGTTTGGCTGGATGCAATGTCACGTATAGTCCCAGCTACTCAAGAGGCTGAAGCAGGAAGCTCTGCTTGAGCCCAGGAATTTGAGGCTGCAGTGAGTTCTGATCGCATCTGTGAATAGTCATTACACTCCAGCCTGGGCAACATAGTGAGACACTTCTCTAAAAAAAATTTTAATTAATGTAAAAAAAAAGTTTAAAGAAGTGTACCAGAACACACACAAAGAAAGTAGAAAGGAAATAATAAAGGGTAGAAATCAGTGAAATGGAAAAAAGAAAGTTTAGAATGGAGAGGACCAGGAAAGCCAAAAGTTCCACACCCTCTTCTTCGGGTAACAACAACAGACCCTATGCAATATTGATCAAGAAAATGAAAAAAGGCATAAGTACAGAATATTAGCAATGGAAAAGGTGACATTAAAAGGAAATATTATGAAAATTTGACGCCAATAATTTTGAAAAGTTAGATGAAACAAACAAATTCATAGCAAAACATAACTCACCAAAACTGACTTAAGAAGTAGAAAACCTGAATAGGTCTGAAACCATTCAAGAAATTGAATCAGTGGTTTTAAATATTCCCACAAGGAAAGCACCAGGCCCACATAGAAAGACCTACAAGCAAATCCTACCAAAACACTCAAAGAAGTCAAAATTCCAATCCAACACAAACTCTTCCTGAGAACTGAAAAAATAGAGCACATCCTCTAAATTAATTTATGAGAACAGAAAATCCTGTTACCCAAAGCAGAAAAGAAAATACCTAAATAGATGCAGAAAGGGCATTTAGTAAATTAAGCATCCATTTACAGTTTTTGAAAAGTCTTATCAAACTAGGAATAAAAGGGAACTTTTAGATCTAATAAACAGTGTGTATCCAAAATGCCCACATCTTTCAGAAAGCTGAAGCAGTGGAAGTATTCTATTTAAGAGAACCAGACATGACATGCCCCCGTTATGATGCAGTGGAAAGTACACAACACCACCTATGAAGTTGACTTGTCAAAAAAAGAAAGAAAACAAAAGAAAATCACCCTAAGTGTAATCAAGCCTCTAGACCTATCTTCAGTTTAGAGGCAAGAGCTCCAAAGAAAGAAACGTGTTAACACCATTTTTATGACTGGGGAGGTGCTGCCCAGTCAAACCCAGTAAAATCCAGTTTCTCCAAGAAATAAACACATGAGGTGGGGGGAGGAAATGTGTACAGAGGATGTTAAAGATTATAAGAGACTAAAAATTAATCCTCAAATAAAAGTTTATTGAAAAAAGAGGACTTAAGAGATACAAAACCAAATGCAATGTGCAGACTGTGTTTGGATCTTAATTAAACAAACCAACTTATAAATAAAAGCTTTTTTGAGAAAATCATAGAAATTTGAATGCAGGTTTTATTATTAGATTATGTTAAGAAATTATTGTTGCTGGGCGTGGTGGCCCATGCCTGTAACCCCAGCATTTTGAGAGGCTGAGGTGGGAGGATTCCTTGACCCCAGGAGTTAGAGACTAGCTAGGGCAACATAGGGAGACCCTTTCTCTACAAAAAAGGAAAAAATTAGCCAGGTGTGGTGGCACACACCTGTAGTAGTCCCAGCTACTTAGGAGGCTGAAGTGGGGGGACCGCTTGAGCCTGGGAGGTCGAGGCTGCAGTGAGCTGTAATTGTGCCACTGCACTCCAGCCTGAGCAACAGAGTGAGACTCTGTCTCTTAAAACAAAAAATACATACATACATATATATGTATATACATGTAAACTTTAAAGACAAAAAATAATAATACTACAAACAAGTATTTTAGTAGGAAACAAGGAGGACACAAGGCTTCTCTGTTCACTATCATGGGGCCTCCTGGGGGGCCAGGCTGCTGGTTCAACCGTCCACACTGCACCTCCATGGCTTCTGCATGTACCATTTATTTCTCCCTTGTTCTTTATTGCTCTGAGCTTAAATCCTGTGCATCCTGCAAAGCCAGCTCAGATGCTGCCTATAGCAGGTAGCTGTTGTGTTAGTTTGTGAGTATCCACACCCTCTTCTTCAGGTAACAACACCCCTATTTTCTGTTTATCTTCAACTTTATTTTAAGTTCAGGGTACATGTGCAGGATGTGCAGATTTGTTACATAGGTAAACGTGTGCCATAGGTTTGCTGAACAGATCAACCCATCACCAAGTATTAAGCCCAGCATTCATCAGCTGTTCTTCCTGAGGCTCTCCCTCTCCCCATCCACCCCTCGACAGGCCCCATTGTAAACAACAATCCTATTTTATTTTGGATAAACACCTTTAATAACTTCATATGGTTCAAATGGGGCTGATCTCAGCAATCACTTTCCCCCAGAGGTGGGCAGGTGACTCAGGCCTGACCAATGATAATACCACCTTGATTGCAGGAACAGGCATTTTACCTAGGCTGAACCAATTAGCCAAAGAGTGTCCACTCCCAGAATTTTGCTGGAAGTATTAGAAAAGAGGTACTTTGTCTTCTCTGGGTTGCTAATTTAGAAGATTGAAAGCCTGGAGTTGTTGTGGCCATTTGTCTGAATAGGAGAGAAGACCCTACCTCAGAAAGAAGCTACCAAGAGAAAGTAGAGACACAGAGTCTGATGCCAATATTAGAGTTTCTGAATACAGCCACACTTCCCCTGCTCTAACCAGTCTCCTTCCTCAATCTTGCAGGATATTCATTAATAAAAGACCCTGGGTAGAGGGAATGATAAAAATAGAGAATAAGAAAGAGAGGTAGGAGAGAGAGAGAGAAAATGAGAGTGAGAAAGACAGAGAGAAAGGCAGAGAGAAAAAGGGAGGAAGGAAGGCAGGAAGAGAATGCGTTGTCTTTAGAATCAAGAACAAGACAAAAGTCTGCCTGCATTTACCACTTATTCAACACTGAACTGGAGGTCTTATAAATTTCAATAAAGAAACCTAAATGGTAAAAGGTACAGAGGGACTGACTCTCTGGTGTCTGGCCCAAGAGGGGTAGAGGATGCTTAACTTAGAAAAAAAAGCAGGCCAGGCACAGTGGCCAACGCCTGTAATCCCAGCACTTTGGGAGGCCCAGGCAGGTGGATCTCCTGAGGTCAGGAGTTCGAGACCAGCCTGGCTAACATGGTGGAACCCGTTTCTACTAAAAATACAAAAATTAGCTGGTTGTGGTGGCAGGCACCTGTAATCCCAGCTACTCAGGAGGCTGAGGTGGGAGAATTGCTTGAACCCGGGAGGCGGAGGTTGCAGTGAGCTGAGATCGCACCACTGCACTCTAGCCTGAGCGACAAGAGTGAAACTCCACCTCAAAAAAGAAAATGAAAAGCAAGGAAGAACTAGGAATCTGACGGCTTCTTTAGTAACCAAGAGGAAGAACATTCTGGACCAGAATAGTAGGAGCTGTTCCAAGAAACTTTCAACTATTCAAAAACATTTATTGAATGTCTCCTGTATTTCGAGTATAATGAAAAATGATAAACAGAACAGGATTCTGTAACCAGTCTGTCCCTGTAATTAGTGGCCTGTGTATGGTTTGTACTCCACAATTATTCCATCTTCAGGAGGGAATGATTAGTTGTATTCATGATAGATGGTCAGTGACGACTTATGATGGGGAAGGAGGGCGAAAGTGAATACAAAGCAACAGATAAATATAAAGAAAAAAAACTGGAAGTCCTTGATATTGGCAAAAAAAAAAAAAAAAAAAAAACTGCCAGGTGCAGTGATTCACACCTGTAATCCCAGTACTTTGGGAGGCTGAGGTAGGAGGATTGCTTGAGTGCAGGAGTTCAAGACCAGCCTGGGCAACATAGTGAGATTCTGTCTCTACAAACAATAAAAAAGTTAGCTAGGCATGGTGGCAAGTGCCTATAGTCCCAGCTACTCGGGAGGCTGAGGTGAGAGGATTGCTTGAGCCTGGGAGGTAGAGGTCAGGGGTAAGGAGAGAGCAAGGTTTCAGAGCCTCTGAGACCTGGAGAGAAAACAGGAACATACAAAATTCAATAGTGAATATGGCTATAGGGGCATTCAGGAAGGAATCCCTTAACCCAGCATTTTTCAGACTTGCTTAGGAAGGGAGCTCTTAGCTGCAACTTTAAACATCTAAAGTAGATTAGGGAGGGCCACACAGGGGGCTTTTATGGTTCTGACAATATTTTATTTCTTGACCTGGGTGAAAGTTACACAGGTATTGGTTTTATAATTATTTTTCAACTGTACATATATGCGTATGTTTTTGTTCTTTTCTAAAAGTATGATATAGTTCACAGTGTTTTATAAGAAGGGGCTGGGGAGCTCTGTGTTTAAAGAGGCTCTCTGTAGCAGCCCCCAAGGCACCTCCTTAGAACCTGGAATTCCATGGGAAATATCCTGAAAATATTAGTGACCACAGCAAGTCAATCAGAACAGGCCCGAAAATCCAAAGCGGAGTCTGGGAGGAGTGTTTGTGTCCAGGCAGTCCAAAAGCATCCCAAGAAGTGAGATTTGATAAACCAGTTCCGGAAGTGTCCACAGGAAATGGAGCCACTCTCTGGGTCCAGGGTCTAAGGACCCCCAGTTCCGACGGAAGGGCGGGCTTGTGGAGACAGTGGGAATTACTTTTGTTTCCCGAGAACCTAGAATGCTGAGAGTGAAAGGGCTTTATGCCAGGCTGGGGGTGGAAGTTCACAAGGAAGAGGAACGAGGAAGGGAAACAGGAGTGGCTGATGAAAAGCATGATTATCCTGAGCCGGTTCCAAGCTAAGCCAGTGACCCAACGCAATGCTGGAAATGCACCGAGCTGTGACCCACTCATATCTTATAACCTCCCCACAGCGCAGAGGGCAGATCTGGGTGGGAGGACAGGATTACCAAGGCCCTGTCTTTGAAAACACAAGTGCTGTTGTGTTTGGATGTGCGTGTGTGAGCATCGAGAAAACACCTAATTGTTCTAGAATCTGGGAACCATGTGTTTGGGGATGGCCCAGCTGGGTCCTTGCAGGGCCCCAGGTCCTCACAGAACCTAGCGGGATGGGAGGCCCGGTGCTCTCTCAGCTATACTTAGGCTGGGCCGGACCTAGCAGAGGATCCTGGGCCCATCCTAAAGACTAGTGTGGGCCAGAAAGGCGGTTTATGTATTTATCATGAGCACAACTTCCTTCTAGGCTGGGCACGGTGGCTCAAGCCGGTAATCTTAGCACTTTGGGAAGTTGACCCAGGAGGATTGCTTGAGGCCAGGAATTCAAGACAAGCCTGGACAACATAGCAAGACCTCATCTCTACCAAAATAATAAATACAATAAAGATTTTTTTAAACGACTTACTTCTAGAGACCAAATATCTGTATCTGTTATCCAGAGAGGCTAGCTTTTCCAGTATTAGCATACCCAAGAGACTGATCAGAAGTCACTGTGTTACTTTGGAATTTCTAGCCCCTTCTTATCTTAACACTCTGGGATAAAATACAAGAATTACTCACCTCCATGCCTCACCGTGTTGTCGCAAGAAGTGAGACAAACAGCGTATATCTTGGTATCTCTGACAGTTTCCTCCCATCAGTCAGGGAGTCCACAGGCCAGCGCCCCCTAGTCAGCACATGAGCAGCCAGCGCACATTTAAAGAAGGGGGGCAAACATTCTCCACATCTCAAAACGCTCGTGCCCTTGACTCTGCATCTTCACGTCTTCTCTCTCTCATTCTCTCCTTCTGTATCTCTCTGCCTCTCTGTCTCCCTCTTTCTCTCACACACATGATGTGATGTATGTTCAAGGATATGTATTGAAGCAGTCTGTAATAGCAAAAGATTGTAAATTAACCTAAATTTCCATTAACAGGAGACTACCTAAATTATGATACATTTCTTTTTTTTATTTTATTTTATTTTATTTTATTTTATTTTATTTATTATTATTATTATTATTATTATACTTTAGGCTCTATGGTACATGTGCGCAACGTGCAGGTAAGTTACATATGTATACATGTGCTATGCTGGTGCGCTGCACCCACCAACTCGTCATCTAGCATTAGGTATATCTCCCAATGCTATCCCTCCCCCCTCCCCCCACCCCACAACAGTCCACGAAGTGTGATGTTCCCCTTCCTGTGTCCATGTGTTCTCATTGTTCAATTCCCACCTATGAGTGAGAATATGCGGTATTTGGTTTTTTGTTCTTGCGATAGTTTACTGAGACATTTCTAAGATGGAAAATTATGTGGCTGTTAAAAAGTAATAAGACAGCTCTTTATGTACTGATAAGGAATAATTTCAAAAATACATTTAAAAAGTTAAAAAGTTTTAAAAAGCAATGTGCAAAAGAGCTATCATTTGTATGAAAGTATAAATATATACAGTTAAAAAAATTTTTTTTTTACAAGACAGGGTCTCGTTCTGTCACCCAGGCTGTAGTGCAGTGGCAAGATCATAGCTCACTGCAGCCTCAAACTCCTGGGCTCAAGGGGTCCTCCCACCTCCACCTGGCTATAGGCACACACCACCATGCCTGGCTAATTTTTTAATTTTCTTTGGAGAGGAGGTCTCTGTATGTTGCTCAGGCTAGTCTCAACCTCCCAGCATGAAGTGATCCTCCCTCCTTAGACTCCCAGTGTGCTGGGATTACAGGCATAAGCCACCACGCCAGGCCATATGCATAGATGTTTTTAAATGCTGAGACTACCTTTGAAAAGATCCATAAAAGCCTGGTAATAGCAGCTGCCTTTGGAAAAGGGAACTGAAGATCAGATATAGAAGGGAGAGCAACTTTTCCCTGTATACTCTTCTGCCCCTTTTGAATTTTGTGAAATTTAAGCAATCATTTATATTTTAAAATATAAAAAAGTAAAGAAGGCAGGCTGCCTTTCCAAAGCAAGGAGTATTTACATTTAATCCAGTTTGGGGAAAGCCTAGGAATTCATCAGTCCTCATTAGAAAGTACAGCTTTCTAGGGATCATGCATCTGGACCCCACCCCAACCCCAGTCTTACTTCCTTGGCCAGAGTGGCAGAATCTCAGAGAGATTCTTACTTCCTTTTACTTTCTTCTCTTTTTCAAACTGATTCCCTTCTTTTTGTGCTTGTCATGACACCATGTTCATTTCAATATATTTTCCTAACATGCTAATGTTTCCAGCTTGACTGCTTGTTTCATCCTGATTATAGCGCACGTTGGCAGCCCCTGTGGAGCCAAGGGCAGGCTGGTTGCACCCAGTGAACCGCTGTCTCTTTTGGGAAGTCCCTCCGTCTGCTACATTAATCCTACCTCTGGCAATTCCTGTAAATTTCAGTGCACAAATAGCCCTTTTGTCATGTGAGGGTTCTGTTCTTCCTTCTGACTTCATCCTCAATCCCTTTTCCTCCTAGACCTTGGGCCCATTTCCTTGTGTGTCTTATGATTCCCTTCTGCACTTCTTAATTACTCAAATCTCTGATCCTCTCAACTAATTTCTCCCACCCTTACATTCACCAGTGCCTGATCACAAAGCCTCCCAGATCACTCAGGTTTCATGTAGGTGGTTATCATAAAAGACCCCTAAGATCCAGCAGTTCCAATAAGACAATGCCAGACCATGAGTCTACTTCCCTATGTATCTCCTGTCTTACATTCTGTAAACCAAAAATAAAGTTCCAAACCCCCTAAATAAAGGAATGGAGCCCTCCTCTCAGCCAAGGTCATTCCAAAATTAACCTGAAAAACCAGTTCAGCCGTTATGGGAAGGGGGAGTTGGACATACCTCATTATACCCTCCTCCCTTTGGAATTCAAGCACAACCACCAGCATTAACATTAAAACAGAGATCTTAAAACTGATAGAACAGGCCATGTAAGGTGTCTCACACCTGTAATCCCAGCACTTTGGGTGGATCACCTGAGGTCGGGAGTTTGAGATCAGCCTGACCAACATGGAGAAACCCCTGTCTCTACTAAAAATACAAAATTAGCTGGGTATGGTGGCACATGCCTGTAATCCCAGATACTCGGGAGGCTGAGGCAGGAGAATCGCTTGAACCTGGGAGGTGAAGGTTGTGGTGAGCTGAGATCATGTCATTACACTCCAGCCTGGGCAACAGGAGTGAACTCCATCTCAAAAAAAAAAAAAAAAAAAAAAAAAAACTGATAGAACAGACTATTTGTAGCAATAAGATATATCACGTGACAGCAGGTCCTGAAAGAAATCAATGTATTTTACCCCAAATATATATCTGTTATGAATTTTGAAATGATCCTGCAAATCTGTCTCTGGTGGGGAAAATCTACATTCTGTAGAGAATCCTCTTTCTTTTCCAGATCTTTCCCTGATCCAGGAGAAAATTAACTGTCTGGTATCTTTTTAAGCCTGATAAAAAAAAAATTACAATCTATTCTCTCTGAAGCCTGCTGCCTGGAAGCTTCATCTACATAATAAGAATGTTGGCCTTCACAACCCCTTATCTTAACCCAGACACTCCTTTCTACTGATTCCAGGTCTTTAGATAATAACTTAACTCTTTCAATCAGAAAATCTTAATCTAGGCCAGGTATGGTGGCCCATGCCTGTAATCCCAGCACCTCGAGAGGCCGAGGCAGGTGGATCACTTGAGGCCAGGAGATCGAGACCAGCTCACCCAACATGGCAAAACCCTGTCTCTACAAAAAAATACAAAAATTAGCCGGGTATGGTGGTGTGCACTTGTAGTCCCAGCAAGTTGGGAGACTGAGGCAGAGAACCACTTAAACCCAGGAGGCAGAGGCTGTAGTGAGCCAAGATCATGCCACTGCACTCCAGCCTGGGGAACAGAGAGAGACTCTGTCTCAAAAAAAGAAAAGAAAAGAAAAGAAAATCTTTATCCACCTATGACCTGAAACCCCTCCCCAACTTTAGGTTATCCTGACTTTCTGGATCAAACCAATGTACACCTTATATGTATTGATTAATGTCTTAAGTCACCCTAAAATGTATGAAACCAAACTGTAGCCTGACAACATTGGGCACATGTTCTTATGACCTCTTGAGACTGTGCCTGCGGCCATAGTCACTCATATTTGGCTCAGAATAAATATCTTCAAATATTTTACAGAGTTTAAAATTCCAACTTCATGAGTCAGGGAACTATGTACCTTTTGATCACATTTCTTAACTGACTCTTTCTGGGGAGAGACTATTATAGAGTGGAAAGAGTTCTGATTTGAGCTGGAGAGATGTTGGTTTTGTAAACAATATATATAAAATTCTAAAGCTCCCCCAACTATCTAAATGGATCACTCCTCTCAGCCAAGGGCATTCTAGAATTACATAGAAATCTCGGTCAGGCTATGATAGAAGTGGGGGTTGGACATGCCTCATTATACCCCTCAGCATTAATATCAACACAGATTTTAAGTCTGATAAGAAACATTTACGGTCCATTCTGTCTAAAGCCTGCTACTTGGAGGCTTGATCTGCATGATAAAAACTAGGTCTCTACAACCACTTCTTGTAATCCAGACATTCCTTTCTACTGATAATAACTCTTTCAACCAATTGCCAATCAGAAAGTGTTTAAATCTACCTATGACCTGGAAGCCCCTCCTTCAAGTTGTTCTACCCTTCCAGATAGAACCAATGTACGTCTTACAGGTATCGATTGATGAATTATGTCTCCATAAAATGTGTAAAAGCCAGCTGTATCCGACCACTTTGGGCACAAGTCATCAGGACCTCCTGAGGCTATGTCACGGGTGCATTCTTAACCTTGACAAAATAAACTTTCTAAATTAACTGAGACCTGTCTCAGATATTTTGGGTTCACAGTTTGAATCCTTGCTCTGTTGCTTACCAGCTGTGTGGTCTTGGATATGTTACCTTTGCCTCATTAAGCCTCTGTTTTCTTTCTGAAAAATGAAAGTAAGAATCCTTACTTCATAGGGGAATAATGAGGATTAAATCAGATTTCTACGTAAAGAGTATATTTTATGCCTGGACTCAGAGTCACTGCTTAGCAAAGGTAGTTCTCTCCCACTGAATACCCTCCAGCCTTATTCTTCCAACTTCATTCTACGGAAAATATGCCACATACACTCTTACCAGCATATGCAGGAACACCTGCCATGTGCTCATAGATATACAAACTGATCTACACAGAGATATAGAGATACATATTCATATGGCCCAAGAAACAAGAAATTTAAAAAAAAATAATTTTTAAAATACAGTAATGACATATTTTATCCTATTTTAATATCCTAGGAAAGAAAGTAAGGTGAGGAAAACCATGTGTTGAAGAAGAAAGGAATGAGCAGGGAGTTGAGGAAATGGATGGTTGAGAAGCAGAATTAGGGGAGTGTATGGGAGTAAGAAGTACTGTGATCAGCAAGGAGCTTACCTCCATGATAATTTGGTATGTACAGGTGGTTTATGACCTAATCTGTGAACTTGGCCCATCCAGGATAGCAGAGGACATGGAGGAGGAATGAAAGTTGACCACAGAAAGACAGAGATTTGTGCCTATAGATGGCCTACTAGGAGATGACCCCTTGCTGAGCTGGGGAGTCAAGAATTCAGAGTTTGGGGTAGCTGAAGCAACTGGAATCTGAAGGGCAAGGCATTGTGAAGAAGAGAGAGATGTGCAAGGAAGGGGCCCTACAGTTGTAGGTTTGGGTCACCCATGGGGTCTTAGATGACTGTTTGCCTGTACATGCACAAGGTAAGACCGTGTAGGATTACCAGAGAGGCCAATAAGGAGTTACGAATTGAACTAAATATAAGAGATAAAGAAGCCCTGGGGATATTGGAGATCCAGACCAGCCAGAATGGAGAGATGCCATTAACA
This sequence comes from Pongo pygmaeus, assembly GCF_028885625.2. Classification (NCBI taxonomy): domain Eukaryota; kingdom Metazoa; phylum Chordata; class Mammalia; order Primates; family Hominidae; genus Pongo; species Pongo pygmaeus. Next base: position 27,811,306 of record NC_072380.2, read on the forward strand.
CCTTGCTAATATCTCAGGCATCAGACTGAGACATCACAGAAGCTGTGCTTTAGGAGTAAGGACTACACCCTAGAGTATAGCCTATTATAGAGCCACCCTAAAAACAAACTAACTAACTAAAACCAAGCCCTGAAATAAATCTGAGTTTGGAGATTGAGTGCTATGAAGTTAGAGGGTCTGGGTTTTTCACAGATTTGCCATAACAAAGCATAAAATACAGTCAAGACAAGTTCAAGGGGATCAGCTAGTGACTGAAGTGTATGCTAGACCAAAAATTAATGTTCTTCACGGGTAAATAACAGACTCCATAGTTTCTAAAGCATGTCATTGACACATTTAGAGAACTGACACACAATAGCAAATAAAAAATTACTAACTATAGGAAAAAAAAACAGAAAAATGTGACCCATTGTCAAGAAAAATTTAGGCAATAGAAACTAATCCAGAGGTAACCTAAATATTAGCAGACAAACACTAAAATATGATAATATGTTCAAAGAACTAAAGGAAAATATGGTCATAATGAGTGACAAAATAGGGAATCTCAGCAGAGAATTGGGAATTATAAAAAAGAACAAATGGAAATTCTAAAATTGAAAATTACAATAAATAAATTAAAACATTTATTGAATGAATTTAATGGCACACTGGAAATGAAAAAAAGTCATAAAGTTGAAGACAAATCAAGAGAATCTATCCACACTAAAGAATAAAGAAAAAATACAGTAGAAAAATAAACAGAATTTCATGGGCATATGGGAAAATATCAAATGTTCTAACACACATGAAATTGGACACTCAAAAAAAACCTTTGAGGATAAATACAAACAAAAAACACATTTATGCACTACTACTCAAACTGCTCAAAACCAGGAATAAAGTTTTTTTTTATTTTAATTTTTTTTTTTTTTTGAGACAAAATTTTGCCCAGGCTGGAGTGCAGTGGCATGATCATAGCTCACTGTGGCCTTGAACTCCTGGGCTCAAGCAATCCTCCTGCCCCAGCCTCCCAAGTAGCTGGGACTAAAGGCACATGCCACCATGCCTGGCTAATTTTAAATTTTTTTGTAGAGACAAGGTTTTGCTATGTTTCTGAGGCTGGTCTCGAGCTCCTGGCCTCAAGCAATCCTTCCACCTTGGCCTTCCAAAATGCTGGGATTACAAGCATGAGCCATCATGCCTGGCCAAGAGAAAATATTTAAAACAGCTAGAAAATAAAAGCACATACAGAGTATATTTTATGCCTGGACTCAGAGTCACTGCTTAGCAGAGGTAGTTCTCTCTCACTGAATATCCTCCAGCCTTATTCTTCCAACTTCATTCTATGGAAAATATGCCACATATACTCTTACCAGCATATGCAGGAACACCCGCCAGGAACACTGTTATTAAAAACCACTGAATCTCATCAGAAATAGTAGAGATCAGAAACAATGAAATGAAATCTTTAAATCAGTATTTTTTGTTTTGTTTTTAAATTTTTTGGAGACAGAGTCTCACTCTGTTGCCCAGGCTGGAGTGCAGTGACAAGGCTCACTGCAGCCTCAAACTTCTGAGCTCAGGCAATCCTCTTGCCTCTGCCTCCCAAGTAGCTAGCACTACAGGTGCCTACCAACATACCTGGCTAATTTTTTTTTTTTTTTTTTTTTGTAGAGACAGAGTCTCACTCTTGCCCAGGCTGGTTTCAAACTGCTGATCTCAAACTATTGGCCTCGAGTGATCCTCCTGCCTCAGCCTCCCAAAGTGCTGAGATTATAGGCCCTTTGAGATTACAGGTGAACAACTGAGCCTGGGCAGTTTGTTTTTGTTTTACATATTTTATGATTCTATTTATATGAATTGTCCAGAAGAGGCAAATCTAGAAAGACAGAAGGTAGATTAGTCATTGCCAGGGGCAGGGATGGGAATGGAGAATGACTATCATTGGGCATGAGGTTTCTTTTTGAGGTGACGAAAATGTTCTAAAATGATATTATGGTGATGGTTGCATAATATCATAATTAATTTTAATTAATCAATTAAAATTAAGTAATCATTTAGCAATAGCATAAAAATATAAAATATATAGGAATGAATTTAGTAAAGGATGGGCATGACCTTTATAGTAAAAACTACAGAATATTGCTGAAATTTCTAAATATCTTTATAAACAGAGAGATATATATATAGTGGTATATATATATAGTGGTATACATATAAATGGTGGTATCTCTCTCTCTCTCTCTCTCTCTCTCTCTCTCTCTCTCTCTCAGGTTCATGTATAAGAAAACTCACATTAATAAGACGTTCATGGCTGGGCGCAGTGGCTCATGCCTGTAATCCCAGCACTTTGGGAGGCCGAGACAGGCGGATCATGAGGTCAGGAGATCGAGACCATCCTGGCTAAGACGGTGAAACCCTGTCTCTACTAAAAATACAAAAAATTAGCCGGGCGTGGTGGCAGGCGCCTGCAGTCCCAGCTACTTGGGAGGCTGAGGCAGAAGAATGGTGTGAACCCAGGAGGCAGAGCTTGCAGTGAGCCGAGATCGAGCCACTGCAATCCAGCCTGGGCGACAGAGCCAGACTCCGTCTAAAAAAAAAAAAAAAAAAAGATGTTCATTTCCCTATATTCTTCTACATATCCTACACATTGCCAATCAAAATCCGAGCAGCCTTCTTTTTCTTTCTTTCTTTTTTTTAAGTGACAAAGTCTTGCTCTGTCACCCAGGCTGGAGTGCAGTGGCATGATCATAGCCCACTGCAACCTCGACCTCCTGGGCTCAAGTGACCCTCCCATCTCAGCTTCACGAGTTGTTGGGATTACAGGCATAAGTCACTGTGCCAGACCTCAGCAGCCTTCTTTTTAAAGAAACTGACAAAACTGATTCTATAAATGTATATAAAAGTGCAAAGGATCTAGAAAATCCACAGAATTTTGAAGAAGAGTTCAGTTGGAGGGCCTATACTACATGATATCCAGACGTTCTCTAGGTCAGTCATGGAGGCTCACACCTGCAATCCCAGCACTTTGGGAGGCTCAGGCAGGAGGATCACTTGATCCCAAAAGTTCCAGACCAGCCTGGACAATATATTGAGATCCCAACTCTACAAAAAATAAAAATTTAAAATTTCAAAAAGAAAAAAAAAGACTTACTCTAAAGCAGCAGTAATTAAAACAATGAGATAATGGTGTAAGGACAGACATATAGATCAATTGAACCACATTGAGATCCAGAAATAGATTTACACATATAAATCAATTGATTTTCCCCAAAGATACCAATGATTTCAACAGGGAAAGAAAAGTCTTTTCAACAAATGATTTTTATATGCAAAAAACAAACTTTGATATTACCTCATATAATACACAAAAATTCATCTGATATGGACTACAAACCTAAATGTAAAAACTAAATCTATAAAACTTCTTTGAAAATACATAATTTTCATGACTTTAAGAAATATGGTCATGAAAGTCACAAGCCATAAGAGAAAAATCTTGATAAATTGGATTATATCAAAATTAAAGTCCTCTATTCTTTAAAATATCCCTTTAAGAACATGAAAAGAAAAAAAATCCCAGGATAAGAGAAAATATTTGCAATACATATATGAGACAAAGGACTTGCTTTCAGGATACATAAAGAACTCATACACCTCAATGAACAAACCTGCACGTTGTGCACATGTACCCTAGAACTTAAAGTATAATAAAAAAAAGAAAAAAGAAAAAAAGAAAAAGACATGCAGCTCAAATTAAAAATGGGTGAAAGTCCCAGCACTTTGGGAGGCCAAGGCAGGCCAATCACTGGAGGCCAGGAGTTCAAGAACAGCCTGGCCAACATGGTGAAACCCTGTCTCTACTAAAAATACAAAAATTAGCTGGGCATGGTGGTGGGCTCCTGTAGTCCCAGCTACTCGGAAGGCTGAGGCAGGAGAATCGCTTGAACCCAGGAGGTGGAAGTTGCAGTGAGCCGAGATAGCACCACTGAACTCCAGCCTGAGCAACAGAGCAAAACTCCACCTCAAAAAAAAAAAAAAAAAAAAAAAAAAGATGAAAGACATGAACAGACATTTTGCAAAAGAAAGTATATGAATGACCATGTAAGCACATGAAAAAGTGTTCCAACCTCATTAATCATCAGGGAAATGCAAATGAAACCACTCTGAGATACCACTAGAATGGCTAAAATTTCAAAAACCAACAATACCAAATGTTGTGAGGATGTGGAGCAACTAGAACTCTCATGCATTAATGGTGAAATTGTAAAGTGGTACAACCCTTTTGGAAAAGTTAGGTGATTTCTGATAAATCTGAACACATACTTAACCTATGATCCAGCAATTTCGCTTCTGGGTGTTTACCCAAGAGAAATGAAAACATTTATCTATACCAAAATTTGTACATACTATTCATAACAGCATTGTCCGTAATAGCAAAAAACTGGAAACAAGTCAAATGTTCATCAATAGGCAAATGCATGGAAAAATTATGATAAAGCCATACTCACCGGTTTAAAAAAAAAAAAAAGAACAAACTAGTGATATGCAAACCAACTTGGATAAATTTCAAAAGCACGTTGAGTAGAGGAAGTCACACTCAAAAGAGTACAGACTGTATTATTCCATTGAGAGGATGTTCTAGAACAACTAAAAAGAATCTATAGTTACAGAAATCAGGTAAGTGGTTACCTGGGATGGGATGGTTAGGATGGGATTGACTACAATAGAGAAATAGGGAAGTTTCTGGGGTGCTATAAATATTTTGATTGATGTAACAGTTACATGAATGTATACATTTGTCAAAATTCATCAAAGTCTACATTGAAGTGTATGCATTGTATTATATGTAAATTATGCCTCAGTACAGTAGATTTTTAAAAAATGTTCTCATAGTTCCCCATTGAACACAGGTGTCATCATGGTAAGACATTTCCTAGCTAAGAGATGCTTTTTCATTCTTTCATTCAAAAAGTAGCTTTTTCTTTACTTCCTTCCTGCCTTCCTTCCTCTTTCTTTCCCTTTCTCTCTTTCTTTCTTTTCTTTCTTTCTCTTTTTTTTTAGTGGCAAGGTCTTGCTTTGTCACCCAGGATGGAGTGCAGTGGTGTGATCATAGCCAATAGAGGGTGCACAGGCATGGGAGCTCAGGTGAGGCAGAGAGCTGAGCTCACCTGAGCTCCCATGCCTGTGCACCCTCTATTATACCACTCGAATGTCTACCATTGTTTGCAGATCATGAGCTGCTTGATGACTGATGCTAGGGTGACCAACCAACCAAGTATGCCCAAAACCAAGGGGTTTCCTGGGCTTTCTGAGCCAAGGGATGTTCAGTGCTAAAACTGGGAGGCCCAGGCAAACAGGGACAATGGGTCACCTTATCTGAGACCTTGTGCTACTCATCTCTGAAACCATTCCCAGGCTTAGCCCCCTATCAGGTGGGTGACATATGCTCAGCAAATGTTTCCTGAAAGGCTAGAATGTGTGTGAGTAGGACACTTGAAATTCTCCTTTGGTTTCCCAAGCAAACTGAGGCCTAGAGTGAGAAAGCCAAGCGTAGTGGCAGATCCTGCCCCAGACACCGGGCTCACTTGGGTCCTGCCTTGGGCGCCAGCTTCTCTCCCATGCCATTGGTGTTCTGGAAGGCAGATAAACAACTGACTTCAAGTCCTATTTAAGTTTTATGGAGTAGCCAAGGTCTTCCAGGGCTCCATCTCCAGGAAGCCCCCTCCCTGCAGCCTGGCCGGCTCTTCTTCTTCTTCTGGTGAAGTCATCCGACCCCAAGTGGCCCACAGTTTCCTTTCTCTCCACACCTCCCAAACCCGCTGCCCAGTCCTGGCGTTGCCTGGGGTTCCTGCTGACCTTTCAGGGCTGTTTGCTCAGAAAGTGCCTTTATGTCAACACAAACAGCCTTCAGGTTTGCCAGGGCCTGGCTCCTTTTCTCCCTGGGGTCCAGGGCAGAAAAATAATAACCAGTGGGAAGGAGAGTGAGCCACAGGGGAGTGACCCTGCGTCCCTGGACCTTGGGTCTCTGTCCTCTCAGGCCTGTCCCTCAGGGCCTCCTTTGTCAGAACTCAGTTCGGTGGGGAGAGGGTACTGGGGAGGCAGCGGCTTTAAACAATGCCGCAGTGTCTGGCAGGGAGCTGCATGCTTGACCTGATTAGGCTCAGCGAGCCCGAGGGAGGGAGGGAGAGAAGGCAGGCTTGGGAAAGTGTTTTCCATCCCCACCCAACAGACTTTGCTTCCTTGTGTCTCTGCCAAGACCTCTTTTTGGGGAGGAAAGGCTGGATCGTCTCATTTCTACAGGGGCACCTTGGCCTTGCTCCTCTAAGCCTGGGTAAGCTCTTTGACCTGCCTGTCCCCCTCCCTCTTGTCTTTCCTTCCCACCAACCAGCTCCCAAACAGAAAGTGTTTTTCACACTCGCAGCTCTCACTCCTCAGGCCCTGCCAGGCCCTAAGCTGGGCCCAGAGGCCAGCTGGCACCCACATGAAAGGCCTTCCTGTCGAGAACCGGCATGGAACCCAGAGCCTCAAGGCTGCCCACACCGCAGCCCTGGCCCAGGGTCCAGAGCACAGGGCCACGGAAACTTGGCCACAAGGCTCTGGGGAGAAAAACAGCCTGAGCCGCACAGGAGAGGAGCCTCCCATCCCTGCAGCCTCGCTGGGCACATCAAGGAAGAAAGCGCCGTGCCCAGAATCCTTTGAACATGAAGCCACAGCACCTGCACCTGGCAGAGGACCCGGGAACCAGGGAATCGTGCTGGGGGCAGCACTTGGGGTTTGTTAGTGCAGGTGGAGAGAAAACAGGAGAGTAGCAATTTCCAACCCATCAGCAGAAAAAAGTGAAAGCTGAGAAGTCAGGGTGAGGCTGGAGGGGACAGGAGGGGGTGACTGGGTGGGCCCAGAATTGAGATCTGATTTGCAAAATGGTGGCAAAAGGCAACAGGCTGAGGCTCCCTTGAGAGAAAAACCTGGTCTCCCAACCGGCAATGGGTGTGGTTATCAAATGCACAGCCACGCCTGTTCCCAAGATGCAGGTGCACTCTGGATAAACTGAGACTAGGGTTAGGGGTGATCTGTTCAAGGTTGCACAGCACATTCAAGATGGGGCTTGAACTACAAACCCAGGACTCCTGACCTGGAAAGAATCTCCTAGTAGGTTCTGGAGGGTTCATTCTTGGACAGAAATCTGGAAGAACCTACAGCAAAATGGCAACAATGTGATTGTGGGTAACTTAAAGTTTGTGGTTTTGTGTGTGGTTTTTTGTTTTTGCTTACCTGTGCTTTCTACTTTTTTTTTTTTTTTTTTTTTTACAGTGAGAAAAAAATACCTGTGGGAAAAAAACATAATGGAAAATAAGAGTTTTGACGAAATGATACACTACACATAAGGTGTTAAGCAGGATGAGGGGCTGGCGTTTAATAATGGATAAATAAAGGTTAAAAGTAATTAGCTTAAGGGGAGAGAGGGTAAGGAGGAGGAAGCAGAAGGAAGGGAGAAAGGGGAAAGAGGAACATCCAAAGTGAGGAAGAAGTCAAAGCTAAAGAAAGGAGTGAAAGAGGGAAATGAGAAAGAATATTAACAAGAAGAGTGAATATTCTTGGCCAGGTACAGTAGCTCACGCCTATAATCCCAGTGCTTTGGGAGGCAGAGGCAGGAGGATCACTTGAGCCCAGGAGTTTGAGACCAGCCTGAGCAACACAGCAAGACCTTGTCTCTACAAAAATTGAAAAAATTAACCAGGGCTAGCGGCATGCATCTGTAGTCTCAGCTACTCAGGAGGCTTAGGAGGAAGGATTGCTTGAGCCCAGGAAGTCAAGGCTGCAATGAGCTATGATTATGCCACTGCACTCCAGCCTGGGGTGAGAGAGCAATATCCCACCTCAAAATGTATAATAATAATTTTAAAGAATAAATTTAATATTTTAAAATAGTGAATATCTTCATGGATTCCTGGATCTCAGTGCTGCCTGGCAAAGACAAAATAAGTATCAAAGTATCAGTCATCAAGTTAGCACACCCTTCACCTTCCTTCAGGTCTGTGTGAAAGACCCTGGGTTGGGCTGGACTAGAGGGAAGTTTCCTGAACTAGCTGTGGTTCCAGCTGTGTAGACAGTTAGATGGTTAGTAACAGCATTCACAGAGCATCTGCAATGGGGGTTGTTTCATATGACTAGTTTCTAGGATTCCATCACACACACACACACACAGAAGACACTGGGCACCTCGTTTCGGAAGCGTCGTGGCTACTGTTTGGAAATGAGTGTTCTATGTGTCCTCTCTGGAGGGAGGCTGAGCTGGAGATGGGAGGGAGTCTTTGCTGCCAGCGCCCTGCAGGGTAATCCAACCACCCTTGGTGACATCATGTTTTCTGAGTGGATGTTTGCTTCAGAAGCTGCAAAATAATCTCAACTTTCAGCCCCAACTTCTCCCCAGGAGGGCAGCATCCTGTGAATTTGGCCAAAACGGAACTCACACCACAGCTCATTAAGGGAGCAATCAGTGAGGGCACCAAAATGCTGCCTCCCTCACAATTTCCACCCTGCATCCATCAAAACTCTCATAGCCTGTGTCTCTCTGGGTGCCAGAGGTAGAGAAAATGCATGTTCCAATGGGGTATTGAGGAAGGGAGAGGAGAAAGAGGGGCAGGTTGAAGAAGCCTGGTAGAGAAAGGGAGTGACCCCACCTGGCTCCCTCCGGGGCTGGGGTCTCTTATGACAGGCACTGGGCTGATGGAAAGCAGCTGCAAGACCTTGGCAGACCCAAGTCGGGCCAGCTGGAGATAAAAACTACCCCTGAGAGTCGTAGGACTTTAGTGCCCACTGAGCCAGGGGAGCCAATGTCAACATCTCTGAGTCAGAGGCCAGGGACTAGCAAAGAAAATGCAGCTCAAAAGATGAGGTACCCCCTCACCCAACAGGGGCTCCTTGGCTGTGAAGCCAGAGGGACCTTAGTTCAGATCCCGGCTGGGTGACCTTGAGTAATTTGCTTGGCCCTTCCAAACCTCACCTTTTGCACCTGATGTGGAGCTCCAGTCATTTCATGTATTCATTTGTTCAATAAGTATTTACTTAGTGCCTACCATGTGCCACGCACCGTGCATGCAACAGCAATCAAACTATTGTTCCTACTGTCCCTGCTCCAAAAGAAGTTGTAGCTTAGTGAGGACAAGTAAAAAGGTTCTTCTAAAACAGAATGAGAATTGCTACCCTAGCGATATACACTGGGAAGGATAGGAGTATAAACTAGTCTTGAGACCAAAAAATCTTTCTGTAAGAAGGAACATCTAAGTTGAGACTTGCAAGATAAGTAGGAGTTCTTGCAAAAAGAAAGAAAAAGCAATGTGTGCACAGAGCTGGTGGTGAGAGAGAGCTCGGCTTCATGAAAAAGAAAAAAACAACGTGTGCACAGAGCTGGTGGTGAGAGAGAGCATGGCTTCATGGAGGAACAGAAATAGTTCAGCATGGCTGGAGATGGAATATGTTTGGTGAAAAGGAGCTCAGGGAGGGTGAGGCTGAAGAGGGAAGTGAAGGTCTGACTGTGGAGGCCACGTATACCATGCTTGAGTTTATTTGTTTGTTTTTGGTTTTGTTTTTGTTTTGAGACAGAGTCTTGCTCTGTCACCCAAGCTGGAGTGCCGTGGCATGATCTTGGCTCACTCACTGCAAACTCCGCCTCCCGGGTTCAACATTCTCCTGCCTCAGCCTCCTGAGTAGCTGGGATTACAGATGTGCACCACCATGCCCAGCTAATTTTGTATTTTTGGTAGAGATGGGTTTTCACCGTGTTGGCCAGGCTGGTTTTGAACTCCTGACCTCAGGTGATCTGCCCGCCTCGGCCTCCCAAAATGCTGGGATTACAGGCATGAGCCACCATGCCCGGCCTTGTGCTTGAGTTTAGATTTCATCCTGAGTCTACACTTGAATGAAGGTTTCCAGTAGGGAAATGAGATGATCAGATTTCTGTGGCCAGAGGGTGCAGAACTGATTGGAGGAGAGAAGGACACGAGATGGGGAAGAGACTGTTAGAGGGAAGCTGTTGGAAGGATCCAGGCAAGAGGCAGCAGAGATCTGAGCTGTGGAGGTGAAGAGAAGGCAGAGAAGATGAAAGCAGGTAAATGTGAGAGGTGTTGGAGAGGGAGAATGAATGAAACTTGGGGACTGAGTGGATGTTGCAGTGGAAAAAGAGGAGGCTTGGAGGTGGGAGGAGTTGGGACTATTTTTGGACTGAGGAGGAGGAATGTTCTAGTTAAGAGTGATACCTATGAGAAAAGAATCAGTCACCCCCACAGAGCTCTGAAGTAGCTCAGAACGTGAAGGCACCAGGTAGGGAGGAGGGCAAGGTGAGGTATAGAGGAAAATGAGGGCATAGGGTGGAAAGCCACCTATCTTCAGAATGCTAGCAGTCAAATACCTACTCCTTAGGCTAGAGACAGGGGTTATTCTTAGGAGAAAAAGAACAGAAGAGGTCATGGACTTGGGGCTCTAAGCACCAAATAGTGAGGGTGAGATTTAGGGCTGAAAAGGAGGTATCAATTGAAAGCCTAACCATGAGGTAGTCGGTTCTCCAGCCCCTTCCTCTTGTCCTACCTGCTGATGGGCATCTTTCCCTCAGGTTGGAAAATATGATTCTTTAGAGAAACTGAAGAGTCTACAAGGAATAAAACCTCCAGATACTAATTGTTTTGAGTGGGGTTGAAGTCCCCCAAAGGAATGGCAAAGTCTCTTCCCTGTCACCCCAAAGTGATAAACTACACAGACCTTTCAATCAACTTTTGTAGTTTCTCATTCTTAAGTATGAACAGACAACCAGTCTGATATGCTCAGAGAACTATAAGGCCATAAAACAAGAACTAGCTGCTATGAAAAAAAGGAACAATCATTTAATAATAGAGAGATTTTGAAAATTAATAAGTAAAAAAAAAAAACATTCAATAGGCCAGAATATGTTCTTGAGGACATCTCCCAAAAAGTAGTAGAAAAAAAATGAGGACTAACAGAGAAAAGGTAAGAACATTAGGGAATAAAACCAGAAGTTCAATAACTTATTAGCAGAAATTCCAGAAAGAGGGAGAGAAAATAGAAAGAAATTATCAAATAAATAAGAAAATTTTCCAGAACTAAAGAGTGTATGTCACTGAATTAAAAGAACCTGCCAAGAGCCTGCCACAAAAAATTTTAAAAGGCCTAAAATGTAGGAGTTTGATCTTAAAATCTGAGAACATCAACCATAAAGAAAAGAACTGAAAAACTTCCAAAAAAAAATAAGAAGAATGGTACTGAATGTCTCCAAAGCAAATGCATCTTAAAATGATGGGAGAAAATTATCTTCAATCTGCATTTCTGTACCCAGTTAATCTATCAGCTAAGTATGAGAGCAGGAGAAATGTTTGCCATACATGCAAAGATTCAGAAAATTTACTTCCCATCCACACTGTCTTGGAAAACTATAAGAGAATAGGCCAGCAAAGCAAAAGCATCAACCCACATGGAAAAAGTCATATATTCCAGGAAATGGGGTTGCAACTCAGAGGCACAGTAAAGAGAAGTCTTAGAGGACCCTTTGCAGCAGACCTAAGGAATAACCGTCCAAACTAGGGAAGAATAGAGGGCTCTGAAAGGGAGATCTTTAGGAAAAATATAGGTTGATAACATAAATGATATGATAGGTTATACAATGAATCCTTTGAAAAGAAGTATAGAACATTATGCAGGTGAAAATATGGGCAATTAATAACTCAAGGAAAAACAAAAAGCTACAAAGGAAAGAGAATGTAATCATAGCATACTACTTGACTCTGCTACAAAAAATGTTTAAAAAGTCTTAATGATGTAAACCCTGACTGCTAACTTAAAATAAAAAATAGTGATTCAACTATATTGAGAGGATGGGGTAGGGGACATAATAAGAGCTACACAATCTCGTAACTCTATCATAACAAGAAATTTGTCTAAATATGTCTACAAATGTCTAAAGTGACATATCAAGAAAAAAGAATAAGCATAATATTTTAATATTATAGAGATAACTACCAAAAGAAAGGGTGAAAATAATTGTCTTGGTGGTGGGTTAGCGGACAGTTTTGGAATGTGGAGAGATGTAAGACAGATAATAACTTTAAAAATTTTTTCAATTTTTATTTTACATTCAGGGGGTACATGTGGAGGTTTGTTACATGGGTATATTGTGTGATGCTGAGGTTTGGGGGATAATAACCTGTTCATTATAGACTTTAAAAATCACATCTAGATGTTTCTTTTATACAACTTTTTTAGTTAAAAAAATTAAATGTAAATAAAATAGCAAAAAAGAAATGTGAGTTTCTATTCCCACTTTCCCTCCCTTAGAGTGTGTGGAAATCTCCAACAGAGTAGCTTTTTTGGTTTCAAAGTCAGGAAAATGGAGAAAGGCAAGTTGCTGAAACACATCTACATCTATGACTGTCTTCTGGGTAGGAAGCACAGAGATAAAGTTGGTAAAGTACCCAGCACAGAATATGTCCTCAAGAAATGTTGACTTTCCTTTTCTCTCCACCTGAAGGAGCATTTCTCATATTTATTTATTTAATTAAATGAACATAGTATTCAGAGAAAGGCAAGGAATCAGGCAGGGACATTCTCCAGAAGCCCAAGTTAAAAGAAGATTTAGTGACCATCTTGTTGGGTGCAGGTTTCTAACCTGTGGGTGATCATCAGAATTTCCTGAGGGATTTTTACAAGAAAAGATTTCTGGGCCTTACCCAAGTTTTGGGGTAACTTGGGCCCAGGGAGGAGAAGTCCATGACCAGGCCAGGAAGAGGCAGGACCAGAATGAAGGCCCTGGCCTTCTGCCCACAGCACTGTAGCCTCCACGCACTCACCTGGGTTTCCATACCACCCTGATTTTCTCTTTAACAGATACCACTGGGTTCTGGAGGTTCCAACCATGCACATCTTTGGGTAGTAGTGTTGAGACTCAGCACTGAGGCAGGGGGAGGGGCTTGGGGGCTGTTTATGTGCAAGTCCCAGTAGAAGCCAGCTCAGATTCAACTGCTTACCCTCAAATTCCCCTAAATCTGGAGGGGCAGTGGTGCTCCTTTGTCCTGCAGGCAGCTGCTGTCTTCCTAAGATGCCCAGACACACGGGATGCTGGCCAGGGCTAGAGCCAGGAAATCCAGCTGTGTCATTTGCCAGGCCCCACCCAGTGCTGATGCCTGGTTCCAGCCAACTGTGATTCACCTACTTCATCACTTGGCCAGATGCCACCCACTATCCCCACTTCCTTTCCCTCCTTCCAGATCACCCTCCCTGCAGGTGGTTGAAGGAGTGGCCCAGGCAGTTCTGCCTTAGGACCCAGCTGTCAGGATCCCCAGGTCAGCAGATTCAGTGGTATTTGATTACAGAAAATCAAAGAGAGACGCTGATGCCTGTAATCTCAGCACTTTGGGAGGCTAAGGCGGGCGGATCATGAGGTCAGGAGATCAAGACCATCCTGGCCAACATGCTGAAACCCCGTCTGTACTAAAAATACAAAAAATTAGTAGCGTGTGGTGGTGCATGCCTGTAGTCCCAGCTACTCGGGAGGCTGAGGCAGGAGAATTGCTTGAACCCGGGAGGCAGAGGCTGCAGTTAGCTGAGATGGTGCCACTGCACTCCAGCCTGGGCGACAGAGCGAGACTCCGTCTAAAAAAAAAAAAAAAAGGAGAGACTTCTCTCATGCTTGAATAATTCCTCCATGCTCCTTTTCCCAATATCTTTATAGTGTGGGGCTGAGAAAAATCCTCTTCAGGAGAAGGAATTGAAAATAAAAACAATATTGCCATACATTCGCATATTATTTTATACATACAGGCTCTTTTGCATACATTACCTCAGATATGTAACCCTCACAACCACTCCTTAAGCTTGTTATTGAAAAAATTCAAAGCATAACGAAAGTAAAGATCAATGAACCATTAATTACCAATTAAGTACCCGGATGAAAGAAAACCATCACCCCATGGCCGCATGTCTTTCAACTGCCTCATTGCCACTCCACTTTCCAAAACAAACGGATTGTTTTGAAGAAATCCATAATATCATCAAATATCCAGTGAGTGTTCAAATTTCCGAAATCTACATATCACCTTTACTTGATGTCTTTCAAGTCTCTTTAAATTTGTAGGTTTCCACTCCCTCTTTTTTCTTTCTCCTTGTAAAGATTACTTGTTGAAGAAACCAGGCCATTTTTCCTATAGAGTTTCTCACATTCTGGGTTGTGTGGATGGTATTTCTAAAACATGTTCTGCTGTTCCAGATCTTTCCTGTAAACTGAAAATTAGATCTATAGATGTGAGATATGATTTTGAGCAAGAATCCCTCATAGGTGATTTTTTTTTTTTTTTTTTTTTTGAGAGGGAGTTCCCCTCTTGTTGCCCAGGCTGGAGTGCAGTGGCACAATCCCAGCTCACTGCAACCTCTGCCTCCCGGGTTCAAGTGATTCTCCTGCCTCAGCCTCCCAAGTAGCTGGGATTACAGGCACATGCCACCACGCCCGACTAATTCTGTATTTTTAGTAGAGATGGGGTTTCTCCATGTTGGTCAGGCTGGTCTCAAATTCCTGACCTCAGGTGATCTGCACACCGCGGCCTCCCAAGGTGCTGGGTTTACAGGCATGAGCCACCACACCAGGCCCTGGGCTCTCTTTTTATGACGTTAGTAGACATTGATGATCATTGTCTAGTGCTCCATTAGCTCATAAGGGGTTTGCAAAATGGTGATTCTGGTATTGCATCTTCACTTACTAGCTGGAACTCTTCCAGAGAGAAGCATTTCAATCCATTGCACTTACTTTTCTTATTGTACTCAAATAGTTCCATCTTTGGCCTCCTCAGGTTAGTTCCTAACTCCTCTGAACCAACCTCAGTAGTCTTCCATAGTTCCCTGGCTTTCAGGAATGATAACATCTTCTTGGCTTATCTTGTATATCTTCTGTCTTACATCTGGAATCCAAAATTCTTTAAAGAACCCTCATTCCTTTTGATGGAAAATGGTATTTAGAATTTATAATCTAGGTATAGGAAGTACTCATTGCTACTGGTCATTGTTTCTAAGCCTGTTTGATGGACAGAGCTAGGAAATATATATTTTTGTATTTATTAATGTGTTTAAAATAACCAAAACATATCATAATTTAAATTATTATATATATTTAAAATAGACCTTTTTTAAGAGCAGTTTTAAATTCACAGCAAAATTTAGAGGAAAGTACAGAGTTCCCACATACTCCCTGCCCCCACATATGCACAGCTTCCCCTATTATTAACCTCCCCCACCACAGTGGTGTGTTTGTTATAATTGATAAACCAATACTGACACACATTATTACTCAAAGTCCGTAGTTTATGTTAGGGTTCACTCTTGGTGTTGTACAGTCTATAAGTTTGGGCAAACATATAATGATGGGTATCCACCATTATAGTAGGAGAATAAAACAAGAAGTTCAATAACTTATTAGCAGAAATTCCAGAAAGAAATTCTCTTTCACTTTCCTAAAAATCCTGTGTTCCACCTCTTCAGCCCTCCCTCCATCCTAATCCCTGGAAACCAGTGATCTTTTAACTGTCTTCATAGTTTTGCCTTTTTCAGAATGTCACATAGTTGGAATCATACAGTATGTACGCTTTTCAGGCTGGCTTCTTTCTGTTAGTAGTATGCATTTAAGATTCTTCCATGTCTTTTCATGGCTTGATACCTCTTCCTTTTTAGCACTGAATGGTATTCCACTGTCTGGATGTGCCACAGTTTATTTATCCATTCACCTCTGAAGAATATCTTGATGGCTTCCAAGTTTTGGCACTGATGAATAAAGCTGCTATAAACATCCATGTGCAGGCTTCTGTGTAGACGTAAGTTTTTAACTCCTTTGGGTAAATACCAAGGAGTATGATTGTTGGGACTTATAGTAAAAATATAAAAATATACATTTTAAAATGCTATTTTTTTTTAGTTTTGAAAAAAAAATCTCAAACTCATGAAAAAGTTCCAAGTAAAGTACAAAGTACTGTTTCCCCTAAACATTTGAGCGTAAGTTGTTAATACAATGTCCTATGATTCCCAAATAATTTAGTTGTATTTTCACCAAACAAGGATATTTTCCTTCATAGGCACAATACAACCATCAAAATCAGGAAATTAGCATTGACACTTTTACTAACTTCTAGTAATCATACTCCATTTAGGTTTCGTTGTGATCTCAATAACAGCTTTTATAGCAAAAGATCCAATTCAGAATCATGGGTTGTATTTGACCATTCTGTTTCCTTTATTAAAGTTTACATCGTTGACATTATTGAAGATCATAGGGCAGCCACTTTGTGGAATGTCCCACAGTTTGTGTTTGATGTTTTCTCATTATTAGATTCAAGTTTTACATCTAGGGCAAGAATATCACGGAAGTGATGTGTTCTCACTGCATCTTATTAGGTGACACACGAATTCATTTGTTAGATTATAAATGATTAAGGTGGTGACTGCCAGGTGTTTCCTTTGTAGAGTAACTCCTCTTGTAATCAATAAGCGCTTCACAGAGATGTACTTTGAAATTGTGTAAATACCCTATTCTTGGTCAAACTTTCAAGCTGTTCATTTACGTATTTTCATCGGTATGTACTCATGGTTCCCTATTTTATCAAATGGATTATAATGCATTGGGATTCTTATTTGCTTTGATGCTCAGATTATCTCAGATGTGGTCATCAGAGGCCCCTTCAGACCAGGTTCTGTGTCTCTCTGAGTTGTCCCCATTGTTCCTGGACACTTCCTTACTTTCTGCTGCTACAAAAAGATATTCCAGGCTCATCTTGTACTTTGCCTGCCCCAGCTGTGGAATCAGCCATTTCTCCAAGGAAACCAGTTCCTTTTTGTGAAGAATGGGATTTAGAAACCACAATCAGGATGTGATAGAGTTTGGATATTTGTCCCTGCCCAAATCTTGCGTTGAATTTTAAGCCCCATTGCTGGAGGTAGGGCCTGGTGGGAGGTGTTGGGGTCATGGGGGCAGCTCCCTCGTGGCTTGGTGCTGTCTTTGCCATTGCGAGCTCTTGTGAGATCCAGTCATTTAAAAGTGTGTGGCACTTCCCCTCTTCACTCTCTCTTGCTCCCGCTTTTACCACGTGATGTACCTGCTTCCCTTTCGCCTTCTGCCATAATTAGAAGCTTCCTGAGGCCTCCTCCCCAGAAGGAGATGCCAGTGCCATGCTTCCTGTACAACCTGCAGGACCATGAGCCATGAGCCAATTAAACCTCTTTTCTTTAGAAGTTACCCAGTCTCAGGTATTTCTTTTTTTTTTTTTTTTTTTTTTTTGAGATGGAGTCTTGCTCTGTCTCCTAGGCTGGAGTGCAGTGGCGCAATCTCAGCTCACTGCAACCTCCGCCTCCCTGGTTCAAGCAATTCTTTGCCTCAGCCTCCCAAGCAGCTGGGATTACAGGTGCCCACCACCATGCCCGGCTAACTTTTGTATTTTTAGTAGAGATGGGATTTCACCATCTTGGGCAGGTTAGTCTTGAACTCCTGACCTTGTGATCCACCCGCCTCGGCCTCCCAAAATGCTGGGATTACAGGTGTGAGCCGCCACGCCGGGCCTCAGGTATTTCTTTATAGCCACACAAGAGTAGCCTAACACAGGATGCTAGCTGGGCTTATGGCTTTATAAAGTGTCTGTGTTCTCAGGATTTCTCAAAGGATACAGCTAGGGGAGATAAAAATACACACACACACCCATCTATATTTATATTTATTTCGATTTCCATATCTATATCTATTTATAAGAAACCATGAGTTCACTTCCTGTCCAATACCACAGGACCCATTCTGTTTTCTCCCTTTCTGTATTTGTAACACTTTTCTCCAATGCTTGGAGCCAAGAAAAATCCTCTTCAGGAGAAGGAATTGAAAATAAAAAACAGTATTGCTTTACATTTACATATCATTTATAAATAGAGGCTCTTTTGTATATGTTACCTCAGATATTTGACCCTCACAACCACTCTTTAAGTTTCTCTTTCTTTCTTTCTCTTTTCTTTCTTTCTTTCTTTCTTTCTGTCTGTCTGTCTGTCTTTGAGACAGGATCTTGCTCTGTTGCCCAGGCTGGAGTGCAGTGGCATGATCATGGCTCGCTGCAGCCTCAAACTCCTGAGGTCAAGTGATCCTCACACCTGAGCCTTCTGAGTAGCTGTGACTATAGACACAAGCCACCATGACTGTCTAAATTTTTTTTTTTTTTTTTTGTACAGATGAGATTTCTCTATGTTGTTCAGGCTGATGTCAAATTCCTGGGCTGAAACAATCCTCCCATCTTGGCCTCCCAAAGTGTTGGGATTACAGACATCAGCCACCCTCCCCAGCCCAGGTTTTTTATTGAAGGCTCTAAGTCTAAAAGCCTAGAATGCCCACCTCATTAATTTCATCTTTAAATTAATCTGGCTTTTATTTTCCTTAATATATTTACTCATTGGACCAACTCCCACTCAATCTCCCATAGCTGCTGCCACTTCCTTTCCTATAAGGCTCCCACTACTCACCCTACCAGGGTTCTGATACCTTGCACTGGGCTGCCACCACCAATGTTCCACATGGACACCCTCCCCGCCCCACCCATGCTCCAGCACTCCACAGCAGCTACTTCTCCACACAGGCACTCTCCTTACCTTACTCAGGCTCTGACACCCGTGCTGGGAAGCCCACCCTTCCCACCTTGCACCTAGATAGATAGATAGATAGATAGATAGATAGATAGATGATAGACACACACAGACAGATAGACACAGACAGGCACAGACAGACTGATAGATAGATGATTGATAGACACAGGCAGACAGAAAGATAGGTAGACACAGACACAGATAGAAAAACACAGTCAGACAGACAGATAGTAGACAGACACAGACAGAGATAGATGACAGATAGATAGATAGATAGACAGATAGATAGGAAGAAACATAGACACATAGAAAAATAGAAATGCAAAGAGGTATATGAGTGTATCTCTACTGAGAGGGCCTGAGAGCAGCAACACTCCAGTAGAAATGAGCATGCCTGGCCCTGACATCTTGGTCATTTGATATCACTCTTAGGCTGGGTGCAGTGGCTCATGCCTGTAATCCCAAAACTTTGAGAGGCTGAGGCAGGAGGATCACTTGGGACCAGGAGTTCGAGACCAGCCTGAGTAACAGAGCAAGACCCAGTGTCTACAAGAAAAAAAATGTTTTTAATTAGCTGGGTGTGGTGGTGCATGCCTGTAGTCCCAGCTACTCGGGAGGCTGAGGTGGGAGGATCACTTGACCCCAGGAAGTGGAGGCTGCAGTGAGCTGTGATTTCGTCATTGTACTCCAGACTGGGTGACAGAGCAAGATCTCTCTATATAAAGATCTCTTTATATATATATAAAGAACCAGGAATCCATGAAGAAATGACTGGTCCCAGAGCTGGGCAGGCGAAGTACAAGATGAGCCTGGAACTTTTTCTTTTAAACCAGAAAGTAAGGAAATCCTCAAAGAATGATGGGAACATGTTGAAAGGACATAAAAGTTAGCTTCAAGGGGCTCCTGCTACTCAAATCTGGAACAATTTGAGCATCAAAAATTCATTGGATGAAATAGGAAATCTAATCTAAGTAAAGAAACAAGCAAATACATGGAAAAAGTTATTTCTGATAATAAAATGCCAACTAATAAATGTAGACAGAATGGTAAAGTTAGAAAGACATCACTTTATAGTCATCGTAGTGTTAATTAATTCAGGCAGAAAAATCAATGGATGCTAAAACTAGTACATGAAAGTAGGATAAGAAATAGGAATAATAACATAGTCTCAAAGTATCACCATGCCAAATACCACTTCAGTACAAAATGGGATAGAGAAATTTACAGTGGAGAAATCTGGCAGATATCTTCTTAATTGATTAAAACGAACACCGCCAGGAATGGAACAAATCCACATCATGTGAAATCTCATAGGGCATGGTAAGAAGAACATGACATCACCTTTGTGATTTCCCTGACAACGAAATGCATAATCTGGGTCTAATCACCAGAAAATAGTGCATGAATCTACATTTCAGGATCTTCTACAAAGACTGAGCTGTAATCCTAAAAAAAATGCCAAGGGCCTGAAATTCAAGGAATCCCCAAGGACCTGCTCCAGAGTGAAAGAGACTAGAG
Organism: Pongo pygmaeus; assembly: GCF_028885625.2. Classification (NCBI taxonomy): domain Eukaryota; kingdom Metazoa; phylum Chordata; class Mammalia; order Primates; family Hominidae; genus Pongo; species Pongo pygmaeus. The sequence goes on from NC_072380.2 coordinate 27,831,460, forward strand.
AAATGGGACAGCTGGGTGTGACATGGAACCTGGCCGGGTCCTTTGCTATAATCTCATTAGGGCAATTGGTGAAACAGAAATGCAGTCTCTAGGTGAAGTTCTTTGCAAATTTTCTGGAAGATTAAAATTGCTCCACAATAAAATTTCATAGCTAGATACAGATACAGATGTGGGTATAGCTATAGATGTTGATGCTGATATCAATAAACATGAGAATGACACCAACAAACAACATAATACAAGCAATAACCTACAGCAGCAGAGTGGGAGAATGGAGGGATTCAGGCATGGGGCCCAGACTTCTCAATGTATATCTTTCCATGTAATTTTTATTTTGAACGATGTGATTGCATTAACTATTCAAAAAATAGGCCAGGCTCAGTGGCCCCCGCCTGTAATCCCAGCACTTTGGGAGGCCGAGGCGGGCAGATTACTTGAGGTCAGGGGTTCAAGACGAACCTGGCCAACATGGTTTAACCCTGTCTCTGCTAAAAATACAAAAATTAGTCAGGTGTGGTGGCACGTGCCTGTAGTCCCAGCTACTCGGGAGGCTGAGGCAGGAGAATCGCTTGAACTCAGGAGGCAGAGGTTACAGTGATACAAGATTGTACCACTGCACTCCAGCCTGGGAGACACAGCAAGACTCCATCTCAAAAAAAGAAGAAAAAGAAAGAACCAATTTTAAGAAGTATAAAACACAGCTCTTACCAGGCCCCTCCTCTTCTTAACGCCTTAGCATGGCGTTAGGTCAGCCAGTTTGTCTGACTGTCTGTCTGAAACCTTCCTTGCTGTTCTCATTTCCAACCGAATCCTCTCAATCCTACCTCTCCAGACTCCCAGATGGTATTATTACCCCCAAACATTTAGGGATGCTTACTGTGTACTCCAGGGTGTGCTGAGCAGCCCGCACATGCATGGCCTTATCTCATTTCATGCTTTTCCATCCTGTGGCCTCCGTTCTCTGACAGACTCTGCCCAGAATGCTTCTCCACAATCTGGTAAGTTCTGAGCAATCCTTCAAATCCAGATCAAAAGCTACCTTCTCTGTAGAAAACTCCCTGGCCAAGGCCAGCGAATTGTCCCCTCCTCTGTGCTCTCAGAGCACTCTGTCCTCTGGTCACTGGACTGCTGTGGATGTATCTACCCCCAGCAACCTGAGGATGTCTTTGAGGAAAGTTATTAACCGGGTGCTTAGGCAAAGCCTGAAATGGTCAGGTGTCTTGTGAACATTTGCCTAATTTATTTGGACTGAAAAAAACATTCCCCAAAACATTAGGCCAGCAGTGAAGACCCTTCCTGGGCAAAAAATGGGTTTTAAATGAATATGGGAGTCCTGTGACTCTCAAAACTTCACAGACCCCCCAGTGCTCAGAAGTGTGAAGACCTCGCACTCCAGCTCCATGGTTTTCAGAATGCAAGCTGGACTAATGGAAAAACTGCAGGCTTTTTAGGGATGGGGAAGTATTTATTGGGAAAACTATCTAAAAACAGTGGAATAATTCATTCAGGCCACAAAAGATGCAGTATCAGATATGGAGATGTAGCTTTACCAGCTGAAGACACAACAAGGGTGAATGCTCTATGTATTTCCATTAGGACTAATCAGAATTTCAAAATACCCAGATGACTGCATAAAAGCAAAACTTGCATGCTTTTATCCTCCCCCTCCTTCTTGAAGGTAATGTATATGTCTGTATTCTTATAACTAATTTTAGAAACACAGAATGTAATTCCTGTGTCCTTCTTTTGAAAGTGAAAAAACAACGATCACTTTCTTTCCCTCTAAATCACTTAAGCTCCGGGAAATCCAACAGTCTCAAGACGTAAATAGAGGATATGTCTAGAATCTTGGACCTTAGCAGGCATTCCAATGCAAAAACAAGCTACTCCGCCTGCAAGAAGAAATGCAGGCTCTTCTATTTTGGGAGACTTTAAGAACATGGAGGTTTTTACAAAAGAGAAATAGCAGCAAGCTTGGTCCTGTTCACACAGGGAGAGAGAAGGTGGCAGAATGAAGATTATCCTTTGTCAGAATGAAGGTAAGAATGGAATATTACACAGCCGCAAAAAAAGAATTAGATGATGTCCTTTGCAGGGACATGGATGGAGCTGGGGGCCATTATCCTTAGCAAACTAACACAGGAGCAGAAAACCAGATACTGCATGTTCTCATATGTAAGTAGGAGCTAAATAATGAGAACACGTGGACACATAGAAGGGAACAACACACACTGGGGACTTTCAGAGGGTGAAGAGTGGGAGGAGGGAGAGGATCAGGAAAAATAACTAATGGGTTAATGGCTTAATACCTGGGTGATAAAATAATCTGTACAACAAATGTCCATGACACAAGTTTACCTATGTAACAAACCTACACTTGTACTCCTGAATTCAAAATAAAAGTTAAAAAAAAAAAAAAGAAATGAAGGTAAGGTCTAGGCTGTATGACCTTACCAAGCCATCTTAGTTTTCAGGGTCTTGGAGTTCTCATCCATTCAATTCTAACAATAGCAAAGGAGTCGAAAAGACTAAACAACACTGTCTCTGACACAGGAGAGGTGCTTGGTAAACATCCTATTATTTATTCCCCTATGCTGTTGATTTTTTTGCAATTGAAGAAGCCGATGTAGTAATTGGCAAATGAATTGTCTCCCTTCCCAACTGTCTTTAAAGACCCAATCCTCCTCACTTCTTTGAGACCTCTGTCACCAAAATGTCTTGGGGTCTAAAATAGAAAAGACGCAGCTCTAGAGCCCTGGGAATGACTCATTGATTATAATTTACTTTGAGAAGTGCTAACGTAGAGGAATTACAGAAAGCCAAGGAACACAGAGAAAAAGCCCATGACTCACCCTGCAGCTGATCAGGGAGAATTTCCTGAAGATGTTGGAGCTAAGTCTTCAAGGACAAACAGGAGATGGCCAGGTCAGAGGATGGGGAGGGATGAGGGCTTTTCCCCATAAAATAACTGCAGTTGGAGAGGTTATGGAGATTATAGGAGATGTGGGGTGCTTCAAGGCTGGGTGCTCAAAAGCTAGGTGAGGAAGGATACCTCACCCTCTCTGGCAAGTAAGAAACAGGAGGGTGCTGAGCAAGTCAGCAAATAGATGTGTGTATGGGGGGAGGGGGTTGGTAGTGGCAAGGGGAGGCCATTCTGTCACTGCCCAAGATCAGGTGGATCCTGATTTTGGAAAGCTTGAAGCTGATATACTCTGGCAGGAGTCTTTCTTTAAGAGGACTCTTAAGTAATGTAACATTACAAACACAAAATTAGAGATCGGCCTGGGAAGGGGCTGTGTAAGTCAGGTGACCCTACCACTTAAGCTTCATCAGTTTCATAATAAACTCATCTCTGCTAACTAAGACTCTTACGCCATCTTTCACCCACTATGTGTGTGGGGCTTCAGAAAGAGTACTGGCTTAGGAATCAGGATCCTGGTTCTAGTCAAGTCTCCGTCACCACCTGATCAAATTAGGGTATATTTCTGTTCCAGCTGATCTGTAAGGTCCTTTCCATCTCCATCCATCCATCCATCCATCCATGCATCCATCAATCCATCCATCCATGCATCCATCTATCCATCCACCTATTTATCCACTTACCCATCCATTCATCCACCCAGTCATCCAACCACTCATCCATCCATTCATCCACCTATTTATCCACCCACCCCTCTATTCATCCATCCATTCATCTATCCATTCATCCATCCACCTATTTATCCATCCATCCATCTATCCATTCATTCACCCACCCATCCATTCACCCACCTATTCACCCAATCTGCCAATTCATCCATTCATGCACCTGTTATCCATCTACTCACCTACTCATCTATCCATCCATCCATCCATCCATCCCTCCTTCCCTCCCTCCCTCCCCATTTCCCTCATTTCATGAGTAAGGCCATTTTAAGAACATCCAAGCTTCTTACTTTTTTAGAAGCTCTATTCCACCTCACATCAAATGCAATAAAATTTACTCATATTATGCATTAAATAAATATACATATATATCTGTATTTGCTGTAAAATTTTGAATTTTTTAAGAACTTTGCTTTCAAAAATTTTATTTACTCAACCAATATTATTGAGTACCTGCTATGAACCAGGCACTGTTCTAGGCATTGGGGACAGAGAAGTAACAAACATTTCAGGTCTTATGGAACTTATTTGGGGTTGAGTCCCAACAAATAGATAGAAAATATACACAGTATGGCAGATAAATGTCATGGATAAAAATAAAACAAGAAATATAAAGAACAAAAGAATGAGGCAAGATTGGTTTATTGTCCATGAACAAGGGTTTTTAAATGGTTGGTTCTGGCCTTTAGAGTGATAAAAGACAATTGAGATTCAGCCCAATGGCCTCAAGTTAGACGGCGTCAGTGAGACTGAGGTGGAATGGGGGTCTTGCCAGGAACACCCAGGACCCTGGAACTCACCCTTAACTTAGGGATAATGCTGATGTTTGGCTTTGAGCAACTCAGTTTACAAATGACCATGATTCCTCAGTAATCAAAGTGCACTTCCAATTTACAAGTCTAAAATGAAATAAGGCCAGGTGCAGTGGCTCTTGCTTGTAATCCCAGCACCTCGGGAAGCCAAGGCAGGCGGATCACTTGGCCAAACTCTCAAACAGAAGTTTGAGACCAGCCTGGGCAATGTAGCGAGATGCTGTCACTACAAAAAAGAAAAAATACAAAAATTAGCCGGAGTGGTGGCATGCGCCTGTGGTCCCAGCTACTCAAGAAGCTGAAGTAGGAGGATTGCTTGAGCCTGGGAGGTCGAGGCTGCAGTAAGCTATGATAGCATCACTGTGCCCCAGCCTGGGCAACAGAGTGAGATCCTGTCTCTAAATGAAATGAAATATTTATGAATGCTAAATCTAGACGTAAGGTTGATATGGTAGCATGACATTTGTAGACATTAATTAAATATGTATTTGACTATGGTTTCTATTTGAATCTAGAAGCCAGTACATTTTTCCAAGGTCTCATACATTTTTTGCATGCTCCTGAAAAGCTTGCAAGTATTGTGCAAATGGACAAACTGTCCTTTTGCACAAACTCCCACACTTGGGACAGGTACTCCTGTAAATGTGAAGATGCATGAAGACACAGGCAGCTCTGCCCACAGAGAGCTCATGGTTCATGTTCACAGCTACTCTGGGCTTCTGCATCTATAAAAAAAGAGGTAAGATTCACCCCATAGAATGGTTGTGAGGCTTCAACAAGATCATCCCTGGCCTTCACACAGACCTCCAAACCCTCATGCCTCCATCCGTATTATCCACAGCATGTCTTCTCCAAAAGCCACCCACAGTTCCCTGCTGTGCTCTGCCCCCGTCCATTGGCCTCAGACCCATTCTCTAAAGGCTCTTGAGCTGCTGTCAGAAAGCCCTGCTATCCCCAGCTTTATCACTGCAAATTTCCATTCATTTTCAAGCCTTTTTCTCCTTAGCCTTTCTCCTTAACCAAAGCAGCTTTCTCCTATCCATCTCCCCTCACCATAACATTGTATGGCCAAGTAGGAAACCACGCCTTGTTTTCTGCTGCTTTCCCAGACTGTTACCCACCATTGTCCTCCACTGAAGGTCACACCATCTGGTCCTGTTACTTTCTCCAACAGGGTATCCCTTTACTCCTAGTGACCCCGGCACCACGTCCACTTGTCCCTGACTTCAGGTGATATGGCCGCCCCACCTGAACCCATCTCTCCCTCCCACCAGCACACTGGGCTGCCTCTTCTGCAGCAGGCAGCATTGCTTCCCCAGAATACATCCCAACATCAACCACTCTGTGCATCCGCTGCTTAGTCTCATACTTGGTGGTGCCTTCTCTTTCCTTCCATAACCCACTTATCTCTTGGACAAACCCCCAGTCACATAACTTGTCCCATTTTCACCTGTCCATACACTTTTTAAATATATGTTTGATTTCTTTCTTGCGGAGCCTGGAGCCCCTCAGCCCCTCTGATGCTGCCCCACAAATGACCTGAACTCCTTGAAGTTCACCCCTGAGCTGATGCATCCACAGCCCTGGACTATCTTGTTTTCTTCCTTCTCTCCTGTTCCTTGGCTCAGAATTGGCAGGTGGAGAAAGTTATCATTCCATGCTAAATGGACCGACTACAAAATTGTTCTAACTCTACCACTTCCTTTTGGCAACCTTCTGATTCATTTCCTGTAAGAGTGTGCTTTTCATCACGCACTGACTGTCTCAACCTTTCCCCTTCATCTTCAGAGTCTTAATCTCACTCCAACTGCTGATTTCTTACCAATTACTTCATCTACCACGTTCTGGAAGCCGATCCTTAAGAGCTTTGTCCCAGTCGGTCCCTTCTCTGTACTAAAAATACCTCTTGTCCTCTCCAACTCCTAGCTTCCTGGCCCAGATGACGGACACCCCGGGTACTGAAAACTTGTCAGTGGAGATTTCTCAAGTGTTATTTGTGAACTTTGAGCAACCATGGAAAGCAAGACTAGATATCAAAAAGTGTAGTTCTTTTTGTTTGTTTGTTTCAGAGACAGAGTCTCGCTCTGTCACCCAGGCTGGAGTGCAACGGTGCGATCTCAGCTCACTGCAAACTCTGCCTCCCAGGTTCAAACGAGTCTCTGACCTCAGCCTCCCGAGTAGCTGGGAGTACAGGCGCGTGCCATCATGCCCAGCTAATTTTTGTATTTTTAGTAGAGACAGGGTTTCACCATGTTGGCCAGGCTGGTCTCGAACACCTAGCCTCAAGTGATCCACCCGCCTCAGCCTCTCAAAGTGCTGGGATTACAGGCGCGAGCCACTGCGCCTGGCCTGGAAAGGGTAGTTCTTATTTTCCAGAGGGCAACAGTGAATTCCCACAACTCTCAGCTTGGTGACTTGCCGTCAATCACAGGCAAAATTATAGAAACCAAAGGGCTGCTTTATGTTATTTAGAAAATAGTACAGCAATTACTAGGAGTCAATACAAGTTCTCAAAGCCTCATTCCTTTTTTTTTTTTTTTTTTTTTTGGCAGGGTTGCTAGACTGGTAGATCAGGAAGACGCCATAAATATACTTTATCTGGCTCTAAAGCAAGGTTGTTTTTTGACAACCATGTGAGCAAGTAGGAGAATATAGTCCAGATTAAAGTAAAATCAGGAGGATTAAAACTGGTCAAGTGTGGCCAGGTACGGTGGCTCAGGCATGTGATCCCAGCCCTTTGGGAGGCCGAGGCGGGCAGATTACAAGATCGGGAGTTCGAGATCAGCCTGGCCAACATGGTGAATCCCTGTCTCTACTAAAAATACAAAAATTAGCTTGGTGTGGTGGCAGGTGCCTGTAATCTCAGCTACTTGAGAGGCTGAGGCAGGAGAACCGTTTGAACCCAGGAGGTGGAGGTTGCAGTGAGCCAAGATCACACCATTGCACTCCAGCCCTGGTGACAGGGCGAGACTCCTTCTCAAAACAAAACAAAACAAAACAAAAAACTTGTTAAGTGTGCCCAAAGAGTGCTAAGTAATGGATTAACCTCAGTCAGAAGGGATGTTTGCTAAAGGCACTATTCTGAGACCTATCCCATTCTTCCAAATTTTGGGGGGTGACAATATAGAAGGAATATTTGCAAACATGTACATATATTTGTAAAAGGAATTATGTTCAAGGAAATAATGAGAACCATAAATAACTCAATAGGCAGATTCCAACTAGATGTCTTTGACAGAGAAAATTCATCAAAACAATATTGAGTGAAAGAAGCAAGTCATAGAAAAAACATTACAATAAGATTCCATGAATGAGTTTCAAAATAGGAAGAATCGGTGGTGGCTCACACCTGTAATCCTAACACTCTGGGAGGCCAAGGCAGGAGGATCACTTGAGCCTAGAAGCTTGAGACTGCAGTGAGCTGTGATTGCACCACCGCACTCCAGCCTGGGCAAGAGAGAAAGACCCTGTCTCTAAAACAAACAAACAAACAAAAACAGGTTGAACTAAACAGTGTATTATTTATAGAAATACACATCAGAGATAAAAGATATGAAGAAGCAGCAGATGATTATCACAAAATTCAGGAGAGCTGGGGGGAAGCCAGGCATGTGGTTAGGAAAGGGTACAAATGGGGCCTTGAGGAAGGATGGGTGAGTACTGTTCTATTTCCTAACCTCAGAAATATAACATATAATATTTATATTATATTTATATTTATATTATCCTTGAAAATGGACATATCTTTTCATACACTCTTTTGTGTGTTTGTTACATTATATAGTAAAAAGAAATTTTAAGGAATAAATCTAAAGTCCTATACCATGGTCCAAACCACTGCCTCCTCCAAAAAAAAAAAAAAAAAAAACCAGAATAATCTAATCAATACAAAGTGCAGAAAAGACAGGATTTAATGGGTGGTGTAATTCAGAGTCAGGTGTCTAGGCTACATTTGGAGAATTGTCTCTACCTTATTCCTGTGCAGGCCAGCTGGGATTGTGGTTGGGTTCATGGCTGGAGTCATGGCTTGAGACCATGCACAGTTCAAGAGCTGCTCCTTCCCTGGGAGTCAGACAAACAGGGAAGAGTTGGGGGGTCTTGCCCCATAGGATGTCAGAAGCCATCCTCTGTCCGCAGATGCCTGCTTTTCTTGCTGTCTCGTTGGATCACAGAGAATGGGATGTTTAGGGGCAGTCACAGGTGGCAGCTGACAGCTGTCTTGAAACTTTTTAAACTGTCACATGAAAGAGGAATTCAACTTGTACTGTGTGGCTCCAGAAGACAGAGCAGCAGGTAGAAGTCACTGTGAGTCATGAGCTCCCGTCTCTGGATGCATTCATGCCCAGGTTTAGGTCTTCTGTTTAGGGAGTCGCAGAGGTCACAGAAGAGTTAGCTCAGCTAAGATGACCCTTAAAGTCCCTTCCAACCTCCATAGGCTATGAGTCTATGAAACCTGTGCATGATATGCACAAAGGAAAGATAGGAGCACTTTGGGAGCCCCCGGCAGGAGGATTACTTGAGCCCAGGAGTTCGAGACCAGCCTGAGTAACATAGCAAGACCCTGCATCTACAAAATTTTTTAAAATTAGCTGGGTGTGGTGGTGTGCATCTGTGGTCACAGCTACTCAGGAGGCTGAGGTGGGAGGATTGTTTGAGCCCAGGAGGTCAAGGCTGCAGTGAGCTATGATTGTGTCACTGCACCCCAGCCTGGGCAACAGAGCAAGACATTGTTTGTTAAAAACAACAACAGCCAGGTGCAGTGGCTCACGCCTGTGATCCCAGCACCTTGGGAGGCCGAGGCGGGTGGGTCACGAGGTCAGCAGTTCGAGACCAGCCTGACCAAAACAGTGAAACCCCGTCTCTACTAAAAACACAAAAAAATTAGCTGGGCGTGGTGGCGAGCACCTGTAATCCCAGCGACTGGGGATGCTGAGGCAGGAGAATTGCTTGAAACTGGAAGGTGGAGGTTGCAGTGAGCCGAGATTGTGCCACTGCACTCTAGCCTGGGCAATAAGAGCAAAACTCCATCTCAAAATAAATAAATAAATAAATAAATAAAAACAGTTTATTCTGAAACCAAAGAGATTTGATTTTAAATATAAGCATTATGCTTTGACAGTATTTATTTATTTATTTATTTATTTTTATTTTTTTTTTTGAGATGCAGTCTCGCTCTGTCACCCAGGCTGGAGTGCAGTGGTGCGATCTCGGCTCACTGCAACCTCTGCCTCCCAGGTTCAAGCAATTCTCCTGCCTCAGCTTCTCAAGTAGCTGGATTACAGGTGTGTGCTACCACACCTGGCTAATTTTTGTATTTTTAGTAGAGATGAGCTTTCACCATGTTGGTCAGGCTGGTCTTGAACTCCTGACCTCCAGTGATCGGCACCCACCTCGGCATCCCAAAGTGCTGGGATTACAGGCGTAAGCCACCGCACCCAGCCGACAGCATTTATTTTAAAATGAAATGGGCTCTCCCTATGTTGCCCAAGCTGGTCTCGAACTCCTGGGCTCAAATCATCCTCCTACCTGAGCCTCCCAAGTAGCTGGGATTACAGGTGTGAGCCACCTGGCTCAGTTTGCCTCTGAGATCAACACGTAGTATTGGTTTAGAAGAAGATTCAGGCACCTTCCGCCCACATTTCTAAGATTTCAAAGGCAAAGAGCTTTGAAACCCCCCTGGAAGCACAGCTTTTTGTGAGGTACAGCACTTCCTGTGTCCAGCCTTCTCAAGGACCACTGAACCTCCGCGTGATGGGCGCTGAGACCAGGGTTTACTCTCTCCTGCCACCTGCTGGTCCTTCGCTGCATCTCTTCTTTCTCTAGGACACTGGTGGTAACCACACTGGATAATATTCTGTCACCTAGAGTTCCTTCCAGTGGCTCATACTAAATCCAGGAAAATCAGAAATTCACAGATGATGAGGACTGGAGGAGACCCAGAGCTCTTTCTAAATTGGACTCAGAGCCAGAGCTCTCCAAAGCCCTTAAAAACATAGCTCCTGGGCAATGGACAGCCCACAGACAAACCTTGTTTGGCCCATACAATATTAAATAATTTTGAGCCAATATATAAAAATTTGGAAACTTTACCTAAAAAATCTAGATTTGTAATGTTATGTTACTGGGTATTCATGAAGTCTCAAAGCAGAGAGTAAGAAGGGATTCTGGTTGTAAGACACACAATGCATGATATACGGAAAGAGAGCCAAATCAATCACCCCAACAGCTCTACAAGAAATGACAATGTAAAGGACTGCACCGAAGGGAATCCACGGGCCCAGGAAGGGGGAGCTCCACTCTTCCAATCCTACTACACCAAGCTAAATGAGGAGCCTTTTGGAACTTGGAGATGGGCCAGGGGTGGACAGATCCTGCTTCTCACCTGGATAATTCTTAAGGCAGGACACAAGCTAGAGCTACCCACAACAGCAGGATGGGGACACAGTGGTAGCAGCTAGCCAAACTGGACTTGCCTCATTTAGCAAGTGGTTTCCCTTGATCACAGGGAAGCAATAGCAGAAAGCTGGGTTCCAGGTGAGAGCTAAATTGTTGAGACTTCACCAACGAGGGCTCCCGGCGAAGTGGACTCAAGTCTCAGAGGTGGCTGCAGGTGTGCCCTTTGTGACTGGGAAAGGGTGTAGATTGTAAAGACCCAGTTGGGAAGCGCATTCCAGGATCAGACAACTATGGCACTGACAATCCTTACAGCGAGCCTGAAGAACCCACAAATGGGTGGAAAAGAACCAGCCCTGGGGCCTCTGCTGCAGTTGGGCCGTCAACAGCCAGGTTATAAGAGCGCCCGCCATGAAAGACTCTCCTCTTTTTCTCTGACTCCTGAGCTCTGCCCCTGTCCTAGAGGATCCAGCAGCTAATCCTCCCTAAACCCTCCTTCTCCAGCCTCCACCCCCATTCTGGAGGGGCCATCGCTGGGGAAGAGGGGGACCATGGGGCATCCTGGAAGAGGCAGGGTGAAGTATCAGATGTGAACCAGGAGGTGAGCTGAAGTTCTGAATTATATGTGAGATTGAAGTTCTGATTTAAATGAGAAGAATTTTTCATATCTAAAGGGAAATTGTCATTGTAAAACAGAACAGTTCTTGGCTGGGCGGGATGGCTCATGCCTGTAATCCCAACACTTTGGGAGGCCGAGGTGGGAGAACTACTTGAGCCCAGGAGTTCGAGGCCAGCGGGGGCAACATGGAGGGGGCCCCACTGTACATAAAATTAAAAACTTAGCTGGGAGTGCTGTTTAGTTAAGTGGTTAGTAAAGGTGGTTAGTAAAGGCATGGTGGCATGCGCCTTTAGTCCCAGGTATTTGAGAGCTTGAAGCAGGAGGATTTTGAGACTAGAAGGTTAAGGCTGCAGTGAGCTGTGATGGCACCATTGCACTCCAGCCTAGGCAACAGAGCAAGACCCTGTTTCAAATATATATAACAATTCCTGTATTGGAAAGTGATCAGGAAATCATGGAATCTGATCTGTTCATCCAAGGTGGCATCTAAGGGCGGGGAAGAGTATTCAGAGCATTGCTGAAGAAAGTGGGAGAAACAAGCAACTTCCTTTTTTCGGTCCTATCAAGTTCAGCTCTTTCAATGCACTTTACTCATTGACTTCCCTTATAAAACTCCATTTCCCCGCAACTGAAGCAGCTGCCCTAAAGGAAGAGCTATGTGCTCTCTGGCTCATCGCAGCCCCCACAGCTTACAGGATGTGAGCCACTTTCCTCACCTTCCCACAGGTGTTACCTGCCCCTGCAGCACCAGAATGTACAGTCCTGCTCTAGCTCTATTCCTCATCTCCCAGTGGGCAAATGGAGGCCCAGGGAGGACAAGTCATGCATCTAAAGTCACGTAGAAAAGGAGCAGAGGCCAGGCACGGTGCACTTTGGGAGGCCGAGGCGGGCGGATTGCCTGAGCTCAGGAGTTCGAGACCAGCCTGGCCAACGTGGTGAAACCCCGTCTCTACTAAAAACACAAAAATTAGCCAGACGCGGTGGTGGGCGCCTGTAGTCCCAACTACTTGGGAGCCTGAGGCAGGAGAATCGTGTGAACCCGGGAGGCGGAGGTTACAGTGAGCTGAGATCATGCCACTGCTCTCCAGCCCATGACAGAGCAAGACTCCATCTCCAATTTAAAAAAATTTAAAAATTAAAAATATAAACAATAAATAAAAGGAGCAGAGCTGTATCCTAAATGCACACCGCGGAAGGTAAAGTCTAGGAGTGGAGATGGTGTGTGCTCCCTTTCCTTCAGTAGACAGTGCGTTAAATATCATCACCCACACAAGAGCTCTTCTCCCATCCTTTCTGATGGGGTAAGAAGAGATGCCAGGGCCCTGGGAAGCTCTGGCAGGCTGGGCGTGGGGAGAGGATCAAAGGGGCATTGGAGGTGCCTGGGGCCAGTCCTGTTCCCACCCCCTCGCACCTGCAGACACTCCCACTTCTGCCCCATCGTCAAGCAAGGGATGAAAGCAAACAGCTTTCTTCTTTGGGTCATTCTACATGGAGCTCAGATTTTAATTGGATCAGAGGAGCTTATTAAGAAACCATTCATCCTGTAACTCTGTGTCCAAATAGAGGCCCGCTCAAGGGTAGGGACACCAAGTGGCTCCTAATCTTCTTGTTCTTCTTCATTTCTGAACTCATTATCTTCCCCTCAGCTCCATGGTGTGGGAATGCAGTATTCTCTCTTGGATTACAAGCCTCAGGATGCAAAGGCAGAGAGAAGCCCCTTCCCCTTCCCTGTAGCTGAGCCACTGCTTCCGCCAGGCCTAGAAGCAGGCAGAATCCCCAAGCTCAGCTGAGTCCAGAACAAGAGCTTCTGCCTTTAATTTTTTTTTTTTAATCGGGTCTCACTCAGGCTCAGGCTGGAGTGCAGTGGTGAGATAACGGCTCACTGCAGCCTTGACCTCCCAGGCTCAAGCAATCCTCCCACCTCAGCCTCCTGCGTAGGTGGGACTATAAGGCGACTGCCAACAACCTGGCCTTTTTTTATTGTTGTATTTTTTGTAGAGATGGGGTTTTGCCAAGTTGCCCAGGCTGGTCTTGAATTCCTGGACTTAAGCAATCCGTCCCTCTTGGCCTCCCAAAGTGCTGGGATTACAGATGTGAGTCCACTGCCCCTGGCTGCCTTTGGTTTTTAAAAAGGTAACGCTGATTGGCCCCAAGCAGGGGAACTGGAAACGCTTTCACCCTATACCCGTTTATACCTTTTGATTCTGCACCTTGAGTACCTATGCCTGTAAATTTTTAAAAAATTAATTATTTTTCGGAAAAGAAAAATTCTTCCTGATCCCAAAGCCCAGGAGATCCTGGGGGGCCACTCCTCCAGGACCTCCTGGGCTTTGGGGGCATTAACAGAGGGCCTGCAGGGAGGAGGCAGCAGCTAAAATGAGGGGAGATTTGTGTGTTTTGTTTACCCACTTTTATCTTTTTTTTCTTTTTTTTTTTTAAATAGAGACAGGGTCTCCCTGTCCCCCAGGCTGGAGTGCAGTGGTGCTATCACAGCTCACTGCAGAATCAAACTCCTGGGCTCAAGCAATCCTCCCGACTTAGCCTCCTGAGTAGCTAGGACTATAGGAATGCCTAGCTAATTTTTATATTATTATTATTATTATTTTGTAGAGAGAGGGTCTCAGTATCTTGCCCAAGCTGGTCTTGAACTCCTGCGTTCAAGTAATCCTCCCGCCTCGGCCTCCCAGTGTTGGGATTACAGGATTGAGCCACTGCACTCTTCTGCCTCAGCTGTTGATGTAGGCAGGTGGATCACCTGAGGTCAGGAGTTCGAGACCAGCCTGGCCAACATGGCAAAACCCCATCTCTACTAAAAATTAAAAAATTAGCCAGGCGTGATGGTGCGTGCCTGTAGTCCCAGCTACTCGGGAGGCTGAGGCAGAATTGTCTTGGAGGCGGAGGTTGCAGTGAGCCAAGATCTTGCCATTGCACTCCAGCCTGGGCAACAGAACGAGACTGTCTCAAAAAAAAAAAAAAAATGCTGTTTGGTAACCAAATTTAAGCTTTGTCTATTTCAGACCTTCCAACTGATTCCAAAGACTCTCCTAAAAGCAATTCCAGTTTTGAAATGTTATGTAAGCCTCACTGATGCAGAGTACATAAAATACGAACTTCAGAGTTTGGAAGGGATATTACATGAAAACCTGGGCTTCACAGTGGAAGACGATTCTGGCAAGGCTAGGCTGGTTCCAGGGCACTGCACAGTGCTCCGAATATTTTCTCTTTTTCAGTCTGTGGTTTTCATCTGCTGACCCTGCATTGTGGCTTCACCAAGGGTCAAAAAGCTTCAAGTCTGACAGATCAGCCTTTAACACCTGAAAGATCCCGGTTCCCTTCTGAAATCATAAGCAAATGTTAGCCTTGTCTATGGAAAGCAAACTGCTGATGCAGAAACCAAAACACCAGCAGGAGCCCAGGCAGCTAAGGCCTCATCCAGGCAGGATGTGAAATGTCAGGCCATTTGTCTTCTATTTTCACTGCAGTGGTTACAAGATGGGATTGATGTTGGAGCAAAACACAACACCGACTTTGGAGAATTCCTTGTGTTTTTTTTTCAGCGTTAAACATTGACACCCACTCACCAGGCTTGAGAACTAGAAAAGCTACATGGATTTCTAGAGTGAGCAATAATTTCCTCTGGCCGCCATTCCTTGCCAGGTCGGTGCCACTCAGCACATGCCAAGGGCAGAGACCGGTTTCTTGTTTCATCTGGTTATGGTGTAGACCTATAGTCACACCGCTAAGGTAGAAAGCTCACAGCCCCTCCAAAAACTGACACAATAATGAAATCAGAAAGACAAAACTAAGCAATCAATTTAAGGCAGAAAAAGAGGTATATATAATCTAATGATAAACCCAGGTTAAAAGATGGCATTGGGTAGGTATTTGTATTTTCACTGCACTGCTAAGTCACCTAGTATATACACACATCTCTAAATTTTTCTGTATAAAAATTCTGGTTTCAAACTACATTCCCTATATAGACTAATTTACTTAAACATTTAAACCCCAGAACGCTAGCAGCTAAGGGAGTTAAAACCAATGGATGCAGGTATTGCCCTGACTAGAAATGCAAACCAAATGTGCTCTGGTAAACATTTAAGAATTCAAATATGCTTTTACAGCTGGGAGAAAAACTTATATGTTTGTGTGGCTCCTCTGAGCCTAAAACCTCCCTGCAAGCATTCTCACAATAGTGTAAACTCTATCATAAAAGAGGTGAAAATCTATCAACAGAACACAATCCATAGCCCTACAGTCATCCATGAAACCGCCCAGGAAGTCTTCACATTTGCAGGCTTGCCTTGGCCAAAATTTCAGGCAGACCCCCAGGAATTTTGGGAGAGCAGAGGGTCAAGCTGTAAACTCCAAGTGCTAGTGTTCAAATATTGTGGCCTTTCAGCACTGGGTTCTTCAGTCCTCTTCCTGGAATTCTTGGGCGACCTTCCCTTTACTAGGATTTGCTCCTCTCCTCCTGCTGTGACTGTGTGAAGGGCATCATCACATGGGGAACCATCTCCCCACTTGCCTAAAATAAACAGGCACATCCCATCAGTGAGACTGGAACTTGCAGGAGAAAATAAGAAGTGAAATCTCTCACACACACACAGTTCTACTCAAACTATAAGCTTTTATTATTGTATTTTACAGATCATTCATTCAGGACATGCTGCGTCTGGGGTTGGCATCATTTCCCTTTTGAATGACAGAATGTGCATAAAAGTCTCTTGCCCACGCTGAACTCACACGTGCCTGGCAGGAAGGAGCTCTCACGAAGTGCCAGCTGGATGTGAGCTTGCTCTGGCAGCAGCAGTGCCGTCCTTGTTTCTGAGCTGCCACCTATTCACTGGAGTTAGGTGGGTCAAAGCTGAGATTCAGCTTGGAATTTAAGTTTCTAATTTTATACTTTTCATTGTGGTCTGGTCAGATTTTAGTCTGCTTTAAAATCAAAAGGTCACTCAGTCACTCTAATATGATCATTTTGAATATGGAAATTTGTTATTTACATGCTGTACCTCAAATCAAAGAAAAAGCAGGCCTCAGTATCACGGGTAGGAAAAACTAGAAAATCGTTCCTTTTCCATTTTGCCACCCTGCTCAGTTTTCCTCATAACCGGTTCCAGCTTGGAAAACAAGAGCTTCCCCTCTCAGACAGATGCAGCAGTGGGAGGAAGGGCTTTGGTCTTAAACTAGAAGCTGCAGCTGAAACTCTCCCCATCTAATCCTGCTGTGTGTATGGCTCACACCATCTTTCCTGAGTGGGGAAAACCGCTGGCACTGAATAGCTGAAAGGCTCGCTGAAATCTATGCTTCAAGAACGAGTTAAAGACAATACAACAAAATACATAGACCCTGAAGGGATTCAACTAATGTCCATCACTTATTCTGCTAATGTCAGTGCCTTTCGATACACTTCTCAACATCTGTGTTGGTAAACTTCTCAATATTTGTTCTAGCCCAACCACGGTGACAAAGCTCCCTTGCCCAAAGATCGTGAGCCTAGACAAAGGTGGATAAGAAATATGAAGTCTAAAGCTATAGAATATAGCAGTTAGTGAAGTAAATTAAACATGCCCCTCACCTGCATGCTGATCACAGTGTTGAAACTGAAGACGGCGTTGGCAAAGTGACTCAGACCCACAGCAGATTTGATCAAGGGCACAGCTCATAAAAATAGCAACAATTTCGAATTCTCCTATCCAACGTTTAGGAAACAATCCAATGGCAAGAAATGAGAGGAGTTCAATGCCAACAGTTTGACCTGTGGGCGATCAACCTATAAGTCCTCAAAATAAAATTTCCTTGCTTTCCCTGGGACCAACAGACATGGGGAAAAAAATAAAACACAGAGGCTGCAGGGTAGGGGCGTAGGAATTAACACAGAGGAGGCTGGAGAGCTATGAATTCAACAAGAGAATTCAGCAGAGAGACCTGGACATTTTAAACCAGTGTAAGCTGAGAGTTAGGAAATGTTTAAAGTTTGAGCCCCAGGACCTCTCATACTATAGTAAAAATATATGTATTCTTCAAAAGCGCTATCTACATGTGTTGCAGTGTGAGGTACAGAGGAATTCTGTAGAAGCCAGACTCCTTGGAATTATGGAAGGAGCACAGCTACGAATTCACAGTCAATCAAGAATACATCTGAGAAAGGACATCCCTTTGACCCAGTGAGCAGCTGGAAGAAAGAGGCATTTAGCAGAGGAGGAGAAAGATGATAGCCCCCTACAGAACCTGTCAGACCGAGCCTATGATGAATGAGGTTTTTTAGAGCAAGATCACCCTCAAAACCAGCTTGTGGAATGGGGGCTACCCTTTTTATAGCAAATTCTAAGAATTCATATATCAATGTCCTTCCAGATAAAAAAATGATACTTTATTATAACTTTTAAAATTGCAGAACATCAGACTGAATATCATCAGACACATATACAAAACCACTCATCTCTAAAGTCATTTTCTATACCCTCTCAAAATTTGGCCAGTGAGTTTTGCCTCAGGGAATTTTCCAGTTCAACCCCATACACCAACGTGGAATAAATGGAAACACTAGCCTTTTGGTTTTGCCCACAGTTCCAAAGTGCTATTACAGGTGGAATATCTGCTGCAGGAGGTCATTCCTGCTGCTGTGGGTGTGAGTAAAACGCTTAGTTCCTTCTAAAATCATAATTGCAATATGGACTTCTGCTTCATGCTGCATCCCAAGGCACAAATCAGGTAACCTACATCTCCCAAATGATCAACAGAGCACTCCATCCTATTTTACCCTCAATGCTGAGAAATTACTCCTGGGCCCAGAAGTTGTCGCATAGGTGGCTTGGGTTACTTGGTGCTCAGGCAACAACTGCCACAGGCCCCAGCTTGATGAACACCATCAATTTCTTTAAATATGATGATACTAAGATGGAGGCCTCTGCTCAGAGGAAGCAAGGACGTAAACGCTGGGACAGACTGCACTGAGGGTCACTACACTAACAGACCCAGATGACACGATGGAACGTGAATACTGAAGCTGACAATCTTCTGAAAAATCTCTTTTTCAAAACCCATACGCCCTTTTTTCTAATCGAGAAATCATGGACAGGGAAACATTCACATAATTACCCACCAACATGTTCTTCTTAACAGAAGTGAAGATTATTTTAAGAATATGAAAAGTGTTTCAAGACATCTGTTTTCAGGGATAGACCAGAGCAACAGAAGTACTTTTCAGAGCTGGTTCATTTCAAATTCTATCTCAAGAACAAAGGCAGCCTGCTTTCACAAGGTACCAAGACATGTTCTGGCAAAAACATTTTCACTTTAAGTTATATGCTGTCAAGTTCAACTATTTTATACATATCTGATCCTTTTCTGTCAGCAAAAAAGGTACAATTTTTTTAAAACTTGAAAATCAATCATTTCTGGGTAAGATGAAGGTAGAATTTTGGTTGTATTTTATACTTCAGAACACAGATGAAACCAAAAGGTCTGCAATTGTCTATACATTCACATCTTTCAAAGGTCCTTTTCTCCTTTTCTCCTTTTACATGAATTCATCTGAATCATTGCCATCCTGTAGGAAACAAAAAAATGAGAACATAAAAGCCTTGAAAATAATTCAATATTTAAAATTTACAATTATCTTAATTAGCGAGCTGCCTTCTCATCTGTCACTGAGTTCAGAAAGTAAAATAACTAAATTCACTCATCACTTCTCCACCTTAAGTTGTCAGTTTCCTGAGATAGCTGAATTAACAGCTATATTTTGTGAGGTGTCACTACATGGCCTGATTACACAGCAATAAGTGACCACTGATCTCTAAATAATGAAGTAAGTCCCACCTGACCTAGTATAGTGCAAAACAAATGTGACTGTAAGAAAACATGACAGATCCTTCAACAAATGTACCAAGCAAACGCTGCCTCAATGTCCTCATGCCAACAATTCTGCCAATATGCAAACTGTTTCTGGCCTAAGTTCCAGTAATTTGAGCCTCAACATTGTCACAGATTTGTGACTTCACAACATGGCTTTGATCTCTTCTTCTTTTTTAATAGGAAAGGCCATTAGGAAGTCAAACATAGGCTAGCTTACCAACTTAGTTGGTTTGCCACATTTTTTAATTTAAAAAACCTGCATAATGGTATACAGCACAAAGGGACTGATTTTATTGTGTGGCTTACGAGCAAGTCCTGAAGGCCACACACAAAGGTAGAGCCCTGACTCCTTTTTGGACAACATTCACTAAGAGTGTGCATTCTGATTTGCTTGCCAATGTCACAACCTGAACACTGCACTTGTTTTATCTTCTTTCTCTTTCCCATTGCTTGACACCAGCATTGTTAGAGAAAGGGATCAGACTAAGGCTTATCTAAATGGCCCTTATTAAAGATGGTAGAGAAATATGATATGGGTAGAAAACACTGGTTCCTGTGAAGTCTGGTTTTAGATCCGACTTCACTTAGTGGTTTTCTCTGTGCTTCTCTTCCATTAGCACGATGAACTGAAGCCACGGTAAAAATGCCTTCGATAATTGTACAAAGAGCAGACTAATGATTGTGTTATATCCAGGCACCAAGACTATGATTGCCCCAGAGTCTTAATCTGAAATAAAAGCAGTAGCAATGTTTGAAAGAGTTATTTAGTGTCTTCAAATGCCAGCTTTAGATCCCAAACACTGAAGATGAACAACTCAGTAAGACAGTCTGGGTTGTCATCAACAAAAGTAAGCCATTCCTATAAAGGCTGTGAGTTACATGTGCAGAGTCCCCACTTGTCTGGGGCTATGTTTTGGAATTACAGTAATTATTCTTCTTGATGAACCTGTATGTGCTAAATTAAAACTAAAGTCCTATACTATATAAACACTTGCCTTTAACTGAAAAATCAACTGATCACGTTCTAAATTGGATCATAAAACATCTGTATTGCTTACACTTCTTCACTGCTGGTAGGAATGTAAACTAATACGGCCACTACGGAAAACAGCATGGAGATTTCTTAAAGAACTAAAGTAGAACTACCATTTGATCTAGCAATCCCACTACTGGGCATCTACCCAGAGGAAAAGAAGTCATTATTCAAAAAAGATACTTGCACACACATGTTTACAGGGGCACAATTCACAATTGCAAAATTGTGGAACAAACACAAATGCCCATCAGTCAACGAGTTGATAAAGAAACTGGTATATATATATACAAAGGAATACTATGCAGCCATAAAAAGGAATATATTAACAGCATTTGCAGTGACCTGGATGAGACTGGAGACTATTATTCTAAGTGAAGTAACTCAGGAATGGAAAACCAAACATTGTATGTTCTCACTGATATGTGGGAGCTAAGCTATGAGGATGCAAAGGCATAAGAATGATACAATGGACTTTAGGGACTTAGGGGGAAGAGTGGGAGGGGGGTGAGGGATAAAAGACTACAAATATGGTGCAGTGTTTACTGCTTGGGTGATGGATGCACCAAAATCTCACAAATCACCTCTAAAGAACTTACTCATGTAGCCAAATACCATCTGTACCCCAATAACTTATGGAAACAAAACAAAACAAAACACAAACATCTGTATCCCTTAACAGAAAATGGTTAAAAGGAGAATTAGTCTATTCTTTTAAAGTATGGAGAAAAACTATAAAAACATTTTCACTGAAAGAGGGAATAAAAACACCCAGTGCAAACTTCCTTGGAATCTTGAACTTGATTCATACTTGGAGCTCAGGAACAGGGGTTGCAAGCAACAGAGGGAGAGTAAGGGTAGAAAGGTTAGCAATCTTTTGGGCTACAAATTCAATTTCCTAGTCTTGGGACTTTTAACAGCCGTCACTGATCAGATGGTGTTTGTATATGTATGTATGTAGGTCGGTAGGTAGGTATGTATATGTGTGTGTATGTATTTGTTTATTTCTCAACTCTAGAATGATATACAAACTTTAAAAATCCAAAATGATGAGAATAAAATGACTAAGGTCATGGAACAATATGGGGGCTAGATTTCTGGTGGAAAGTGCCTCTAAAATACAGAAAACTTCAATAAGCAAAATAACCACAACAATGGCATATGAGTTGTGGTATGTTAAAAGACTACTGTTTAGTGTTAAACTGTTCCAATAGTTTCAAGAAATCTAAAATTAGCTTCCAGAAAGGATTAAACACATCTCATCTTTTCATAATGATATTCTAGAAAAACAGCAACCAAAGACTATATGGATAAGGTATAAAAATATGACTATTTACAGAGTAGGTCAAGGAAGACTTTCACATCGATGTGTCTTTGCTTCAATTCTGAAGCAGCCCTGTGAAATAATATGTCTCCATTTTACTGATGATGAATACTCATTCAGAGAGGTTAAATGACTTTATTAGGATCTAACCCAACCACTGTGACAAAGTTCCCTTGCCCAAGGGATTTTTAATCCCCCCCGCCCGATTAGCAGATGACAGTTAAGTCTCTAAACTTCAAATTCAAAGCTCTATTTAATTTAATAATGCTATTCTGGAAATTTTCAGGAATAAATTATAAAGAAACATCTCTGATTCATAAAGGAGCCTCATAAATTTAGTTCTTCAGAGATGGGAATAGGAATGTTGTTCTTACAAATTTTTAGAAGAATATGTAGATATAAACAAGATGTAAAATCCTATTACTTCTAATTCATGCACTAAATCTGAGGTTTGACTAGATGACTTGTAAGGGATCTTAAATTCTGTTACAGTTGGCCCTTGATTTCTTTATCTGTGAATTCAACCAACCTCAGCTCAAAAATATTTAGAGGAAAAAAACAATTAAAAAAATACAATAAAAATAATATAAATTTAAAAATACAGTATAACAACTATTTACATAGCATTTACACTAATTAGGTATATACTTAATCTAGAGATAAAGTATATGGAAGGATGTGCATATGTTATATGCAAATACTACTCCATTTTACACAAGGGACTGAAGCATCCTAGGATTTTGGTAGCTTCAAGGAGTCCTGGAACCAATCCCCCACGAATACTGAGGGATGACTATATTTTTAAACTATACTATAAAACATGCAAAATCCCAAATACATCCACCCAGTTTCCATTTTCTGCAGACTGCTCAATAGCAGCTAAATTGTGCTATCTCTAGACATTTCAAGATAAATTTTGGGAAAGACAGCCCTCAAGGACAATAATTCTCTGACAGTTCCAATCAAATAATTAGATGCGATGTTAAGAAGATCCTTTCAGTACTATGTCATAGGTCACCATCTGTTTCTATCCCAGGTCCTAAGGTACATGAAAACAAACAATTTTGTCACTTAGGCTTCACTTAGTCACATAAGATCTTAGAGTAAGTACTTTTATTTTAATTGAAGGTGATAATTTTGTTCTCACTCAATTATAATATGGGCTCTACAGTCACAGTGATAAAGAACACTAATAAATAAAGGCACTTTTGCGTGCCTGCAACCAGAAAAGAGGGGAAATAAAGAATAAAGTCCTGTAAATATAAAATGAATAGACCTGTACGCCACAGTAGACAAGCTCTGACAATCTCTTTCCCTGAGATGACCTACTTAACAACACACATGAGAAAGTCCACAGGGAAGGAGGCGCAGTGCCTAATAGAATCCAGCCTGAGTGGTGTCCTGGTTGCCAAATCATGGTTAGCTATTTGCAACATGTAAGGCAATAATGGCCAGTAACACAATTATTAAAAACCCTTAGTGAATTATTTCAAGGCAAACATTCACGCAAACCACTTGAACATACCTGATTTGAAGACATATTTTCAACTTTCATTAGTGATGAATAGCTCCTAGAAGGAAAAAAAACCACACACACATTTAAAATATGGTGATCCAGTCAACAAATATTTGATGAACATTTCCTGTGTATCCAGCACTGCTCAGGGGCTTTAGAAGAAACACAAGAGCTATTAGATATAATCTCTGCGCTCAAGGAGATTGCAACATTCAAAGGATGAATATTTATAAACAATAAAAAAGATGTGCACGGCACTTTATAGTTAACAAAGTGCTTTCTCCTACTTGTTTCATGTCACCACCTCCACAAGAACTTGGCGAGACAGGTGGCATTATTCCTACTTTTCAGATGGGGAAATTCACCTACAGCCAAGATCTGATATGATTCACAGCTGAGGTATACAGCTCAGACTGTAAACGCTACAGGAATTCAAAGGAGGAAACACATCAGTGTGGGCAGGAGCTGTCAGGGCACCCTTCACAGACAAGGCGGAACCCAAACCAAGCCAATCAAGTGGGCAGGATGAGTGAGGGGGCATTTCAGATCCAGAGAATGGGATGAACAAAGAGACAGAGATGGTATCTTTAATGACTTGCTGAATATCCAGCTAACTCAGGTAGGTTCTCAAATAAAGTAGTGGGAAATCAGGCTGGATGTGGGGCCCAATTATGTTGTCTTGATTGCACGACTGAACACAATGTGTTCAGCAAGAAGCCATAATACACAACTGAGTAAAGCCACAATGAGGTTCAATGGGCATTCATTAAATATCCATGATGCGTAAGACCTTGTGCTAAGCCTGGGTGGGGGATCGGATGAGAAGAAAACAGAAAATGATGACTAACACAAAGCCTGGACCCACAGAACTTACTGGGAGGGGAAATAAGACTTATTCATCAATAACTACGGTGAAAAGCACTATTAAAAAATACACTGCTGGGGGCAGTGGCTCACGCCTGTAATCCCAGCACTTTGGGAGGCCAACGCAGGCAGATCACAAAGTCAGGGGTTCGAGAGCAGCCTGACCAATGTGGTGAAACCCCATCTCTACTAAAAATGCAAAAATTAGCCAAGCGTGGTGGCATGCACCTGTAATCCCAGCTACTCAGGAGGCTGAGGCAGGAGAATCACTTGAACCCGGGAGGTGGAAGTTGCAGTGAGCTGAGATTGCACCACTGCACTCCAACATGGGCGACAGAGCGAGACTCCATCTCAAACAACAACAACAACAAATACACCAAGAGACAAAGGAAAGTGAGACTACATAATACCAATGTTATGAAAAGAATAATCTGTAGCAAACAAGAGTAGAGAGGTGGTTAAGACAAGAAGGTCCATTCACAATAACAGTATTTACCAGAGTATTTTAAGCCCATTGTACAAAATAAGAAAGCAGAGTCAGGGTGGTTAAGTAAGTTGTTCAAGGTCTTAGAGATAAGAAGATAGGCCAGGTTTTGAACCCAGGTCAGACTCCTAAGCTTATACTCTTATCAGGCCATAGCTTACTGCGATATTCCAATTTGAGGGCATGAATCCCTGGAGTTAACAGCTGTAATGGTAAGAAGGAATACAGAGAAGAAACAACAATGACATCAAGGTTTGTAGCTTGGGCGATTTGAAAAAAATAGGAGAAATGGGAAAATGTTGCAAAGAAGATGTGCCCAGTTTGAGACATGCTGCATTTGAAGTCATAGTGAGACACCCAAGTAAATATGAACTGTAGAAACTGAAAACTGAAGACCAGTGGGAAGGAGAAATGTCACAGTCAAAGATAATGAGTTGGGAGACACCCAGAGGGAGAGACCAGTAAGTCTTTCCCTCTGGAGAGACTTGTAAGCTTGTAAGAGTAAGTGGTATCCACAAGGAATTAAAACAAAACAAAAACAAACAAACAAAAAACAGACAAGATCAACAGGTTGCATGAGCAGGGGGAGAAAGACATGTTGATGAAACAAAAGTGGTGAGAACAGAGAATGTCAGTCCTGACTGCATCTGAAAATCACTTGTGAAGATTTAACTGGATCCATATGCCCAGTTGTGGGGATCTACCTAGGCTGAAGAATCACTGGGTCAAAATTCCCATCTATGTGATAATGATGCACAAATTTACCTTTCTTGGGCCGGGCACGGTGGCTCACGCCTGAATTCCCAGCACTTTGGGAGGCCAAGGCAGGCGGATCACTTGAGGTCAGGAGTTCAAGGCCAGCCTGGCCAACATGGTGAAACCCTGTCTTTACTAAAAATATAAAAATTAGCCAGGCGTGGTGGTGCATGCCTGTAATCTCAGCTACCCGGAAAACTGAGGCAGGAGAATCGCTTGAACCCGGGAGGTGGAGGTTGCAGTGAGCCGAGATCGTGCCACTGCACTCCAGCCTGGGCAACAGAGTGAGACTCAGTCTCAAAAACAAAACAAAACAAAAAACAAAAACAAATCTACCTTTCTTTAGTTTCCTCTGAGCTCCATTTCCATTAGTCCAACTACCTCCCTGACATCTTTTTGGAGATCTCAAGGGTATTTTCAGATTCTTATGTCCCTATCCAACTCACGGTCTTCCCCCTACCAAACCAGTTTAGTTCTTTCCCAGTGTTCTCCAGCTCAAAGAATGTCATCACTATCCATTCCATTTCCAACTGGAAACCTAGGAGTCATTCTTAGCCCCCTTTTCCCTGGCCTTTGCCTCAATCCAAACTATCACCAAATCCTAATGTTTTACCTAGAAAAACAATAATCCACTTCTCTCCACCCCAAGTCACCACCATATTCTAAGCTACCATCTGTGATGTGGAATGCTGTTAACCTAGTCACACTCTGGTTCCCTTTACAATCAGGTCAGCAAAGTGACCTTCTCAAAACACAGCTTCATGGTATTAACCCTTGCTTAAAGCCTTTTGATGGCTTCACAGTGCTCTTAGGATGAAGACAAACACGGCCAGCAAGGGCCTGTATGGACTGGCCCCTTGATCCAAGTGCCCATTCACCCCTGCTGCTTCAGACATTTGGGACTTTAGTCCTGCATTTTGCCTTGCTGCTCCCATACAAGGTCTTTGCATACATAGTTCCCTCTGCTTAGAGCACTCCTTCCAACTCTTTAGCTATCAGAGTTTTGATCTTGGCTTGAAGACCACCATATCAGGGGACAAGTCTGGTGGCTTATGCCTTTAATCCCAGCACTTTGGGAGGCCAAGGCAGGAGGATCACTTGAGCTCAGGAGTTTGAGATTAGCCTGGGCAACATAGGAAGACCCCATCTCTACAAAAAATAAAGATATTAGCTGGGCATGGTGGAGTGAGTCTGTAGTCCCAGCTACTAAGGAGGCTGAGGTGGGAGGATCGCTTGAGCCCAGGAATTGGAGGGTGCAGTGGGCTATGATGGCACCCCGGCACTTCAGCCTGGGATATGTTTGGCATGTGTTTAGCAGAAAGAGACATATCAATTGTTTTTGGTTTTCTGAATCCATGGAGATTATTAAAAAATACAAGTGATTAGCGACAGCTTAGAAAGTGGGACTAATTAAACTTTTGAAGCAAAAATTGTAGTCAATGAGATTGAGAATTATTTCCCCTCAGTTAATACAAATATTTTATATGTTGAGGACACTATGGAAGAAAGCCCAGAAGATATAAAAACTGTGTTTTGGTTTTTAAGTTTTGTTTAAATGCTTGTAATTTCTGAAACTCACAAAATGATACTAATGCCCTAAATTTTACTAGTATGCAGCTTAATATGAATTATGACATATATAAGTTACTTGGTTTATATTGAATAAAAACTACTTTAAAATTGAAGCAAAAAAGGAATCACCATACCAGGGAAGCTGATCTCAGTATATTCATGATGTATGACTAGTCACTCACTGCACAGACAAAGCACTCTGTCACCTCTAAGGGGAGGCAAGGATGCACGAGTGCTTCCCTGAAGGAGCTCACAGGTAACACGAGGAGGCACAGCACACAGAGCGTTATTTACAGTAGAAGGCAGTGGCAGTGTGTATAAGACAAAAAAAGGAACAAAGAAGTAGGTTCTTCATGAGACTGTCATCCATTTAATTAGTTAATAGTCTCACCATTTCCTCTCCTACATGTTACTTCATTCATCCTGTAAGTCTACCTTTTCCCAATATTCCACAAAACCTATAAAGGCTCTTTATCACTTACAACATGAAATTCTGGACTAAACCTTTTAAGTCACTCTACAATGTACCTAATTTTTCATTCTTTCACTTGCCTATGTGTGATCTTGACTCTGGCCTTGCCAGTTTGTTCATTCCTTGCCTCAAAGGAAGCACGATACAGACTATCGGCTTCAGGATTAGACTTGAAATTGGATTCCTGCTTTGTCAGTTACAGCCTAAAATCTTTCCACATTATCCTCCATGCTGAAGTAATCTTTGCCTGAAAATCAAGTTCATGTCAATGTTTGAACTGATGATACATTTACTGACTTAACATTTCACCTGGGTCTTGTACTTCTCTCATTCCAATTACCTGAGCTTTGGGTTCCAATTCTGATCTCTCAGTCTCTATCACAACTTTTTATTTTTATTTTTTGAGACAGAATCTAGCTCTGTCACCCAGGATGGAATGCAGTGAGCTCACTGCAGCCTCAGCCAACAGGGCTCAAGCAATCCTCCCACCTCAGACTCCAGAGTAGCTGCGACTATAGGCTTGTACCACCCATGCCTGGCTACTTATTTGATTTTTTGTAGAGACAGAGTCCTAATTTTGTTGCCCAGGCTGATCTCTAACTCCTGGGCTCAAGCAATCCTTCTGCCTCAGCCTCCCAAAGTGCTGGGATTACAGGCATGAACCACTTTGCCCGGCCACATCTCAACTTTTAAATATCCCTCTCTCAGGTAGCCATAGTCCTTACCCTTTGTTTTGACTGCCTCAACCTCTCATCTGTTATTCACCCATCCTCTATTTATGACGTTTCCCTGACTATTGCTTATTTCTTCTGGTTTTGACATCTACATGGGTTGACTTAATTTTGATGTAATAAATGTTTGGTACAGTAACACAAAAAGCCAAATAAAAGAATGCAAAATTAAAACAGGTAATAGACATAGATTTCTATATCTTGGGTGGAAAATTCAGAGACAGAAATTAAAGTGAATGCTAGCACTGCAAAATGTATAAAAACACATTACAAAACAAGTCAGAGGCTTAAAGTCTATTGCTGGAATTTCACAGATGCTGCAGAACACAGCAAACAGTAGCTCCGGATGTGCCAAGCAAAGCCTTGCAATGTCACCGCGTCCCATTCCTGGCACTGCAGCCCTGTGCCACGTTCTTCTATCTTCTGCAGCATGTGACAGAAAGTTGTCTGTGTGGCATATGGTTAATGGAAATAAACATAGCAATTGTTTCTGGTTTTCTGAGATCCATGGAGATTATTAAAAAATACAAATGACCAGTGACAACTTAGAAAGTGGGACTGATTAAACTTTTGAAGCAAAAATCTTATTCAATAAGACTGAGTTTTCCCTTCAGTTAATAGGATTATTTTATATGTTGATGACACTATGGTAAAAAGCCCAGAAGATACGAAACTGTGTTTTGGTGGACAAATTTTGTTTAAATGCTTGTAATTTTTGAAACTCATAAAAATCATACTAATGTCCTTAATTTTAGTAGCATACAGTTTAATTTGAATTATGACATCTATAAATTACTTGATTGATTTATATTGAATAAAAATTACTTTAAAATGGAATAAATTGAACAAAGGGCAGAAGAGTATAGTAAGTAATATGTGTAGGTTTGAGAATCAGACTGAGACTAACTAGCCAAATGAGCTTATAACAAGTTTCTTGATTGCTTCTCAGGCTCAGTTTCCTCTTCTATAAGATGCAGATAAAAATCTACTATCGCTATTGTTGGAATTAAATGACAGAATGCAGTAAAACACTTTGCAGTGCAGTGTTTGGCAGATGGAAAATGTTCAGAAGGGTTAGCTAGTCTTCCTTATTCAATGTCATAAATAAATTAGGTGATCTTATGTTCCTAATATATGTTCCATCATGTTCCTAAACAAAATTATGTTCAATCTGTAAAGGGCACTAAAAGGCATGTTTTCAATTTCCCCCCACTCCAAACCCAAAACAAAAAAGAATTAACTGCTCTAAATCCTGCATCACTCAGAATTCCACAAATTTTACCTCACTGATGGAGTTAATACCATTTCTTTCACTTCAAACACAAAGCAGACTCACAATTCTAGGCCATATCAAATATTTAAACATATATGTTAGTTGGCCTCATATTAGCAGATTGTAACTCAGGGTAACATTTCTGAAGCTCTCCATTTGAACACTGTATTTTAAATGAAGCTACTAAGCCCGTTTTAGCAGAACCCCAACCAGAAATATGTGCATGTGAATAATAAATAACAGTACATGTTCATTATACCTACATTCTGACCCAACAATCTTTCTAAGAATCCAGGGCATTCTAAGGAAACTGGGTTAGGACATGCCTAAGCAACATGTTTCTGATTCTACACCATTTCCAAAGGCAATATATGTTATCAGTAACCCTTTTTTCTTTTTGGTATATGTATTGCAAATAAAAAATCATGGAAAAATCTAGGAGTTCTGTGATGAGAATTCACAGGATTAATTTCCTTTAATTAGAACAACTAGGGGCTCTTCGGGTACAGCACTGTATGGCAGAACATCCACATTCTAGTCTTTAGAACCTACAAATATGTTATCTTCTACGGCAAAGTAGACTTTGCAGATGTCATTAGTTAGGACCTTAAAATGGAGAGATTATCGTGAATTATCTGGATTAACTCAATCTAATCACACTGTTCCTTAAAAGCAGAGAAGGCAGTGGTCAGACAGGGGGCTGTGACCACGCAAAGCTTGGAGAAGGAGCCACAAGCCAAGAAATGTGGGTGCCTCTCAAAGCTGAAAGGGAAGATTCTCCCCTAGTGCCTTCAGACACTTTGATTTTAGCCCAGTGAGAATCTTGCTGGACTTCTAATCTACAGACAATAAATTTGTGTTGTTTTAAACTACTACAGTTGTGGCAATTTGTTTCAATGGCAATAGAAAACTAACATAATCACTATTCTCATGGCCTTCTTCACTAGAATTTCAGGAGCCAAATTGTATTTGAACTATTTAGCTGTTTAAAAATGTAGTGCTTTGAAGCAGACCTCACTACATTACTTTAAACTTTCAAAATGTAAAAAAGAGCTTTAAAAACAGCTTTGAGAGTTACTAGCATTGGTTTTTAGAGCCAACACAACTTTATTTAAATAGCACAGCTAGTCAATAGTAAATACCTCCCACAGCACCTTTTCCTTTCCAGAAGAACTTTACAAACCAAAGCAAACTAGGGTTAACCTATGAAGGTTTCTCTATGAATAAAATTATTTATTTTATTTCATCCACTTTCATATCCTGCTGCCATAAACAAGCAATTCTTTCAACCAAAACATTAATATAAATGCCTTTTTCTAAAAAACTGATTTAAAGTTGAGCTTAAACTGAGCTTGTTACATGTCCCTCCTTCCACCAATATATCCTTCTTAATGGCTAACACATGATTAAAATCA
The DNA here is from genome assembly GCF_028885625.2 of Pongo pygmaeus. Classification (NCBI taxonomy): domain Eukaryota; kingdom Metazoa; phylum Chordata; class Mammalia; order Primates; family Hominidae; genus Pongo; species Pongo pygmaeus. The sequence goes on from NC_072380.2 coordinate 27,862,229, forward strand.
TCAGGGAATAATCTTTGAGGTCAGTTTCAATGCCACAGCTCTGACATACCTAAGTTCATCCATTTCCCTCTTCTTCTTCATTTCTTCTTTTTCTCTCCTTTTCATTTCCTGAATTTGGGCTTTTTTCTCATTCCTCTCTTCACGATCTCTGCATTCTTTCTCTGCTGCTAGGTCTGGGAACCGCTCGACTTTGGTCTTTTCTAATCGGTTCAGGATCTCATTTACTTTCTTCTCCACTGTCACAATTTTTACCTTTAAGGGAGATAGGAGAAAAGATATTGCATCTTTTTGTTTTTTTCTCCCAGAAGAGGGGTGAGGCTTTCCAGGGGTTTAGCAACCCAGTTTAATTCCCTTTAGAAAACATATATCATGCTCAGCCCTCAACAACAATGGTGTCAGACAGAAAAGATAGGATACTCCATTCAGTATCAGGGCTCCGCCTCCTTCAGTGGCATAAAACACTTACATCCTTCTGCCTGTGAAAGCCTATCTGCCCCACATCCATGTCAGCTGTTTTCTTCAGGTTAGACCACGGCGTATATACCACATTAACGTTGTTCATCTTGCAGCCTGCCAAGAGAGACTGTCTTCAACATGCAGGCAGGATGAGACTGAGCAATGTGTTCCCTTACCCACTGGCAAACTGCCATAAGCCAACAAGGGAAACGGCTTAGAATGAACAGGCCACCCATTGTTTTGAACCACCAATACTCTTTCAAAAACCACCCACGAAAGGCAAATAGTAAAGCTGACAAAATTCAAACGGAAGTATTACTATGGCAAGTAGGGGTCCATGGATTAGCTTCAGGGACTCTCTAAAATTGGATGCAAAATTTATCATTGTGGTTTTTTTTTTTCAAGAGAAAAGGACTGAATATGTTTCCTCAGATTCTCAAAGAAGTCCTTGACTCTGAAGGTTAAGCAGCAATGGAAAGCCATGGCCTGGAACTCACAAGCCCTGGACTCTATCTGGGACTACCACAAGCTAGCTGAGCCTCTCTGGAGAAGTCCCCAGGCCCAATGAATCTCATGAAATGTGAGGAAATTGGACTAGTTTAATAGAGTTTTTGCTTTTCTTTCAGCAGTGGAACGCTTTTACCAAAGAAAACACAGAAGTCATCAAAGCAGAGGCGCTCTGGATGGAAGGAGTGCCAGGTACCCTGTTCACTCCTCCTCCTGCCCCTTCACTGCCTCCTCCACCACTCATGCCCTCTACCCCCAGTACCCTCCCTGGCAGCTCTGGAAATCACAGTTTAATCACTGGTCTGACACTCTCTCTGGTCCTTCCAAATTAGATGGCAAGAGATTTCAATGCTTATTAAATCCCCATGTACACTGGAAAAAGCTGGAAGACTGCTTTACCCAAGGGGTCAAGATTAACACCACCAAAAATGGCACAAAATGACATCATGTGCTGCCTGACTATAATGTGCAAAACTTCACTTACGTAATATTCCTGCCCCAAAGTGCATGATGGGATTCTAATCCAGAGGAAGCATCAGACAAACCCCAACTGTGGGTTAGTAATCCCATTACTACAACTGGTCTGTACTTTTTGACAGACAAAGCAGTATCTCTGGATTAAAGGAGATTAAAGAGAAGTAAATACAGCACAAGTAAATATAGCACATGGCCCTGGATCCAAAAAAAAAAAGCTATAAAGAAACAGTAGTGGGACAAGTGGCAAAACTTAAATATGGACTGTATATCAGAACACAGTATTCTATCCATGTTAAAATTCCTGAATTTTACCACTGTAATACAGTTATTTAAGACAATGTCCGTGTTCTTCAGAGGAACGTGTTCAAGGGTCATGATATCTACAATTTCGCTTCAGATGGTTCAGCTTAAAAGGTTAATGAGTATGCAATATATAAAGCAAATAAATATGGAAAAATTTAAAAATTGATGAATCTAAGTGAATGGTATATGGTAGCTGTACTATTCTTGCAACTTTTCTGTATATCTGAAAGTTTTTTCAAAATAAAGTTTCTTTAGAAAATCTCCATGTGCAAGGCACCGTGGGGGACACAAACATGACCAGACAATGAATCTTGCTCTCCACGACTCTAACGGAGCAGGGTAAGCACATAAATAACTTGGATTAAAAGGAGAACTGATCAAATGCTGTTGGAAAGCTACAGGAAACTGCTAAGACAGCACAGAGAAAGTGGGGCCACTCAAAGCTGAAGAAGGAAAAGGCTTCATCGAGGAGGCTCACAGAGCTCAGGGGTTACGGCAGAACACTTGAGCCAAATGGGGTGACATCAAATCCAGTCTCTACTGCGCTTTAGACCTCTAAGACCTTGAACAAGTTCCTTAATTCTCTTTAAGATCAGTTTCCTCCTCTATAAAATGAAAATAATATCTAACTCAACAGGGTGGATAATTTGTGAAGTACTTAGCACAGGGCCAGGCATGTAATTAACACTCCATCAGTGTTAGCAATTACTACCATCACTACACCTACTATGTGGACCTTGAATCTTAGCTTGAATCTGGACTCTGATGACCGACAAGGACAAACCTGAGGGCAGAGGGAACAATATAAGCCAGGTGCAAGGTCGGAAAACAGCAAATATTGGCTTTGGCTGTAGTGTGAAATACGTGAAGGGAAAGAAGTCTGCAGTCAAATCAGAGACGCTTAAATGCTGGCTTCAGAAGTCCAGACTGAACAGTTTAGGCCGAGGAGAGTCAAGACAGTTTCTAAACTTCTAAAAGTTTAATCTGGAAAGATTCACTGGGTGAACACAGAACAGGCTGACCTAAGATTCTGGACCTATGACCCAGAACAGGCTGATTCTATAGCGATAAACAAATTTACCCCCAAAGCCCTTGGTTCTGAGCACTGCAGGTGGTAAACTGGGGGAAAACTTTGTCCCTACAAAGTGCCACAAGTGGAATGTCCTCTGGAAATCTCATAGCAATGACCATTTTCTCCACTCCTTGGCACATCATCTTCTACTGACTCACAAGAGCAAGACCCTTGGGCTTAGCTCCTTATTTGCTAGCTGAGCAATCATTGCAGAAGGCTGAAGAGGAGAGAAACAGTAATTCAGTGTCATGACTCTTTGCTCCTCTTTGTTTTCTCTAGAATTAGTAAACTATGAAGAGATTAAGAAGAAAGCAGCTGGGCCAAGAATAAGGCCTCCAAAGCTCTTTTAACAAAGACATGTCTGCTAGCCAGCAGCATGGGAAGGGATAAGGACATGTGAAGGAAGTTGGAACACAGAAGGAAAGAATATAATGATTGTTTCAATTCTTCTTGTTATTTCAGTAACTGAAGATCTTAGCTGAAGATCTTAGCTGAAAGTCTTAAAAAATTCTGTTCTCCTCATAAAATGGAATGTCCCAAAATGTATTACAATTTGTTAACTTATAGAGTTGAAAATCAGTGGCTCTGTAAAGCAACAGTTCTACCTTCTTTGGCTAGGTGCTGACTCATCATTCAGGCTGCCTAAGTGAAGGTGTGGGAAGCACAGTCGGGGAAAGGGGAATGCTGCGCTGCTCTTGTCCTGTAATTGCCAAATCCTTGTCCTCTAATTGCCAACTCCTGGTACCTGTTATCAGCTGTGGGTCCGCCCCATGTTTATCTTCTTCCCAAACCACGATTGCTTTCCAACCTTCTGGAGCATCCCTCCACTCCATCTCAAGCCATAATAACCTCTACCCGATCTAGACCTGTGTTCTACATCCTAAAATCGGATCTACTGGCTCATTCTTAGCAGAGCACCACCTCCTGGTTTCGCTTCTTAAACCCCACCCCTACCCTACTAATCATCCTTCTTGACACTTCATGACTATTAGATGAAATATTGCATAGCAGAAATAAATACCAGGTAATCATCAAGCACAGTATGCCAGGCCCCACCTAAAACAGGCTAATTGTTCTCAACCCACGCTGCACAGGAGACTCACCCAGAGAGATTTTAAAAGCTGTGATATTTGGGAATCACCCCAGACCAACTAAATAAGATTCTCTTTGGTAGGGAGGGGAAGTAACAAGATCAACTGACTTGACAACTTCGCAATTTAAGAGCGAAAAAGTACGTAAGAGGAGGAGGGAAAGAAAAAGTAGAAAAGCATGATTTGGGGACTTTAATTCTAGAATCTAATGACAAATAATAGAAATAAAGATATCAAACAACATTAAAAATAAAGCCATAAAACACATTGTTCTTGCTTAGCTATCAAGATTACCAAATTTCCCGAAGTCTTTTTATAATAACACTAAGTACAGACGGATCTAGACAACCTTCTATTCAAGGTAAGGAAACAGTAAAAAGAGCCGAGATTTAGATAGGACCATCAAAATGACAGGGGTGGGGAGATCAATTTTTAGTTCTTTGACAGGTAGCAAAATTGCCATCCATCTTAAAGAACAAAACATGGCAAAGGCACAGCACATGTTATTCTTTGATGGAGGCCAAAGTCAACAGCATGCTCACTAAAATGCAATCCATTTCAGACACAGAGAAAGTCAGTGCTAATTCTAAAAACACCTCTAGGAAAACTGACCTTGAATGCTATTGGCCTTCACAAGGTGGGCACAGTCCATCAGCACTTCCTTTGGGATGTCTTCTATATTCTCTCCCTGAAACACAAAAATAAACCAATTGGTCCACTACCTCATTATCCATTGACACTGGAGCACTCAAAGGGCATTTGCTGCCTTACCTACTAGGCATGATTTTACTAAAAGCAGAGGTTCTTCAACCGTTACAGAACACTGAAAAGTAAATTTACTGTGTGCATTATGGGAATGTTTGTTTAAAATAAGAGAAGGCTGTAATATGAAAATGATTGACACTTAAGAAGTAAAAAAAAAAAACCAGGAAATAAAAAAAACTGCCAGAATATTAATTATAATTATGTCTGAGTAATTTTTATTCTCTTTCTTCTCATTCTGACTTCTAGAAACCTTGTGGGAAAATGATGCCTATTTTTGACAACTGGGGTCTTCCTGGCCGAGGTCCCTATGACCTTCCTTTCAAAAGAAAATGTGTAGTTTTAGTTCTCAGACATCTGGTAGGTCATCTATCCTCAGCTTCAATCAGGAAAAAAGTTCTGTTGTATAATCTCAACCATTCACTGTAAAGAAGAAATAACAGAAATGACACTGATCCTTTTTCTCTACAGAAATTTGTATCAAAATCAAAGATGAATAAGTGAGGTGATGCCCATTTTACAGATGCAGAAACAGGCCAGTTAAGTAACTTGCTCAGAGTCACGTGGTGAGTAAGCAGCAGAACCAGAATTCAAAGCCAGCAGTCTGGCCCCAGGGTCTGAATGAATCCCTTAGTCTTACTGCATTTTCAACTTCCTTGGTACCTACTAATTACAACGGCTATGTCATTTACTGCAGGAAATTAATCAGGTAAAAGTTTCTCAAGGAGCACACACTTTCAAACTGGGCACATTAGGCTAGGTTTAGGGGCTCGCGCCTGTAATCCCAGCACTTTGGGAAGCCAAGGCAGGAGGACAGCTTGAGCCCAGGTGTTCGAGACCAGCATGGGCAACACAGTGAGACCTCACATCTACCAAAAAAATTAAACTGAGCTCATTATGTGTTTCCAAAAGACAGTGAAATTGAACTTCTATTCAAACAAGTAATAATTGGTGGTAATGTGAACTCGGGACTACCACCAGTATTTTCCATCTTCTGACACAGCAGATCCCCCAAAGAAGACATTAATCTGACCCAAAATTAAACTTGGTAACACCATAATTTATTTTCTCTAAATCTAATAGTTCCAAAATGGCAAGAAGTTGCCTAAAAGCATTCAGAATTTTGCTCCAGCATAGAGTTCATAATCCTCTTTTCCTTCACCATATAGTCCTCAAAAACATAAATAGTATGAGATGGGGCACACTGTTTAACCTTGCTAGTAAACTAAAAAGTGAATATTATTGCCATAATGAAGTAGCATCTTATATTCATCAAAATGGTCAAAAGGTTTTTATTTTTATTTTTTAAGTTATAAAACCCAAAAAGGTTTGGGAAAACCTACAAAGAGTAGAGAGCATTTTAAACAAGCACAATACTTTCAGAGGGCAATCTGGCAAAAAAGCAGTTACCAAACTATGTACATCTTTTCACCCAGGAAATCCATTCCTAAGAATTATTCTAAGAGAATAATGAAAAACAAAAAACAAAAAATAAAACCAGAAGGTAGATTATGAAAAGTTATTTCTTGGTGATTCATAATGCTGAAAAATTATAAACAATCTATATTCTGACAAGGGAGTTTCATATTAATTGCAGCATATTATTAACTCAATGCAGCCAGTCAAAATAACAAATATGAAAATTATATAGTAACATAAAAAAGTTCATAAAATGTCACGTTAAAAAGTAATCTAATCAACCAGGGGATGTCAAGATGGAATGTGGACAAGAGAATTTAACTCTTATTACAAACATAGGATATAATGTCACTGAAAGGGGTGGGGAAAAAAAGTAGCTTACAGCTAACTTTGGAAAACGACGTGTTTTTGTTGTTGTTGTTGTTGTTCTTGAGACAGGGTCTTGCTCTGCTGCCCAGGCTGGAGTGCAGTAGTGTGATCATGGCTCACTGAAGCCTCAGCCTCCTGGGCTCAAGTGAGCCTCCTACCTCAGCCTCCCAAGTAACTGGGACCACAGGTGGGTATCCCACAACCAGCTACATTTTCTTTATTTTTTGTAGTGACAGGGTCTCCCTATGATGCCCAGGCTGGTCTTGATCTCCTGGGCTCAAGTGAGCCTCCTGGCTCAGCCTCCCCAAGTGCTACCATGGAAAACAATGTTTTGATTGGCAATGGTTTAAGGCAAAAAGACAACCTGTAGCAAAGGATGACAATCAGAGCCATCCCCATGAGCTCATGTTTAGCTTAATATAAGTACAGACGGAGAGATACAGAAACAATTACAGATATGTGCATATACATGGGTTAGTACACATACATGTATATCTCCTTCTGTCAGCTCAGAGGGCCGAAAAGCAATGACACTCCAGTGGTAACAGGCGCACCCAGAGCCCAGATCTTTTTAAATTTTTTCACATCAGACATGACAAGGTTCAAGGGTGGCACATGTCATACATGCACATGAACAGCCAATCATCACACTCATAAACTACAGAAGGATCCATCTAGATCTTGATTTCGAAACACCATTACCACTGGAAAGAACCAGGTTTCCTTGGAGAAATGCCCGATTCTAGAGCTGGGACGGGGAAAATACAAGACGAGCCTGGAGCTCTCTGCAGTGCCAAAAAGCAAGGATGTGCTCAAAGAACAAAAGGATGGGAGCATGTCAGAGGACATGGGAGCACACGGGAGCCCGCTGAAAGAGCTCCAGCTGAAGCTGCAACAATATCAGAGTAAAATAACCTGGTTCCAGAACATATCTCAAAGGATAAAATAAACACAGGAGTCTAGGCTGATGCAAATAAATGACTGAATAAATAAATAGGGGAAAAGAGACAAATGTTCCTTCCAGAATTCCAAATAATGTATATAGACACTCCCCTCTCCAGGAAGTAGTGCTTAATTCCATCCTCCACCTCCTTGAGTGTGGGCTGGACTTAGTGACTTGCTTCCAAATAAGAATACAGAAACGGGAAGAAAAGCAACCTTATAGAAGAGCAACATCCAAACACTACCCTGGCCAGGCCATCAAGGCTCATGTCATCAATGATAAGTCACGGTAATACACGCACCTGATATACTGTGACGAGACAGGCACTTCACCTCTGTGATATTCTCCCCCTAAACCCATAACCCATCTAGTCACGAGAAAAAATATCAGATAAATGCAAACTGAGCAATAGTCTACAAAACACCTGATCAGTACTTCTCAAACTGTCAAGGTCATAAAAAACAGAGAAAGAATGAGAAATTGTCATAGACTAGAGAAGACTAGGCAGACACAACTAAATGTAATATGGTACTCTAGACTGGCTACTACAACAAAAAGAGGGCATTAATAGAAAATTGGTGAAATCCAAATAAAGTCCAGAGTTTAGGTGACAGCAATGTGCCAAGGTTAGTTTCTTTGTCTTGACAAATCTACCATAGCAATGTAAGATGTTAACGATGGGGGAAACTAGGTGAAGGGTAGATGGGAACTCTGTATGACTCCTGCCACTTTTCTGTAAATCTAACATTTTTCCAAAGTTGAAAGTTTATCAAAAAGAAAGCAGTACACTCACAAGCATATATACCCTATGATTCAACTATATATAAAATATATGAATAGAGACAGATTGGAAAAATAGTGGTATTGTATTACTAGGGGCCATTAAATATTTTTTTCCTTTATTACTAGCATGTTCTTTTAAACTTCCTAAAGAAGCCTATGATAACTGGGAACACGGGCCTTTCACTGAGGCAGGAGAATCACATGAGCCACACATGATATCCACTGGAGGAGACAGAAAGTCTGGGAGTGTCCACTGAATCGAAAGAAAAGGAAAGCAGAGATGACAGCACACTGGAAGTGACAGGATAAGCAGTGCATCTAGCTGGGAAATACGTACACTGCCTCCTTCTACATCTCAAAAATCATTTAGAATGTTAGAGTGATTTTCTGGGTCAGAGGGAAGACAAGTCTTCATTTGTTAACTTTTAGATTTGCATACCAACTTATTACTTTAAGCAATTTAATTGCAAAGGATAAAGAACAAGATATGATGCATCATCAGGAGAAAAGTCAAGAATCCATGTTTAAATTCAGTTACCTTATGTAATCGAAGGTATACATGAGCCGAAGAGAGTTTGTCCACATGAAACCTACAAAGAATGAAAACCACTTTTAGCAAGAGGTACAAGACAATCAACTCCTCAGGCCACGTGCCATTTAAAGCATTCTGTTCTAAAAAGTCTTCACTCCATGCCTGCCACATGTGAAGCATCATGAGGAGTATAAAGCACAGTCACCACCTCCAAAGGGCTCCCCATCACCATGAAGAGGTACGAGAAACACTGAGTTATGGAGCTGTGAGTAAGTGCCAAGATGAGTAGAAATACTAAATATTAACTGTGCTGGGAAGGGTGATTTTTCAAGATATAAAAAGAACTATCAGTGATCAAAGGCTTCATGATAAAAAGGAGGCAGTGAGATATGGTTGGCCCCTGACTGAAGCATAGGACTTAGAGCAAAACCAAGGAAAGGAATTTCAGGTGAAAAGAGTGGGGGATGAAAGAAGTCAGCAAGTCTCCAATGCTGCCAGCCTGGGAGATTAGCAGAACCACAGTTTGGCGGAAACAGATGACAGTTTTGTTTGTGACATCCCAAATTTCAAGTGATAGCAAAACAATCCAAAGAGAATGTTGAATAGAGAGCTGGAAGAGTTAGGCGGGGCCTAAAGACGCTAAGCAGAACACCTCATTAAATGGGTTACAATTCAATAATGTAACCCAATAATTCACAAGCCCAGCAGTTCATCCGGCCCTATATTCTGACAGTGATACTAATATATGTCTCTTGGGTGAGCACTGCCCTTTACTGACATTGTCCTAAAAACATTCAGAATGTCCCCCACCCCTTAAATTTACCTTTCATGATGGCGCTATCACCTATCAATTAAACCTTTTAAAATCTATGCAACATTCAGGATACGAGATTTTCATGTTTTCAATTCACTAAATGAACTTGACTTTCTCTTTCCAATACCCGGAAATGTCCCCTCAGAATCCCAGCATCACACAACAAACAAGGTAACATGATTGCCACTTCGTGACTCTGTTAACTTTAGTTGATACGATTTGGATTTGCGTCCCCACCAAATCTCATGTCGAATTGTAATCCCCAATGTTAGAAGTGGGGCCTGGTGGGAGGTGACTGGATCATGCGGGTGGATTCTTCATGAATGGTTTAGCACCATCCCTTTAGTGCTATTCTTGTGATAGAGTTCTCATGAGATCTGTTTAAAAGTGTGTAGCCCCGGCACCCTGCTCCTGCCATGTAAGACGCCTCGCTTCCCCTTAGTGCTATTCTTGTGATAGAGTTCTCATGAGATCTGTTTAAAAGTGTGTAGCCCCGGCACCCTGCTCCTGCCATGTAAGACGCCTCGCTTCCCCTTTGCCTTCCGCCATGATTAAAAGTTCCAAGAGGCCTCCCAGAAACAGACACTGCCATGCTTCCTGTATAGCCTGCCAAACCATGAGCCAAATTAAACCTCTTTTCTTTATAAATTACCCCGTCTCAGGTATTTCTCTATAGCAATGCAAGACGGACTAATACATTAGTCATACTGCTTCCTTGGTCCTTACCTTTCCAGACTGAAGAATGTTCAGAAAATCCTAAAGAGGCATCATTACATCCCATTATGTATCTCTAGCCATTTTCTTAAGCACTAATAAATGTTTTAGAGGTGAAAATGGTCACCTTCACACCTAGTACAAGATGTAGACTGTATGATTCTATATAAAAGTGCCCTCTTTAAAGAGGTTAATCTTGCTATTCACTATGCATACAGAAAAATATTAGGCACTTTTGGCACACAGTTTATAATGACTCTAGGTTTTACTCTTAATCATTAGTGATAGCCAGAAATGGACATAACATCTTATTTGACTTATATTTCTCCAAGTGGTTCACTTACTCATTTGCATTCCCATGTGAGAGATTCATATTAATTATCACCTTCAGCTGGACATTTTCCAGCCAGAAAAACCTGTGCTTTTTGCAAATCTAAAAATTACATATCTCATTATCCCTTTTCAGAATCTTAGGAAAATATCACACTAGTAACCAAGATAACTGAAAAGTAACTTCTCCCATTCCAACTTTTATTTGCCTTAAGCCAGTTCTCTATTTACAACATCTTCTTCCCTATGTACCTATAGTAGATTGAATTCTGATTTTTCTTAAAGGTCTATGATATAGAATTTTGTCAAAAGAAATACCCAAATAATTCAATATATATTTAATGATATTCATACATAAGTAGAGAAAGAACCAAAACACACACAGGAATATCACTGCCAAAATACAGCAACTTTACCGATATACATCAATTTCAGGTTTGTATATGATAGATACACCTAGACAAAGGGCAGGGGAAAATGGATGAAAGTATAAGAGAAAAAATCCAGCTCTATAAACAAACTATCTTGAGCAAGTTTCCTTAAAACAGAAGCAAACGACTTCTCAAATCTTTCTAAACGTTTACTCAAAGTTTAAATTATAGCCATAGTTCCCTCTTATCCTTGTTATCTTCCTCTCCCTGTTACCCTTTTCTGAATGCAGAGACAAGAAACTTCCCTAAATGAGCATCAACTGCCTGAGGATACAGATTCAGGGCCCTGGAGCTGGGCTGTCCAATTACTTAAAGCTGAGTCTGTGGAAACACTAATCATTAGGAAGTCTGGACACAGTAAATACACACTATTTCTATTTTCCTACATATAAAGATGAATTTAGGGCCGGGCACAGTGGCTCACGCCTGTAGTGCCAGCACTTTGGGACACCAAGGTGGGAGGATCACTTCAGGTCAGGGGTTGGAGACCAGCCTGGCCAACATGGTGAAATCCCATCTCTACTAAAAATACAAAAAAATTAGCTGGGCACGGTGGCAGGTGCCTGTAGTCCCAGCTACTCGGGAGGCTGAAGCAGGAGAATCGCTTGAACCCGGGAGGTGGAGGTTGCATTGAGCTGAGATGGCACCACTGCACTCCAGCCTGGGAGACAGAGCGAGACTCTGTCTCAAAAAAAAAAAAAAAAAAAAATTGCCTGGTGTGGTGGTACATGCCTGTAATCCCAGCTACTTGGGAGGCTGACACAGGAGAATAGCTTGAACCCGGGAGGTGGAGGTTACACTGAGTCAAGATTGCATCACTGCACTCCAGCCTGGGTGACAGAGCAAGACTCTGTCTCAAAAAAAAAAAAAAAAGATGAATTTAGTTCCATTCTCACGGATTCCTAGGAAAACCCTTTGCTTAAAAGCCTCAGGAGGTTTTCTGGGATAAATTCAGATGCTGACATTCACAGAGGTAATGAATGATTCAAAAGCTCCACAAAGTGAAGCAGGCGAACACCCCACCCTGGAATGGTGATCAACTCAGCATCATTCTTAGCACTCCCTGGAATATGTCCAAAATTGACATCTGGAATGGGTTTTGAGGTCTACACCTACTCACATCACACCTCAAATGTAGCTTCTGAAGGTAAAAGCCAATCATATCCAACAACAGTCATTCAACTCAAGACTACTAAAGGGGGTCAAAATGGGCCTCTCGGTATCTGTAGACCAATTTGGGAAGTACTAATCACAATGAAATGAAAAACTGAGGTCATAATTTATTGGACGTGGGTTGTAAACTGGAAATTTCTCTTCCATTTATTTAATTAAACAAATGAAAGTCAGGTAGAAGGCTGTGGTACACTGATTTTCAGGCTGCATCTGATTATGTAACCTTCTCTATGCAGGTATTTATGCCTCAAACCTGATAGGTTAAAAATTTCCATCAGCTAACTGCCTAACAGGTGCAGCCATTCTTATTCCAGCCACTCTTATTCCCATGAGAGTCTGGAGATCGCTGGTCTTTAAAAACACCTGAAAATCATCCAGCTGGGTGTGGCAGGAGCTCAAAATGGAGATAACCGTGATGTGGCCATTGTAGGGAAATGTCCATGGAAACTGCTTCTACACTGGCAGAGTCAATTAGGAAATCAACAAATATTTACTGAATACCTACTATGTGCCAGGACCTATGCTAGGTACTGGGAATATAGTAGTTAATGAAATAGGTGATCATTGTCCTCATACAGCTTACTGTCTCAGGCCCTAGGAAGGCGGGCAGCCCCAGTCTGGATGTTTTCAGCATTGCACCCTGCCCACTTGAGGCAAGAGAGCACCAAGCAGGGTTTAACGTGATGACATATTTGGATTTAGAAGACAGGCTATTGTGCTGGAATAGGGACCAGATTTAAAAAGCCTTTAAAATTCCTTTGTTCCGGCTGGGCGCAGTGGCTCACGCCTGTAATCCCAGCACTTTGGGAGGCCAACGCGGGTGGATCACCTGAGGTTAGGAGTTCGAGACCAGCCTGGCCAACGTGGTGATAGCCCCAGTCTCTACTAAAAATGCAAAAAATTAGCCAGTCATGATGGTGGGCGCCTGTAGTCCCAGCTACTCGGGAGGCTGAGGCAGAAGAATCTCTTGAACTCGGGAGGCAGAGGTTAAGTGAACCGAGATCGTGCCATTGCACTCCAGCCTGGGCAACAAGGGCGAAACTCTGTCTCAAAAAAAAAAAGAAAATTAAATCAACTCTTCTAAAAAGCAGTAGCCTCAACTCTATCACTAGAGGGAATTAAGTGAAGGGTCTGTGTCCACATTTGGAGAAAAGAGGTCCAGAGAGAGCTGCAGCAACAGCCTGGGAGAAGAAAGGAGTTGAAGCCAAAAGAGCAGCAGCCTGGAGGAGACAGAAGCAGTGACTTAGAACCAGAGCCAGAGCCAGTAGCAGACAGAGCAGACCCAGTCAGTTTCTCTTAACCTTAATTTCCTCATCTGAAAAAATGGGCATAATATTAATATCTATTTCACAGGGTTGTTGTGAAGTTAAATGTATTAATGGAGGTAAACACTTAGTAGTATTTGGCATATAGAAAGTGCTTGACAGATGTTCACTATCATAATAAAGCAAACGGGACCCAGGTGCCTTTATCTTCAGGGATAGCATTTGGTAGGAGGTATGAGGAGTCAGGAAGATGATATCCCACTCCATAGGCAGGACTGTGCTCCAGAAGAGAGACAATACTAGGGTCAGAGTCAGTGGTGGAAGCTGAAGATGAAGAAAAAGAAAGTAGACTGGGTGTGACAGTGTTATAGGACAGAAGCCCATGTATTCATAAAAGGTCCCAGGTCTGAATGGTAGAAGTCTATGTGGTGTTCTAAGACAGAGAAAAGAATTCCGCTTAAATGAAGTCTTTTTGTTTGTTTGGTATTCTTTTTTTTGGACTGGGTTTTGTGAGCAAAATAAATGATCTCAAAAGGAGACTAAGAAAGTATATGTTATTATTTAAAACAGTTCGCATAAATTGTTTTAGAAAGAAGGCGTCGGGGTTGGATCAAGACAGAGCTAAAATCATCAGGGAGTTTAGAAGACAAAGGGGAACAAGTGTGCTTCCTTTAAAGCTGGACGGGTAAGAACCTCCGTCTATTCCATCCGCATGGATGCTTGTATCTATTTTCTTCATTGCTTCATGTGAAGTCTTCATGAACACTCAAGAACAGTGGCCTGAATATTTAAGTGAGGTGTGGTCTCAGTAACTTACTATGGCGTGGAGACAAAAAGGAGGAAAAAGAAGGCCTGTGTCCTAGAGGCCTTTGCTCTCAAGCCTGAGATCAAACCCAAAAACATCATTTCCAACTTGCAAGGTAATTAGAAATGAAGGGAACTGGCAGTCAGCTGTTTACCCCTGAAGACCCATAGAACCACAGTACAAAGCAAGATTCTAGTTTGAATGCTTGGCCAAGTCTAAGAAAGGCAATGATGATCTACAGAGGGCAGAACCAAAATTGTTACTTACCAGATATCTTCAGGCCAGCCATGCTTGATCAGATCTTCATCTGCAATGAGATATGAGAAACAAAAGAAACAAAAACTGTCAAATGAAGATATGCCAGGGTTTATAAGTTAAGAATGGGAGAAATGTCAGCTCCTCCCACAAATTTCTCTCTCCCTCAATGAAGAAGAGTAATTCAGAGGCCTTGATGCTTGAAAATACAGAAAAAAAAATAATTTTCACAATTGAACAATATGAACTTTATAATTTTTATAAATTTATATAATACTTCTAATCTAAAGCTCAGATATTATTTCTATATGAAGATAATAAAACTAACACTGACAAAACAAAGCAACCAATACATTAGATGTTTCAGAAAATCAATTCACCTAATAATACTTAAACATTAAAAAGAACTGGCTGAAACTTTCAAGCAATATTTTACTTCTTTAAGAAAAAATAACTTGATTATAAAATTACAGAAAATTTAAAACAAAACAAACATTAGAAGTATAAAAAGAAAATAAAAATCACCTTAAATTCTATCACATATGGAAATAAAACACAAGAAGAAATAGCTAACAGAGTGAAAAGTAATTGTCTGGGGAGGTAGTGGGTGGGGTGGAACATGGGTATTAAGAAGGATTTTTTTTTTAATTCTAAGCATTCTATCACTACTTGACTTTTTAAACTATGTATTTGTTAGATACAAATAAAAATAAAGTTCTTTGGGAACAATGACTACCTAATTCTCTTATATGAATAAACTTTTCTATTGTTGGCCCTTGGTTTGTTTCTAATTAGAAATGCTTCGATAAATTTTTTAAATAAAGTTGTCCATATTTCTGATTATTTCCTTAAGGTATATTTCTAAAAGCTAAAGTATTCGCTCAAAGTGAATGCACATTTTTTAAGGCTAATATATATCACTACATAAAGGTTATATCAATAAATATTTCTTACAGCCATATTAATAATTAATAATAATTCTGTTTAATACAGAATTATTTAAGTATTAAATGCCAATTTAAAAATTATAAACGATATTGGGCACAGTGGCTCACGCCTGTAATCCCAGCACTTTGGGAGGCTGAGGCGAGCAGATCACCTGAGGTCAGGAGTTTGAGACCAGCTTGGCCAACATGGCGAAACCCCATCTCCACTAAAATTACAGAAATTAGCCAGGCATGGTAGCACATGCCTGTAGCCCCAGCCACTTGGGAGGCTGAGGTGGGAGAATTGCTTGAATCCAGGAGGTGAAGGTTGCAGTGAGCTGAAATCACGCCACTGCACTCCAGCCTGGGTGACAGAGTGAGAAACTGTCTCAAAAAAATAAATAAATAAATAAATTGTGAATGATTCATATGTGATGATTTAAAATGTACCCAAGAAAGTATGGTCTATATAATTTGAATGGGGTATTTACCGTCCAGAAAAGGAAAAGCAAAAGGAAGACACATCTTGGGTGAAGGCACTCATAACAGTCGTAGACACTATGAGTTTTCTGAAAGGCTTTCTAATGCTTTAAGTAGGACTGAGCAAATAGCCAAAAGGTAAGCAAAAAAAGGAAAGAGAAATTTAAAAAAATCTCTTTCCCTCAGTCAGGCAAAGTTTGGCTCCCTGATGACACCTGCTGGCTGATAAAAACAACAAACCTGAAAGCTTTTCAGTGAAAGTAAATCATTCCACTTAAATTGATCGTTCTATCGAGTTCTTGGCCTGAAGTCATAAACACTATTAGAAATACATGTAATGGGCTAGGAATGCCAGACAATGGGGTGATTTAGAGAAGTAATGTCCGTTCTTACAAGGCAACCTAGGAAAAGTTGATATCTCCAAATGACCCTAAGAGTTCCTAGGGAAAAAGTGTTCCATACATACATACATTCACTTATTTCAGACAACAGATTCTCGCTGTCTCTTAAGCTGGAATGCAGTGGCATGATCACGGCTCACTGCAGCCTACCTCCCAGGCTCAAGCGATCTTCCTGCCTCAGCCTCCAGAGTAGCAAGGACAACAGGTGTGCGTCACTATGCCCAGCTAATATTTTCTTTTATTGTTGTTTTTTGTAGAGACAGGGTCTCCCTATGTTGCCCAGGCAGGTCTCGAACTCCTGGGCTCAAGTGATCCTCTCGCCTGAGGCTGTCAAAGTGTTGGGATTACAGGCGTGAGCCACCATGTCTGGCCTCTTACGTTTTTTTCTACAAAGGTTTTAATGACAGCAAAATGCCACTCCAGAGGGCTCTAAAAATATCATCTAAATTTATATCTGTGACATGAATTATGCATCTAGATTTGTATCTATATATTCCCACAACAGACATTCAAAGGATTCCACAATCTAGTCCATCCTAACCCACTCCTCCACAAAGCCTTCTCAGCTTTCAATCACATTTACTATCTCTGATCTGTCTACTTCTACAGCATTTACTATTCATGTTACTTCATTTTGTCTATACTTTTTAAAAAACAGACCTTAGTACTTTTTTGTGATAATAAAGTTGTGACATTAACTTTGGGTGTGACTTAATGGTGAAGCAGTCTATAGCATATTAATACTTGAGTTTTATATTTCTCCTACTAACCCATAAATCATCACAAGTAACATTGATTGTTAAAGCATTTTTCTTACGTAGCTTAGGAGGTGCTGCTGTCTCCCTATGTGAGCTTGTTTTGTTTCTCCAAAGCTAGTTTATCAAAGTAGGTGAAAACTCAGAACCAGCAAACTGGGTGGGGGCATGGAAGCTGGTGAGTGAGAGATAACACTTACCTGCTGAAAATTTCAAAATCAAATGCTTTTGAAAACTTACTTTCATATTTATCTTTTCCCATGTAAATAGTGTAGGCAGATGAATTAACTAAGATAAAACAAAAATAAAAAACAATTAGTAACTTCATCACCAACAAAATTGTTTCATGTGAAAAACAAGTGACAATTCTTAGATTAGGGGTTGGCAAACCATGGCCCATAATCCAAATCCAGCCTACCACCTGTTTTTGGACAGCCCTTGAGCTAAGAATGGTTTTTACGTTTTCAAAGGGTTGGAAAAAAAGCAAAACAAAGAAGAATAAGCCACGGAGATTGTAGGTGACGCACAAAGCCTAAAATATTTACTACCTGGCCCCAAAAGAAAAAGTTTACCATCCTTACTAATAGCTACTTTCCTACTTTCTCAGGGTTACAGTTCAGTGGTATCGCCAGTCCAATCCTATACTTTTGCCTTCTTTAAGAGTAAAAAAAAAAAAAAAAAAAAAGAAAAGAAAAGAAAACTAAACACCACAACTAAGTTCCCATGTTTACCAAAGTTTTATTTTGCATAATTGTATTTAGCCAATATTACCCATATTCCAGGTGTGCTGCATATTCTAACAGGCTCTCTATCACATTCAGGGAGACCATGACTCTCCAACTTCTAAACCAGTGACTCTGACCCCTGATCTACATTAGAATCATGTAATTATGCCCCAGCTCCACCTCAGATCAACTAAATTCAAATCTCTGGTGGGCAAGAGTGAGCATCTGTGTTTTCTAAAACCCTTCCAAGTGATTCTAATGTAAGGTCAGGGTTAGAAACAACTGTCCTAACTCAAGTGGAATCTTCTGGGTATGGCTTATCCTAGAAATGACATTTGCTTTACCAAGGTGGTGTTTTATTGCAGACGTCCCTACCTTGGATTCCTACCGAAATTATAACTGAGTGCCAGGTTTCAAAGCTAGTCTACCAAAACTTGTTTGATCCAATTGGACTAAACTCCTGAATTCATAGACACTGGGCCCTCAGGCTACAAAGCCTGTGATGGAGAAGTACTGAAGCATAATACACACTGAAGCAAAGTACTGATAAGTGCAGGGTTGGGCTGGACAGTCTGTTGGCTATCACTCCACAGCACAGAACACACTCATGTACCTGGAGCCCTGAAGGACAAAGAGCAATACGCTCTCCTAAATTAAAAAGCCTTTTATCAGAGAGATTCCCTGTACTTTCAGTAATGAGAAGCTTCTTAAATGATCAATCCTAGTTGCCTTTCTTGGGGGAGAGAAAACTAATTCCTTTGTTTAACATTTATAATAACTAAAGTCCAGAAGTAGTTGAGAAAAGTACCTTGAAAGAATGTGTGCATCGCCAAGTTTATAGAAATGCTTGTCTATTACTGAGCATTGTAGTACCTTGATCAGGCCTTAGTGTAGCATGTAACAAATGCCAAAAGGGTGGGAATAAAACTAAAAAGCATTTCAGATTTTCTCTGCATGGCCTGGCAATAGTTCAAGTGTATACCCTTTCAATCCTATAACGTCACTACCTATAATGTTACCATAATAGAGTACCAAAATACTCCACCAAGCAATAATCTTTTTACAATCTAAACACCCCTTAATAGAGATTCTTTAAATATATTATAGATTTGAACATCCATAAACAAAATATCATGTATCCATTAAAAAGAAACGGCAGGTGAAGAAATTAAGTATCAGAACAGTATTTTTGTGTATCTATATATGATTCAATTTATAAAAAATAAATGATTATAATGGTGTGTGTGTATATACATACACATACATGTTTTATTTTTATATAAGCACATACTTTATATGTATGGAAGCATAAACATTTTTTAACAAGTTACTTTGGTTAGCCTGCTATAAAACATACAGATGGCTTTTGTAATTAGAACAGAATTTTCAAAATAACAATATAGGCCAGGTGCAGTGGCTCATGCCTGTAATCCCAGCACTTCAGGAGGCCGCGGTGGGCAGATCACTTGAGGCCAGAAGTTTGAGACCAGCCCGGCCAACATGTTGAAACCCCATCTCTACTAAAAATACAAAAATTAGCCAGGTGTGGTGGCACACGCCAGTGGTTGCAGCTACTGGAGAGGCTGAGGCATGAGGACTGCTTGAACCTGGGAGGCAGAGGTTGCAGTGAGCCAAGATCGTGCCACTGCACTCCAGCCTGAGTGACAGCAAGACTGTCTCAAAAAAGAAAAAAGAATAACTGATATAAAATATTAATAAAGTTGTCTCTGCAGGCCAAGCTATCTAAGCTAACAGAGCCAAAAGAATAACAGAGGAATGTTTTGATGGTTGACTTATTAAATAAGGTGATTGAGAAAATGGCCATAACAAACCTAAAGTGAGTGGCATTCTACAAAGTAATTCAACTAACAATGCCATGAAAGACAAAGACTGAGCAATTGCTTGCGATTAGAGGAGGCTACAGAATAATGACACCTGAAGAATGCAACAATGATTTGTAAGGTATTTTTTGTTACAAATACATCATTAGGACACTAATGGGAACTGAATAAAGCCTGTTGATTAGATAATAGCATTGCTGCAATGTTAATTTCCTAATTTTGATCATGAAAAATGTCTTTTGAGAAGAGAATGCCCTTGATTTTAGAAAATAAATCTGAAGCATTCAGGGGTTAACTGCAACTTACTAACAAACGTTTCAGGAAAAAGGTGTGTGCAAGAGAAAAAATAGAGAAAAAGAGAAACGGAAAAAGAAAGACAAGGCATGTGGTAAAATGTCAGAATTTGTAGTCACAGTGGCTCACGTCTGTAATCCCACCACTTTGGGAGGCTGAGGCAGGCGGATTACTTGGGCCCAGGAGCTCGGGACCATCCTGGGCAATATGAGGAAACCCTGTCTCTATAAAAAAATTTTTTTAAATTAGCTGGGTGTGGTGGCTAAAGTGGGAGGATCACTTGAGCCCAAGAAGTTGAGGCTGCAATAAGCTGTGACTGCACCACTACACTTGCCACTACACTTCAGCCTGGGTGACAGAGCGAGACTGTCTCAAAAAAAATTGGGGTACTCTGGGAGAATATACAGGAAATCTTTTACTATACTGGCAACTTCTCTGAAAGACTGAAATTATGTCATAATAGAAAATTAGTCTGGGCGCAGGGGCTCATGCATGTAATCCCAACACTTTGGGAGGTTGAAGCGGGAGGATGACTTGAGGTCAGGAGTTCAAGACCAGCCTGGCCAATATGGTGAAACCCTGTCTCCACTAAAAATTCAAACATTAGCCAGTCGTAGTAGCATATGCCTGTAATCCCAGCTACTCAGGAGGCTAAGGCAAGAGAATTGCTTGAACCTAGGAGGCAGAAGTCGCAGTGAGTCGAGATCATGCCACTGCACTCCAGCCTGGGCGACAGAGCAAGACTCCATCTCAAAAAAAAAAAGAAGATGAAAAATAAAAAGGAACATCACTGCTGCACAACAAGTCTGAATTGAGTTCCTTTCCATGTTAAGAAGGAAAAGTAAACTGAATTATTCTAGTTCATTTGTTATTCTCATCTAAATAATATGGTTGATTAGTACTGGAACCGGTTATTTGGAAGACACTTGACTTACGGGTAGCAACCAACCCAACTTCAGAGGTGATCTGATTATTTCACAATTTATAGAACAACCTACTTTTAGGTAGATGATATTAACAGGTATTAAAAGTACAAGTGGACTTTGAGCCAAGTATCTATAATCAGATGGTCTTAAATGTGACACTGGACATATTAGACTAATGTTCAATTATTCCCTTATGAGAGCATGAAAGAATGAAAATGGAACACATTTTAGTCAGATATTAATCATAAAATGCAAAAGAACAACTTCCTATGAAGATTTTCTTCCCATTTTAAAAAAGTTTTTATGCAGTAAAAACCATCAGTTAGTTAAAAACTTGGCAAGCCACACAAATTCATTTCCTGAAGATTCTATATATTTGTTTCTATACTGCCAATATGTAAAGTTTCATTACTATTTTACTGAGAAAGTTAGGATTTTTCCATTAACTTTGCAGTTTTAAAAGATCAGCTGCACAAGTGCACTTTTATTAGGCTTAGAGGCCAAATATTTTTCTAACAGGAAACAGTTCTGACATTATAATGGAAGTCAATGAAAAAAAACAGGACCCACAAATCTAATGAAGCATTTTGCTCTATTAAGGGTAGATGTGTATGTGTGACTAGCACTTAAAGAATTTAGAGTAACTTTAAGGGGAATAGAACAGCATAAAATACATTCAGTACCTATACACCCTGCCTGTATATTTGTTTTTCCATTGTTGGGTTTATATGGATATCTATGTTGTTGAAGATTCATGACTGGAGAAGTTATAAAGAGATGCCTGAGTTGCCAAGGATGAAAATGCTTAGAAGCCTATAAGGGTATATGATTTTTTAGGCTGGTTTTGAATTTTGTTTCTAGTAATTTTAATAATATGGGTAAAACAAACCACATGTACAGAGACAGAGAAATAGCTCATGGCACACACTGTGGAAGGCTAAACTACCGAGCAAAATAAGGAGATGTCAGTGTGATGAAGGTGGAAGAGTAGGGTCTGTGAGTTACAACTTCCCTGGGCCTCAATTTTACTTCTAAAGAGAAAGTATCGCCTTATTCAAACCCACACAAACAATGTGGAACTAGTTTCACTTAAATCCTACCTTTTGGCTGAGCGTGGTGATTCACGCCTTTAATCCTAGCACTTTGGAAGGCCGAGGCGGGTGGATCACTTGAGGTAAGGAGTTCGAGACTAGCCTGGCCAACATGGTGAAACCCCATTTCTACTAACAAAATACAAAAATTAGCCAGGCATGGTGGCGTGTGCCTGTAATCCCAGCTACTTGGGAGACTGAGGCAGTAGAATTGCTTGAACCCAGGAGGTAGAGGTTTCAGTGAACTGAGATCACGCCACCGTACTCTAGCCCAAGTGACAGAGGGAGACTCCATCTCAAAAAAACAAAAAACAAAACAAAACAAAAACTCACCTTTTGTAATTCCAGCAGTTTGGGAGGCTGAGGTGGGCAGATCACTTGAACTCAGGAGTTCAAGACCAGCCTGAGCAACATGATGAAACCCCATCTTTACTAAAAATGCAAAAATCAGCCAGGCATGTTGGCTGGTCCCTGTAATCCTAGCTGTACCAGAATCGCTTGAACCCAGGAGATGGAGGTTGCAGTAAGCCGAGATCGTGCCACTGCACTCTAGCTTGGGTAACAAAACAAGACTCCGTCTCAAAAATAAATAAATAAAATAAATCTCACCTTTAGACCGGGCGCAGTGGTTCATGCCGGTAATCCCAGCACTTTGGGAGGCCGAGGCGGGCAGATCACCTGAGGTCGGGAGTTCAAGACCAGCCTGACCAACATGGAGAAACCCCGTCTCTACTAAAAAAATACAAAATTAGCCAGGCTTGGTGGCACATTCCTGTAATCCCAGCTACACAGGAGGCTGAGGCAGCAGAATCGCTTGAACCTGGGAGGCAGAGGTTGTAGTGAGCCGAGATCGTGCCATTGTACTCCAGCCTGGGCAACAAGAGCAAAACTTCGTCTCCAGAAAAAAAAAACAAAAACAAAAACAAAAAACTCACCTTTAACAAGCGTATAGAGTAGCAATAGAATAGAAAGTGCTATAAGTAAGTAAAAAAATGGCATTCATTTATTCAACAAGCATTTATTGAGAACTACTAGCCAGTCGCTAAGTTAGGGAAACAAGTACAGTAGTCCCCCCTTATCTGTGGGGGATGTCTTCCAAGATCTCCAGTAGATGCCTGAAACCGAGGACAACACTGAATTCCATATATAAAGGGACTTGCCACATAATGATGCTTTGGTCAGCAACCAACCACACATACTATGGTGGTCCCATAACATTATAACGAAGCTGAAAAATTCTGATCACTATTGCCTGATGACCTGGTAGCCATCATAACAGTGTGGTGCAACTCACTTTTTCTACGTTAAGACCCGTTTAAATACACAAATACCATTGCGTTACCATTGCCTACAGCTATTCAGTACAGCAACGTGCTGTACAAGTTTATACCCTAGGAGCAACGGTATACTGTACAGCCTACATTTGTGGTAGGCTATACCACAGGTTTAAGTATATACCGTATTGCTACAACAATGAAACTGCCTAATGGAGCATTTCTCAGAATGTATTCTTGTCATTAAGGGACGCATGGCTACTGGTATTCCCTATACATATATACCTATGATAAAGTTAATGTATCAGTTCGGTGGAGTAAGAGATTATTGACAACAACTAATAATAAAATAGAACGATTATAACAACGTACCGTAATAAAAGTTATGTGACTGTGCTCTCTCTCTCCCTCTCAAAATCTTATTGTACTGTACTTACTCTTTTTCTTCTTGTGATGATGTGACCACGGAAAGCGAAACACAGGATAAGTAGGGACTACTGTAAAGAGATCCTGTCCACGCCCTCAAGGGACTTACACTCTAGCTCAAGCAGACACCATTTAATACCACGTGATAAGTGCAATGCCAAAGGCATACTTGGAACGTTAAGTGGGTCCCAGGAAAGGAATAGCTAAGCAATCTTGGGGTAAGAGCTAGCATCAGGAAAGGCATCTTGGAAAAGATGGGCCAAAACTGTCTTAAAGGAATTAGCTGGGGGTTGATTTTAGGAAAGGGGAATAACAGGAACAGAATGAAACCAAGTCGGGACACGGCATTTCCTGGGAACGAAGGGCACCCTTTCCTTATCTGTCAAAGATAAGTCAGAAGCATTATCATAGGTCACTTCTGAGATCTGGGACATCAACTGCCCGGGGAGTGGCTGGGTGGACATTCCAGGGTCTTTTTATTGTTTTCTGTTGCATCCCAGACCCTACAACCCCTTCCTGAAAGGGTAAGGCGCACTTCCCTTAAAAAAAAGTTGTTAGCAGGTGTCTCCTTTCTCACAGGGGATAATTACCAGGGTGCAGCCAGAATAAAGGCCGCAGATGGAAGGTCGGAAGAAGACTTGGGATAAGGTGTGTGGAGGGGCCCACAGGCTCTGCCCAATCTCAGGGAGTGACGGGACGTCTTTCCGATTGGGGGACGAGAACTCCCCGATACAAATATAGCAGTGGCATCGCCCCTCCGCGTCCCCCACGCCATGACGAGGGGAAGCCGGGGGGAAATCCTGCAGCCGTGGGAGGGACGGATGTGCTGGGGGACCGAGAGGCCGCGGGAAGAGGCACTCGCATCCAGGAGGCATTTTAGAGCGAGGGTCAGGCGCAGCGGGGGACTGGGGGTCCCGGCTTCGGAGCCCGCTGTCCAGCAGGGTCCCGGAGGACGTGGCACCCACTCACCGCTGCTGCTGGTGAAGTAGAACACCATGATCCCGGGAGCGGTGCGGTGACTCCCCCGCGGAGCAGCAGCGCTCAACTCAGGAAGCTCAGGATACCAGACTCGCGGCGGCCCCCTGGCCCCCGGAACTCCTCCGTGCACTTCCGGCGGACGTCGGGGCGCGTCGTAACGCCAGCCGTGGGCGCCATTTTTAATCCTGGCGAGGCGAAGGGTACCGGCAAGGAGTTTGGTTCAATGATTTGTGGGTTAAGGGAAAGAGGCTGGGCATCTTGGGCACATTAGTTAACCCGTCTGTGCTTCACTTTTCTCAGCAGCGAAATGAAGATGATACTAGAGCAGCTAACTCACAGGATATTTTTTAGGGTTAAATAAGTTAGTGGGTGCCAAGGGTTTAGAACATAGCACACAAGCGAGTTGTTTCTGATACTCACCAGGACAATATGCTTCTTGGGGATTGGGCTTTGTTCTGGCTTAAATCGAAGGCCTGCCATCCCAAACCTCCGAACCTCAGGTCCTCCTGCTATAAAGTAGGAATAATCATATTCATGTAAAGCTCCTACAGCACTTGGCTTTGCCCTGATTATTTCTCTTGAGAAAGCACTTTTATCTGAGGAATGTGAGTCCCTTTAAATTTATAGGTCTGGAGAGGCATGAAAATGAGACCCCATCATGTTCTACCACCCCCTTGAGCTATGTATTCATCTCCTGAAACTACCTGCTTCTGCCACAAGTAGCTACCTACTAACCTAACACTACCACACAAGACACTATGACCCACACCCTATAGCTTAACAATGTCTAGCCAATCACTGATGCATGTAGTTTCTGTACATCAATGAGAATGCTTGACAGTTGTGTATCAGCCCACTTCCTGCCCCCCTTTTTCGTCTTTAAAAACCTGCTTGTAGCAAAGGCCGGACAGAGCTCATATCCAAGGCTACTGGTGGAGGGCGGTGGGGGGAGGGGGGTTGGAATCTTCTGGGCAGCTGTCCCTGCTTTAGCTCAAGCAAACTCTACATTCTTATTTTTTTGCCTTAGCCTTTTCCTTTTAAACTGACACTCTTACATCACTGTCACTGACTTCATTCTATGAAATTGAGGGCGTCACTTAACGAAATTTATTTACGTGCTTGCTTTGACAGCATGTATACCAAAATTGGAATGATACAGAGAACTTTAACATGGCCCCTGCTCAAGGATGACATACAAATTTGTGAAAATTAAATTTGAAAAAATAAACATAAAACTCTAAACTTATTTGAAACTAAAAATGTGCCAGAAACACTGTACCAGGAGCTGGTGACACAAAGATAGTAACAATAGCTAACAATAACCGTTTTAGGAACTTTCTGGTTTTCCAAAGTAAGAATTTAGCTCTGTTCTGTAAATAGCAATTGTTTTAGTTTCTCCGTTGTATTATTTGTAAAATGGGAATGGCAATAGATATTAATACCTTACAGATTGTGGTGAGAAATAAATGAAACAAAACATGTAAAGCATCTAAGAATGCCTGGCACATAGCAGGTGTTAAGTTTTATATTTTAATTTAAAAAATAAAATAGTGAATAGAAACCTAAAGTTACTAATAAAAAAAGTGAAACTAACAATGAAGCTTCAAATGTGAAAAATAAGTGCATCGAGAATCTTGGAGAGGCCTTTATTTATTTATTTATTTATTTTTGAGACGGAGTCTTGCTCTGTCGCCAGGCTGGAGAGGCCATTTTACAAAAATTTCTTACCCCGTGACCCCAGAATGTACCTCAACTTCAACTGGGCCGAGAACTACAATTCCCAGAATGCACCTAAACAAAGCCCCGGGAACGGAGTCCGGCGTTGCTGCAGGGGATTGTGGGTGGCGTGGTTTCCCTCAGAGATTTTTCACTTCACCAGGGCGCGAGAATCTTGGAAACAGCCTCCAGGGTGGGCGGGGCAAGGGCTGGTGCTCCACCAGTCACCGAGCTAGCCCCTGGAAGCGCTGAGCCGTGGCCAATCGGAACGCAGCGGCTTCCTCCTAGCCTGGCGCGCGATAATTTGAAGACGCTCACGGAGCGGCTGGCTAGGCTGAGGAGAGCTCGCCGGGCTCTGAGGCGCAGGTAACCTCTGGAGTAGGCCGAGGCGGGGCTGTGGAAGGCTGAGGCGAGCAGGAGACCCTGTGGAACGTGCGGGCGAATGTCACGGAGAAAGAGCTTTTGCTCGGCGCTCGGCAGGTCCGCAGGCCCGAGACCGAAGAAGCCACTGACTCGTTCTCCGCGCTCACAGGCGCCGGGTTTCCCCTCTTCCCGACGCTGGCGTTTCCTTGTTTTGGGTTTAGGGTTGGTTTGTTTGTTTCCCTGACCGGGTTCAGGGTCGGGACGCTTTCCTCTCCTACCTTTCCTCGCTTAGCCCCAGAGGGGTCCCCCGTTAAGCCGCAGCTCGACCTGAATTCCCAGAGACCCTGGCCTTTCAGTTTGTTCATTTATTAATAGCTTTGAAATAACGCTTGTGTGCTGCTTTGGGGGGAATTTCCCTGATCCCAGGGAAGGGGAAGGAAATGAACTCTGACGAGCCACAAAGCCGTCTGCTCGTGCATTCTAGCATTTGTTTTCAGCAGGCTTACGACTTTAAGAGATTTTTATAAAAAGGGAAGCAAACGGCTTTCTCCGGGCTCATGAGCTAGGAAAATGGCAGAGGACTGTGCTTCACCCATTTTCTTACTGGGCTCTGATGAAAAGTTACAGACGGTCTCTGCCTTCATTGAAGGCTGTTGAGATGGGGAAACAAGAAGAAAATGTCTTAAATGGACTATTAGGGAAATACAGGGTACTATGGAAGCAGAACAAGCGCGTGTAATCCAGGGAGGGGTGGAAGGAGAGCAGTGTCGAGGAAGACCTCCCAGAAAATAGGGTTTTAACTTGGTGTGAAATACACTAATTAAAGGGGGTGTAATTTTGATAAAGCGATTTTTAATATTTTGATGAATGTGGTTATTGTCATTTCTTTTAGGAATTCAATAAAGAAAATGGCAGCTCTTACTCCAAGGAAGAGGAAGCAGGATTCTTTAAACTGTGACAGGTGAATCTCAGCCTATGAATAGAAACTCTTAGAAAAATTCTCCTTCTTGTCTGTCTTGTTCTCTCCTATTTTCTAAAATTTTCGTTCTTCCACTAGCCTACTCCTTGTGGCTACAGTGATAACCTGATAACCTATATTCTAATTCTAGCTTGGAAATACATTAAGTTTTCATGATGAATTATTTAGTCCTTTTCAAGGAAATCAAAGCTGTTTTTTAGTTTTTGTTTTTTTCTTTTGACATAGAAGCAGCACATTGAAGAAAGCTGTTTTCTATGGCTAGGTAATATACCAAATTGGCTATTACCTTTTTCCTTTCTATTCCCCTATAATATTTTACATAGTGTTTTGCATACAGTAGATGCTTGTCTGGAAACAATTCTAGAAAGACTGTGTACTCAGATATTAATTACTCTACCCAGGAAAAGCCCCAGGGAGTCAGTTCATTACAGACAGTTATTATAGGGGGCTTGTAGACAATAGAGCAAAATATATGAGCTATAATTTATATATGGCCAACACATAGAAATAGATTTTAAAACATACATGCATATATGTCTATCATAGCTTCTTTGTGTATAGTATTTGTTTTCATGAACTCTTTGGGAAGATATTTGAATGTTTTATTTGATAAAGATAGAATTTGAGAATCCTACTGTTAAATTAATAGAAAATTGTGTGTATGTTTGGGGGTACATGTATTGTTTTTAATATGACCTACAAGTAGAGCTTATTACTTAGCAGTAGATTTATGTAAATTTTGACGCAAAATAATCTTATCAATGGACTTTGTTTCTTTTTATAGCCTTTTACACTTCACTGAAAATCTGTTTCCATCACCTAATAAAAAGCACTGTTTGTATCAAAACAGTGATAAAAATGAAGAAAACCTGCATTGCTCTCAACAAGGGCATTTTGTTTTAAGTGCGCTCAAAACAACTGAAATAAATAGACTGCCATCAGCAAATCAAGGCTCACCATTTAAATCTGTGGTGTCCACTGTATCTTTTTACAACCAAAATAAGTGGTACCTCAATCCACTGGAGAGAAAGCTGATAAAAGAGAGTAGATCTACTTGTCTAAAAACTAATGATGAAGATAAATCTTTTCCCATTGTGACAGAAAAAATGCAAGGAAAACCAGTCTGCTCCAAGAAGAACAACAAAAAACCACAGAAGAGTTTAACTGCTAAGTATCAACCAAAGTATAGGCACATAAAGCCTGTATCAAGGAATTCTAGAAATTCCAAGCAAAATCGAGTTATCTATAAGCCAATTGTGGAGAAAGAAAATAATTGTCATTCAGCTGAAAGTAATCCCAATGCTCCTCGGGTTCTAAGCCAAAAAATAAAACCACAAGTTACACTCCAGGGTGGAGCAGCATTTTTTGTTAGAAAAAAATCTTCTCTTAGAAAATGGTCCCTGGAAAATGAGCCGTCACTGGGACGCACCCAAAAGAATAAATCAGAAGTGATTGAAGATTCTGATGTAGAGACTGTCAGTGAAAAAAAAACTTTTGCGACAAGGCAAGTGCCAAAGTGCTTGGTCCTAGAAGAGAAATTGAACATTGGACTACTGAGTGCAAGCAGTAAAAATAAAGAGAAATTAATAAAGGTAAAGCTAAATATATCACTTTAAAAATGGCTATATAACAAAACTTCAGTATAAATGACATAGTTTAATAAAATTTTATTTTCTGGACTGCTTTTATAAAGCCAGCTAGCATAGTGTTTAGTTACTGTAAGGAGTTTGTTTATTTTGAGACAGGGTCTTTCTTTATGACCCAGGCTGTAGTGCAGTGGCACACTGCTCACTACAGCCTCAACCTCCTAGGCTCAAGCAGTCCCACCTCAGCCTCCCGAGTAGCTGGTACTATAGGTGCACACCACCTCACCCGGCTAATTCTTGCATTTTTGTAGAGGCTGGGGTTTCACCATGTTGCCCAGGCTGGTCTCGCACTACTGGGCTATAGTGATCCACCTGCCTCACCCTCCCAAATTGCTGGGATTATGGATGTGAACCACTGCACCTGGCCCAGCCACATTTTAAGTTCTCAGTAGGTACATGTAGCTGGTGGCTGCCATATTAGACCACGCTGGTCTAGAACTTCTGTTGCTGATCTCCTGTTTATAACCTTCATCAGAAAAAAAGTTGAGTTTTGTGGGGCAGCTAGGGGCAGAAAGCCATTGAAGCAACCTTAAGAAAGGTTGTCTCCAGATCAGGGCTTCCATGTCTATGGTGGCTTGTTTATATTCATCATAACCCTTGTAGATGGAGAAATGATAGGCTTATATGATACCCAGTACACTCAGGCTTATAGTCATGCCTTTCCTAACCCACCTCTCATCATTGCCTTCCTCACTAGCTTCTCTCAAATTCAACCCCAGTCCATATCTCTCGTAATCACCTAAATTTCAAACCTCAGTGGCAAAGATTATAAATTGGTGGCCAGTAAACCAAATCTCACCCATAAATGTTTCGCTTGGCCTACATAATTTAAAAGTTGGAGCCAAAATTATTTTTAAATACAAGAAAAACATTTCTGGTGTCTCATGAAATATTGAAAGCTGAGCCTTCATTTCTACATGGCAATAATCAGAACTGAATATCAGGCTGAGTATCATACCATTTGACAAATATGAGTTCTTCATTTCTCTAAGTCAGTGTATATCTATTTAGATCAGTTTAGTTTTGATCATTTTACTTACTGCTGCCCTTGTAAGGCATTTAAGTTTTTAGTCCTCACTGTAAATGTGGTTTTTTTTGTTTTTTTTGTTTTTTTTTCCTGTTTATCAAGTATGGCCAAGTAGATTGTTAAATGAGATGTTCTTGCTGGCTAAGCCATGACAGTCTAATTTTACTAATTCATTTTCTGTTTATATCAACAAAACACTTCTGTGTCTTGATAGCGATTTTGATTACAAGAGTAAGCTTTATCAAAATGTATTAAACTGTGCTTTATACTTATACATTTGTATGAAAATTAAGTTTTTTGAAAGTTTGGGGCATAACTCAAGCTAAAATTGTCTCAATCCAGTAAAACAAAGGAAGAGTCTGCAGTTTCCCCATGCATCTCCTGATGATTATTCTTACCTGTTTGGTACAGCCTGGTGGTGTACCAAATGAATGGTGACCTGATGAATTCTCTGTAACCAGTGTAACAGAGAATTCTGTAATTCTCTTTTCTGTCTTATTTTCATTTTCTTAGCTTCA
This sequence comes from Pongo pygmaeus, assembly GCF_028885625.2. Classification (NCBI taxonomy): domain Eukaryota; kingdom Metazoa; phylum Chordata; class Mammalia; order Primates; family Hominidae; genus Pongo; species Pongo pygmaeus. The sequence continues at coordinate 27,893,096 of NC_072380.2, forward strand.
CTTTACGGGTTTTGTATTGAGTTAGTTTTCAGTAGTTTGGGAAGCTGGGCTTCTGTGCATTTTAAATCTGTGGAACAGGGCTATGCTCTTTCAGGATTTTGCTAAATACCCATGTCTGGGATTCATCTCTGCTAGCTAAGGGCGAATCTGATTGTCTGTTTTTTTTATTTTGAGATGGAGTCTCGCTCCGTCGCCCAGGCTGGAGTGCAGTGGCACGATCTCGGCTTACTGCAACCTCTGCCTCCCAGGTTCAAGCAATTCTCTGCCTCAGCCTCCCAAGTAGCTGGGATTACAGGCACCCGCCACCACACCTGGCTAATTTTTGTATTTTTAGTAGAGACAGGGTTTCACCCTCTCGGCCAGGCTGGTCTTGAACTCCTGACTTCATGATCCACTTGCCTTGGCCACCCAAAGTGCTGGTATTACAGGTGTGAGCCACCGCGCCCGGCCGGTGAATCTGATTTTCGTGAGGATACCCTTTCCCCAGCTCATGGAGCCCTGAAAAGTGTTAAACTGATGGGTTATCCCACCTCTGCTGGGATATTATGGTTTAGAGTAGAAGTTCTACTTTAACCAAGAGTTTTTTTTCCTTTTTCCCCAAGCTGTATATTCCCTAGTGATTCCCAAATTAGTGTGAGGGAAATCTGTCGGGATTTTTTTTCTACTTTGCTTTTCCCACATTCCTGCTACTCTCCAGTGACTCTAGAATGTTGTTCTTTCCTTAGCTGCTGATTTTTAAAGTTTATGGCAAAAAGTTGTCCCTTTCCAGTTTGGTGGCTGCTGGGGAAATTTTTGCCATTTTTACTGACTTTTTTGTTCATTTCATTATGGAAGTGATGGTCTGTAATCATTCTGCCATCTCTATCAGGAAGTATAACACATTTTTGAGAGGATGACAGATTACAGCACGTGTACTCTGGCTTTTTTTTCTTTTGAGACGGAGTCTTGCTCTGTCGCCAGGCTGGAGTGTAGTGGCACGATCTCGGCTCACTGCAACCTCCGCCTGCAGGGTTCAAGCGATTCTCCTGCCTCAGCCTCCCGAGTAGCTGGGACTACAGGTGTGTGCCACCACGCCCAGCTAATTTTTGTATTTTTAGTAGAGAGAGGGTTTCACCATGTTAGCCAGGGTGGTCTCAATTCCTTGACCTTGCGATCCACCCACCTCGGCCTCCCAAAGTGCTGGCATTACAGGCATGAGCCACCAGGCCCTGCTGTACTTTGGCTTTAAAGGTAATGTACACTTAGTGAATACAGGGGAAGTTTTCCTAAAAAATAGTTTGACAATTGATTGAAAATCACATTATGAAATGTAATTCATAATAAACCAAATCTTTTATTTTAGAAATAGATCTGCTGGGATTCATTCACTAGAAAATAGTTAAAAATTACAGATTTGTTTATTTTTTTTAAACCTATTTTCAGGATTCATCAGATGACAGAGTTTCTTCAAAGGAACATAAAGTTGATAAAAATGAGGCTTTTCCTTCAGAGGATTCTCTTGGTAAGAATAAGACAAGTAAGAGAAAACTCACATGAATTTAGCTACTTAAAATAATGCTTTATTACATACATTGTATAATAATAATTCTTATGATTTCTGGGTCTTTCTTCAGTAGCGTGCCTGTGGTTAGTATATTTGTTTATCTCTGTGACACTGTTTTCTGTAGTAAAGCAGTGCATTGCATTTTGAAAAACAAGAAACAAGGAGATCCTAGGTTAAAATTTTAGACAAAATATTAGGCTTAATTGGTCTATGGCTGTGGCCAAGTTATTTAAGCTCTCTAGAGTTAAGTGTTCTCATTATAAAATCATACCTACTCTATCTTTCACCCAAAATAATAGAAGTTAAAACTATTATGTATATTTGTGATCAAAGCCCAATTGTGAGCAGAGCTTACTAAGTTTTATAAATGACACTGAAATTAAGCATCAAGAACCATGGATTTTTGTCTAGGTTTACTAATAATTAGCTGTATGATCTAGGAAGATATCTCTAAAGAGTTAAAGTTAATTTTTAAATTCCTGTCAGTTCTGAAATCCTATTCCTAATTTATGCTGTGTTCAATTAAATAGCTTACTAAACTATGAATACATAAAGCTTTTTTTTATGATTCTGAGATGTGATGTTAATAACTAGTGTTTACTGAGTGCTGAATATAAGGCAGTGCTAAGTATTTAGTATACGTTATGTTTTTCATAGATTGTGCTCAAAGCACTGATACAATAGAAGATATAACAAAAAGGCATCTACTTACAATAGTTATAAATTTTTCTTTTAAAATATATTTTAGTACATTGTCTAAGTCAATTTAAAGAAAAATAGTGAATAAAAATAATACAAATGGTATAAGGATATGGGAGAAATCATGAAAGTAATATAAAAAGACCAAAATTTTATTACTTAATAACTACAGTTTATCATTTAATTCTCCCAACTACTCTAGGTCCTGATATGCCGATTTATAGATGAGGAAATGGAATTGGGTTAAGTAACTTACCAATAGCAGCTCAGACTCTCACCTGCCTTGGCCTTGTTTCTAGAGGATGAGCTCTAATTATTTTTCAATGCAAAGTTAAAGTTTGTTTTTTTAGCCCACTCTCAACTTACTGTATTCCTCAAATCAATTGCTGTTTTAACTTTGCTCTTTTCTTTTCATAGACTATTTTGCCATAATTTTAGATTTACAGAAAAGTTAAAGTACAGAGAGTAGCAGTGTATCTCTTACCCTGTTTCCTCCATTCTTAACATCTTATAATACTTTTGTCAAAACTAAGAAACTTGTATTGGTATAGACTTTCTTTTTTTTTTGAGATGGAGTTTCGCTGTGTTGCTCAGGCTAGAGTGCAGTGGCACCATCTTGGCTCACTGCAGCCTCTGCCTCCAGGGTTCAAGCATTTCTCCCGCCTCAGCCTCCTAAGTAGCTGGGATTACAGGCATCCACCACCATGCCCGGCTAATTTTTGTTAAGATGGGGTTTCACCATGTTGGCCATGCTGGTCTCAAACTCCTGACCTCAAGTGATCCCCCCGCCTCAGCCTCCCAGAGTGCTGGGGTTACAGGCATGAGCCCCTGTGCCCGGCCATAAACACTAGACTTTATTTGGAGTTCACCAAATATTGGTAGTGGTATATTACTGTTAACTAAACTCTAAACTTTATTTGGAATCTTCTATAAATGTTTTCTTTCTGTCCCAGTATCCAATCCAAAGTACTATATTATGTTTAATTGTCATGTGTCTTTAGTCTTGTCTGTGACATTTTCTGTCTTATTTCTTCGATTGCATATTGCCAACTGGACGTGGATATCTCCAACTCTAATCCAGTACTCCAGGATTTATTCTGTCCTTTTTTCATCTGTAACTTCCTTCTTGGACAGTGAGAAACTTAGCTCTTAATATTCACTATCCACCTACTTATTTGTTCTGTCCCAGTAAACATGTAAAACAGTTTCATAATTGTTAATTCATACCCCTGTGAGAAATAACCAATTAGAGTGCAATTTTTTTCTCTTTGAGACAGAGGCTCATTCTGTCACCCAGGCTGGAGTGCAATGACACAATCTCAGCTCACTGCAACCTCTGCTCCCAGGGTTCTAGCGATTCTCCTACCTCAGCCTCCCAAGTAGCTGGCATTACAGGTGTCTGCCACCATGCCTGGCTAATTTTTTTGTATTTTTAGTAGAGACGGGGTTTCGCCACGTTGGGCAGAGTGGTCTCGAACTCCTGACCTCAGGTGATCCAGCCGCCTTGGCCTCCCTTACCTTTCATCTCATAGTTTATGTTGAGGTTGAGATGAATCTTATCTAATTCAGTCTCTTTTTCTGTATGTAATTATTGCTGAAGTAAGCTTTTGTGGAATCCTATATCAGCTCATGCCATTCTTCTCTAAATGTGATATATTTTCAATTTTTTCCCTTTGTAGAATTCCATATATAGTTAAATAATATATATATATAAAATAATATACATATTTTTTAGGATGACAGGCGTGAGCCACTGAACTCGGCCTAGAGTGCAATTTTACGTGCAGTCTTTCTGTCTTTATCCTTATAACTTCTAGTCAAAACACCATTTGCTAAAGTTACTTAGGACAGCTTCTCTTTTTCCCCCTACCTCCTTCAGTGTCGTTATGCTATACAGTTCTAATATAGTTAGATTCATTTCTCACAGTCTGCATTCCATCTTAGGCTACCTCAATAGCCTGGTTGATATTTATACGTATTTTTTTTCTCATTTGATGTACATTGAAGTTCATTCTTTTTGATTTTTACAGTTTTGTGGGTTTTATCAAATGTATAGAATTATGTATTAGCCATTACAGTACCATACAGAACAGTTCCTTCACCCTAAAATTTCCGTATGCCTACATTTTGTCGTTACTTTCCTTCCCCTCAGCCCCCTGGCAACCATTAATCTGCTTTTTATTTCTATAGTTTTACCTTTTCCAGGAAAAACATTACACATATATATCCTTTCGGGTCTGGCTTATTTCACTTAGTAATACATTTAAGGTTCATCCATGTTGTTGGGTGTATCAGTAGTAATTCTCATTTATCACTGAACTATCGACATACCTTAAGAATTCTTTATATATTCTGGATACAAGTTTTTGATCAGATATATGATTGCAAATATTTTCTCCCCTCAATCTGTGGCTTATCTTTTCATTCTCTTTATTTTTTGTAGAGCAAAATTTTTAAATTTGATGAAGTCCAAATTAATTTTTTATAAATATATTATGCTTTTGCTGTTGTATGTAAAAACTTATTACCAAATCCAAGTTCATGAAGATTTTTCCCTAATATTTTTTCTAGACGTTTTATAGTTTTATGTTTTTACTTTATTATTAATTTTTTTTTTATAGAGACACAGTCTCACTAAGTTGCCCAGACTGGTCTTGAACTCCTGGCCTTAGGCGATCCTCCCGCTTTTGGTCTCCTAAAGTGTTGGGATTACAGGCATGAGCCACCACGCCTGGTCATAGTTTTACATTTAGATCTGTGATCCATTTGAGTTAATTTTACGTACGGTTTGAATAGGTGTAATTTTTTTGCATGTGGACATTTAATTGGTCCAGCACCATTTGTTGAGGACTGTTTTTCCTCCATGGAATTACCTTTGCCTCTTTGTTAAATCTTGATCTTGAGTAGTATTTTGTCTTATTAACCTTTGAAATCTTACGAATTAAAGCTTTGATTTTATTTGGTAATACACATTATCATGATTTTTCCCCTACCAGTTTCTCCTAAGTCCACTGTCTATCCAATCTTCAGTGCATCTTCAGTCAATTCAAAAAGGTGAGAATTGTTATTGTTTTAAAGTCCAAGCCTTATAAATTACACAGGTCCTCTGGGTCTCTTTTTCAGTCTCATGCTACTTAATTTGGGGAGTTTTTTTTTCTTCCTCACTAAGGGGAATAGGAGAATAGTATTGAGAATAGGGTGATGAAATCAGTCCCTCATAGAAACATCATAAGAACTTAAGAGCTGAAAGATGGAAAAGATCTTTATATACTTGAGTAATAATAATTGCTAACATTATTATATCATACCTTACCCATAATAAGTAGTTTTATATCTATTATCTTAATTTTCACAACAACTTAGAAGGTAGATACTATTATTCTATTTTCAGCCTAAGAAACTGTTAGTAATTTAGCCACAGTTGCACAGCTATTAGGTGCTAGGACCAGGACTAGAATCTATATCTGAATCAAATGCCCATTAGGTTATATTGCCTTCCCTGGGTGATAATATAGTGGCTACAATTTAATAAGCATTTACAACTTCATGATGTAGGTACCATTATTACCCCATTTTGTAGATGAGAAAGCTGGCTGGAGGAGTAAGTAACTTGCAGCAGCTTAATGTTATCATAAAGTATAGCTGAAGCTACCAGTACCCTATTCAAAGCTAAAGACTGCGATGGGGGAGGCATGGATGGGTAGAGAGCATGATAGGCAGCAGAGCTCTGAAAAAGTAGTTTCTTATAGTCTAAACATCCTCTTCCTAAGCAGCTTTGATCCTTCTCTCCCCATTTGATTATAAATAACTCCAGATATTAAGGAACTTCCCGGCTACACTTTCCTTACTCTCAGAGCACCTCACCTTAAATTGCCTCAGTGATTAGGATGGGTGGGCAGCTTTCCCTCTTCAAAGGTTTGTTTCTAGTTTTTCTCACCTTTCCCATTTTTCACCTGTGTTGTCATCTTTCATGACCTTTTATTGAAGATGGGAGCTGTCTTAGTTCATTTTGTGTTGCTATCACAAAATACCATGGACTAGGTAATTTATAATGGACAGAAATTTATTTGGCTCACAGTTATGGAGGCTGAGAAGTTTGAGATCAAGCAGCCACATCTGGTGGGTGCCTTCTTGCTGCATGATCCCATGGCAGAAGGCAGAACAAGAGAGTGTGCATGAGAGAACAAGAGAACTTGGCTTGCAGCCTCACATCCTTCAATAATCAACATTAATCCATTCATGAAGGTGGAGCCACCATGAGCTAAACGCCTCTTATTAGGCCCCACCTCCCAAAACTGTTGCACTGGAGATTAAGTTTTCAGACATGAACTTTGGGGGACATGTTCAAACCATAGCAGAAGCCTACAACAATTAACTGAAAAAAGTGTATACTAATTTAGTCTAGCATAAAGAGACAGGCCAGGCGCAGTGGCTCATGCCTGTAATCCCAACACTTTGGGAGGCTGAGGTGGGTGGATCACCTGAGGTCAGGAGTTTGAGACTAGCCTGGCCAACATGGTGAAACCCCATCTTTCCAAAAAATACAGAAATTAGCTGGGCATGATGGGGCACGCCTGTAATCTCAGTTACTCAGAAAGCTGAGACAGGAGACTAGCTTGAACCCAGGAGGTGGAGGTCGCAGTGAGCCAAGATGGTGCCACTGCACTCCAGCCTGGGCAACAGAGCAAGATTCCATCTCAAAAAAAAAGATAGTGGGATACTATTTGTTAAATAATATGATATTGCTCTTTTTGTAGACTCCAAAATGTCAGTTATCAGCAATTTGAGATTTAATCTATTACTTCAGATAGATTACAGATTCTCAAGGTGCTTAGTCTCACATTTGTTTTTTGGTTTTTAAAATTCAATGAACATTTAAAGAGTATCACATGCTATTGAACTATACTGAGTTCTAGAGATGTGAAGATAATTAACATGGTCTTGCTATCAAGGAGGTTATGGTTAGAGGAGGGTAGACATTTAAACAAATATAGTGTTACAGTTGCTGAAATGGAAGCAAAGAGATGGCTGTCACGCATGCAGGGTCAGGGAGAGCTGAGTTACTTAGCAAAGGCTGCATAAGGTGAAAAGGGTCAGTGACTTGAACGAGTGTTTTTTCATACTGTAGGAAGCAGCCCATTAGTAGTTCATCAGACCTGTTTAGGGTGTCATATCTTGTAACAGTTACTATGGGACTGAACGAAGGTGGACGAATGCAGAAATGAAGACAAAGACAAAAGGATCTTTTTAAAGAAGGGGTCAGGAGCTCCTTCTAGTGAGCAAGGGCCCTGAGCTTTTACAGCCTTTCATATTTATTGGGTAGAAAGAGCAGGGAGGAGGAGGTAAAGGTCAGCTGCTTGATTTATCACAGGTTCACATGATTGCTAACAGGCTTCAAATGTGCCTATAGATAATCGCAAGAAACACTGTGCCTGGGCATGACTGCCCTCAGCATTCCTTCTGGGTGGCAGATGCAGTTTGTCAGTTTGCCAACCTGCATTCATGAGAACAGTTTGCTGTTTGCTCATATAGCCTCCAGTGGTATACTGAGTTGGTCACAACCCTCATTCTTTTGGCCTCCAACAATAGCATTTATTTTTAGTGGAATAGTGTATCTCTCACACAGCAAGTATATTTAGTGAAACTTTGGTTTTATGTCTGTACTAGTCATGTGAAATGTATTTCTTAGCATAGATTTGTCAAGTCAATTTGAAAACTACTTTTTAGACAAATGGTAAGAAGACAGCTTGACTTAGCTTAATGCAGTGGAGCCAATGCTCCACCTTTTTTTTTTTTTTTTTCCTACTTTGTCAGGTTTTTTTTTCCTGTTGTTTGAACTTCTTACTTTGGGTACTAGGGGTTTTTTTTTCTTTCTTATTTACTTGTACTCTTTAGGGATTTCTACTCCTTTGGTCCCTGGAAAACCAAGGTCCTTTCATTACAAGGCAAGGGTTACAAACTCAGTATCTACAGAACCAGCAGGCTGGGTGGAGACTAGGGCCAGCTGAAGGATTGCCCATTTAAAAGGGCATGTGCTATTCCAAGTTCGAGCTCATAGATTCTTTGATGGAATAGAGGTTTAGTGATCTTACAGTGTCTCTTTTAATATTGGAAATACACATTTTTAAGTGAAATCTCTAGATTTTAAAATATTGGTAGCTAATCCAAAGTTTTTAAATACCATATGGGCCAACCAAAACATATCTGCTAGCAAGATTTAGCCTGAGGGGCTCCAGTTTGCAACCTCTATAAAGTGAATCTCAACATTCTTTCATAATAGGTAAAGGTTGTCTCAACTACATCTATCCAGCCTAAATATGTTTCTGTTTTTTTTTTTTCCTTAAGAATTTCAGAGTAGTGAGATGCTGCTTTTGGTATGAGGAAAAGCAAATTTAGTAGCTTCATTGCCCAGGTAAAATATTGATGGGCCATAATATGATGGTGACTCTGATTTCCTGTCGATCTGTGAAGTTCAGCATTATACTTATTTTCTCCAGTACCCCAGGAATTTCTTTATAGCTGTATAGGGTAAATATTGTCCTAAGATTTGATAAAGCAAAAAAATCTTTTTTTAAAGGGTGAAGTCAATTTCCAAAGTGTCCATCTGTTTGCATCTGATATTGTAGAAGAAAGTCCCTAGGACTTGGAGTCAGAGGACCAGAATTTGAGTGTTAACACTGCCATTTACTAGTTACTTTACCTTGAGTAAATTACTGACCCTCTCTGAGTGGGCCTCAGGTTTCTCGTTGTTCCTGTCCCTATTACCTCATCAAGTTAATGTCAGATAGAAAGCACTAAAAATTGCGAGGTGCTCTGATAAATGGCTGCTTTCTTTCCCTTGTAATTCCTCAAAAATTGTAAATTTACATAATATTTATCAATTTTCTGTGTCAAGATCTTTAGGTGAAGAACAGTTTTCTGTGGGATCTGTCAACTTCATGAAACAGACCAATATCCAGAAAAATACTAATACCAGAGATACAAGTAAAAAAACAAAAGACCAGCTCATCATTGTGAGTAAATTCCAAACAAAGCTTGTCCTATCTAGCCCTTTACAGAAAAAGCTTGCCAACCCCTGTATTAGACAGTTCAGAACTTGGTATTTTCAATGGCATTAAGCAATGTTTTATGTGACAGAATGGGAGTTGTAGGTGGTGACACTGAATATCCTTGAATTTATCTGTGCTTTTCCTGCACTTTATTTTTTGTCAACTCTTGGGTCAAATAATTTTAATATTCTTTAAAATAATTTAATATTCTTAGCTGCTTAAGGAAAAATATTGTATAATTATATAGAAGTCCTTAAATTTTTGCCCTTCCTATTTGAAATAAGGCTTTTTCAGGTCTTTAAGAGTTTCGTTAAAAAGTTCCATTGTTTATTTTAGCTATAATTTCCACAATTTAATCTTATTCTTTCTTAGAACCACGGGTCTAGTAAATAATCTTGTAAAAATAAAAGAATCTTTGGTTTTTACACTGTCCATTCAAATAATTCCCTTTCATCAATTTATTGCATTTTTAGGTCTCTTCTCTTCCCACCCCCCGCCCCGCCCCCTCAAAGAGATGGAGTCTCACCATGTTGCCCAGACTGGTCTCTAACTCCTTGGCTCAAGTGATCCACCTACCTCAGCCTCCCAAAGTGCCAGGATTACAGGCGTGAGCCACTGCACCTGGCCTGATCTCATTTCATTTTGTCTTGGGGGAGGGAAGGAGGATATAGTAACCAGATTTTCATTTAGTTTTTCACTTGTGTCAGCAGAAAAAAAAAAAATTAGGTGAAATTTGAATGAATGGTTATAGGAACTTAATTTAGAGCTATTTGTGCTATATTTAAATGGGTTTCTTTTTTTGCCCCCCAATTATAGGACGCTGGTCAGAAACATTTTGGGGCTACTGTGTGCAAGTCTTGTGGTATGATATACACTGCTTCCAACCCTGAAGATGAAATGCAGCATGTACAGCATCACCACAGGTTTCTGGAAGGAATCAAATATGTGGTGAGCCAAAACATAGTCTTTCAGTTTGTTCTAGAAGTAGAACTACTTTAAAAGAGACATTCTTTTCCACCACCCAGCTGGAAAAGTTAACTTTTAATGATGGTGTTTCAAGCTTACTATCTCAATGTAGACAAATATTTTGTAAACACTGCATTCTGAGCAGAGCTGAACAGTCAAGATACACAAAATTCAGAGACTGCAGACATACTGTCTTCCCACTATAGTGTTGTCTTTATAGATAGCCTTAGAAAAAAATAGCCTTCCCATGACTTCTCCAGGTTTTTTCTTAGAGGAGAGGTCCCACCCGTTTATTGAACACCTTTCAAGTCCAAACACATCCTATCATTGGCCCTATCTTTATGATTGTACCTGCTACTCAGATACATTCCTTTTTCCCTATTTTTATTGCCACAGTTAATGCCTTCACAATATTTTTAGCCTGTTTATTGAAACAGCTTGCTTTCTGGGTTCCCATAGTGCTACCAGAAATAACGTTTTAAAACATAAGTCTAGGCCGGGTGCAGTGGCTCACGCCTGTAATCCCAGCATTTTGGGAGGCTGAGGTGAGTGGATCACCTGAGGTCAGGAGTTCAAGACCAGCCTGCACAACATGACGAAACCCTGCCTCTACTAAAAATACAAAAAATTAGCCAGGCGTGGTGGTGGGCGCCTGTAATCCCAGCTACTCGGGAGGCTGAGGCAGGAGAATCGCCTGAACCCGGGAGGCGGAGGTTGCAGTGAGCCAAGATTGTGCCACTGCACTCTAGCCTGGGTGACAAGAGCGAAACTCCATCTCAAAAAAAAAAAAAAAAAGCCATAAATGAAACATAAGTCTAGTATGATTCTACATACTTCTGGAAAGAAAAAGTTCCCACCAGAAGTTTGGTGCTCTTTAATCTGGACTCACCCTTTCCTATATATGTGCATATAAAATATATACAAAAGAGAAAGTGTGTATGTGTATAGTTTAAATTCTTGCCCTCTCTGATCTGATCTCTACATCAGCCAGAAAGTTCTTTCTAAAACATAGGTTCTGACATTGTCTGCTTCAAATTTGACAGCTTTCTGTTGCACTAGGAATAAAACCCAGACTCCTTACCTTGGCTGGCAGATCTCTTCATATTTGGCTCCTGCCCACCTTGTCACATGACACATTCCCTCTCCAGCTCTAAGCTCCTGCCGCTGGAATAAGCCACATTCTCTGATGAAGCCAGACTATACTATATTGGATTTCTTTCTTTAATTTGTGGAAACATACTGGGCATGTTATGCTTTATATATTTTGAATATCATTCCTAGGTTACAAATACGTTCTCCCTGTCCCTTTTTTTAAGGGTTTGAATTTATATTTTTGATATAGTAATACTTTCACATGATTCAAATTTCACAGACTGCAAAAGTATATCCAGTGAAAAGTTTCTCCATACCCCTTCCAGAAACCTCGTTCCCCTATCTATAGGCATCCAGCATTAACAGGTTCATCTATATATCTTTCAGAGATATTTTCTGCATATACAAGCAAATACCATTACTTGGATTTTTTTTTAACCTTTTTGTGGTGTATATTGCTACAAAGAAAACAAAGTTTTTATTTAGCTAATTTGTGACCTCTGGTTTCTTAAGTCAGGAACATCATCTCATCCCAAAATTAGTAAGTTTTTGTATATTTAAAAAGATTTATAGCTATAAAATTTATATTTAGACATTTAATCCACTGGAAGTTTTTCAAGACATAGTGTTAGAGATGGATCCTTATATTTTTCCTAAAGGACTGCAAAGTGTGCCAACATTACTGTTTGACTAGTTTATCTTCCACACTGATTAGCAATGCCACATTTAATGCATACCAGATTCCCACATATAAATGGGTTTGTTATTGGACACTTCTGCACCATCCATTTGTTCCTGTGCTAGTGCCATACTTTTATAAATGTAGTTTCATACTGTATTGGATGTATAGTTAGGTAAGTTCCCTTTCATCCTTCTCTGTAAAAAATGTCTTGACTTTCTGCACATTTACTCTTTCAATTAAAAAAAGAGCCTATCACATTCCCCCCAAATGAAAAACCTATTCGAATTTTTATTGAAACTAGTCAAACTAATGCCATTTTCTCTAGGGAAAAAAAATCTTAGTATAACTTAGGAACTTAGTATAGCACATACTATTATATAAACTTAGTATATACTATAGTATAAACCTAGTGTATACTTAGAAACTTAGTATACCTCTGATTGATTCATATCTTTGATGTCTTTCAGGAACATTTTATAGTTTTGTCATGGATCTTATTAAATGTATTTCTAATATTTCAACCTCATTTTTTCCAATCAGTCAGTTACACCAGATTTTTTGCCATTCTCTGCACCTTTGCTTATTCAGTTAGTTGCCTTAGCCTGAAGGCAAGTTAACCACCTTCCCCATTATGCTCACTGACATCTTACCAAGGTTTTTAAACCCTTTTCGGTACCATAATACTTCAGTATCATTCAAACACTAGGGCCACATGCCAAAGCACTATGCTGGGGGTTGAGATTAAAATAGTTGTAAGACTGCGCCCATCTGTGGTCTTGTCAAGCACAAGGGACAAACATATAAGGACTTTTACTTAGCCTTTTCTTGGAATTTGGCTTATTCTTCTACCCCTCCCCTACCTGCCCACTGGTCTCGAACTGCTGACCTCAAGTGATCCACCCACCCGGGCCTCCCAAAGTGCTAGGATTACAGGTGTGAGCCACCGCACCTTTACCTCTTTACCTTGTTTTATAGTCATATACATGTCTCCAGATAGGATATCAGCTTGTTGAGGCCAGATACCTGTTTTAGTCATCTTTTATTTCTCTTCCCACATTACTTTTAGTTGGATTTCATCTTTTTTTTTTTTTTAAATATCTGTTATTGTTTAGCCTTTTGTCTTCTCCACATCAAATTATTTAATCTTGGTTTTTTTTCTCTTCACAAATTAAACTCTGACCCTTTTGTTTTCCTTTGGCAGGGTTGGAAGAAAGAACGTGTGGTAGCAGAGTTTTGGGATGGGAAAATCGTGTTGGTTCTGCCACATGATCCAAGCTTTGCTATCAAAAAGGTATGGAAAATTATCTTTTTAACTCTTGCATTTCCCCACCCCCAAGGAATCAACCTATGTTGAAGTGCAAACTGCCTTTGCTGACAGATAATTCACTTGGGTACCTGCTTAATGATTACTTTCGTAGCAATTTATACAAAACTAAGAATTGTAGGACAAAGGAGTAAAGAAGGCAGATAAGGCTCCATAGCTTATCTTTTATGTTCATCTTTCCCTTGTGAAAGATAAACTAAGCTTTCAGTGTTGAGAAATTAATGGCCCCCAGGGTCTATTTCTTATATTGGTGTTGGCTGTGTTTCTGAGGTTGGATGTTTAGCCACTGTGAATAATGAATAAAGCTAAAACAAATCTGTTTTAATGCTTCCTATTCCTTATCCCTCCCAGGTGTCTGAATTTCTGCTGAAAATGATCTTTAAAATAGGTTCTTAAAACCTTGTTTCCACAGTAGCAGCTACATGCATCAATAGTGAAATAATTTTGGAGGTGTATAAATTTAAGAAATAGAAATTAAAGAGGCTAAAGTAACCGTAATCATACATTCTGTGTATATAAATATGTATAGTTTCTATTGTACTTTTTAAAACATTCACCTGTCTTGGTTTTTAAAATCATTAGGTAGAAGATGTCCAAGAACTTGTTGATAATGAATTGGGCTTCCAGCAAGTTGTTCCTAAATGTCCAAACAAAATAAAAACTTTTCTTTTTATATCTGATGAAAAGAGAGTAGTTGGATGTTTAATTGCAGAACCCATCAAACAGGTATGGTATATTTCTTTTAAATTATTGGCATAATTTGCAGGCAAAATAAAAGTTAGGAGAAGTCTCAGCATTTAAGATTGCTACCATTAATGACATTCTTCCTACTGAAATATCCTTGACCTAGTGGATAATTGAAGTTATTTATTTCCATTAATATTTGGAATTTTGCTTTATATAAACAGGATAGGTAAGCCAGTCTTTTATGTTCATGTAGTCATTTCCACAGCTGGATTATAAAGTCTAGTGATTTTAAGTAAGCAAATCTATAAACCAAAGTTTTTAAACATGTGGCTTAGTGAAGGTTAATATTTTTGGCAAAATAGTCATTACTTATCCCTTAATTAGAATCTAATTTAGGTACTAATTAGCAATGTTCTAGAAGACATATAGTTTCTTGTGTTATTAGAAGTTGGAGAGAAAAGCAGCTTGTTTGTATTTTTGCCAGTATAAGTGATCAGTTTGGACTTTTCCTTTCCCCTCAGCTTTATTAAGGTATAACTGACAAATAAAAATTGCAAATATTTACAGTGTACATGTGATATTTTGACATAGGTATACATTGTAAAATGACTAAATCAATATATCTATACTTCACATACTTACCAACTTATTGTGATGAGAACATTTAGATCTACGCTCCTTGCAATTTTCTTTTTCTTTCTTTTTTTGAGACCAAGTCTCACTCTGTTGCCCAGGCTGGAGTGCAGTGGTGCGATCTCACCTCACCACAACCTCCACCTCCTGGGTTCAGGCAATTCTTCTGCCTCAGCCTCCCAAGTAGCCGCGTGCCACCATGCCTGGCTAATTTTTGTATTTTTAGTAGAGACGGGGTTTCACTATGTTGTCTAGGCTGATCTTGAACTCCTGACCTCCTGATCCGCCTGCCTCGGCCTCCCAAATTGCTGGGATTACAGACATGAGCCACCGCACCCGGCCTCTAGCAATTTTCAAGTATACATTAGCTATAGTCATGCCATACAATAGATCTGCAGAACTTACTCATCCTAACTTAAACTTTGTACCCTTTACCAACGTTTCCCCATTTCTCCCATCTCTCACTCCCCCAGCCTCTGGCAACCACCATTCTACTCTGCTTCTATGAAGTCAGCTTCTTTAGATTCAGTATGTAAGTGAGATGTTGCACTATTTTTCTTTTTTGCTTGACTGATTTCACTTAGCATAATGTCCTCCAGGTTCATTCATGTTGTTGCAAACGTCAGGATTTCCTTTTTAAAGGCTGAATAGTATTCCACGTGTATATGTACCACATTTTCTTTATTCATTCATCCATTGATGGACACTTAACGTTGATTACATATCTTGGCTATGAATAATGTTGCCATGAACATGAGAGTACAGATTTCTCTTCAACATACTGATTTCAGTTCCTTTGGATATACACTTAGAAGTGGGATTGCTGCATATGGTAGTTGCATTTTTATAGTAATCATTCTAACAGGTGTGAGGTGATTGTGTTTTAATTTGCATTTCCTTGATGAATAGTAATGTTGAATAAGCATTTTTTCATATGCCTGTTTCTGATTTATATGTCTTCTTTTGAGAAATATCTATTCTGGTTCTTTGCCCATTTTTTAATCAGAGTATTTGTTTTCCTGCTATTGAGTTATTTATATATTTTGGATATTATCCGCTATTGTATATGCAAATTTTTTTTCCAGTCAATCAGTAGGTTGGTTGGTTTGTGTTTATCCACTCTGTGCTATGCAGAAACTTTTCAGTTTGATGTTACATTTCTTTCTTCTTTTATTGCCCACACTTTTGGGGTCATAGCCAAAAAATTATTGCCCAGACCGATGTCAAGCTTTTTTCTCAATTTTTCCTTATAGTTTTACAGTTTCAGGTCCCTCATTTTAAGTCTTTAATCCATTTTGAGTTGATTTTTGTATGTGGTTTGAGATAAGGCTCCAATTTTATTCTTCTGTTTGTGGATATTCATTTTTCCCGACACCATTTATTGAAGAGACTGTGTCCTTGCCCCATTGTTTATTCTTGGCATGTTTGTCAGACACCAGTTGACTCTAAATGCCTGGATTTATTTTATCTGTTTTGTTCCATTGGTTGCTGTGTTTTTTAATGCCAGTAGGAGTGCAATGCCCCTCAGCTTTACTCTTTGGTCTAGATTGCTTTGGCCGTTTGGAATCTCTTATGGTTCCATAGGATTTTAGAACTGTTTTTTGTATTTTTGTGGAAAATGCCATTAGAATTTTGATAGGGATTGCATTGCATTTGTAGATTGCTTTGGGCAGTATGGACATTTTAACAATATTCTTTCAAGCCACGAACACTGAATATCCTTCCATTTATGTGGATATTCTTCTTTCATCAGTGTTTTCTGGTCTTCAATGTATGGATTTTCACCTCCTTGGTTAAATGTATTCATAAATGGGGTTTTTTATGCTATTATAAATGGATTGTCTTCTTGGTTTCTTTTTAAGATAGATCATAGTTCGTTGTTCCTGTATAGAAATGCTACTGACTTTTGTATGTTGATTTTGTATCCTGCACCTTTTCTGCATTTGTTTATTCTAATAGTTTTTTTTGGTGGAGGCTTTAGGGTTTTCTGTACATAAGTTCATGTCATTTGCAAACAGATGATTTAACTTCTTCCTTTAAATTTGAACGCCTAATTGCTCTGGCGAGGAATTCCAGAACTATGTAGAATAGAAATGATGAGAGTTAGCATCCTTGTCTTGTTCCTGATCTAAGAGGAAAAGCTTTCAACTTTTCATTGCTGAGTATGATGTTAGTTGTGGGCCTGTGATATATGGCCTTTAGTATATTGAGATATATTCCTTCTGTACCTAATTTGTTGAGAGTTCTTATCATGAAAGGATGTTGGATGCCTTTTCTGTATTGAGATGATCATATAGTTTTGTTCTTCACTCTGTTAATATGGTGTAACACATTGATGTGCATGTATTGAGCCATCCTTGCATCCAGGGATAAAGTCCTCTGGATCGTGGTGTACTATGCTTTTAATGTGCTAGTTTGCATCTGTTTATCAGGGATATTGGCTGGTAACTTTTCTTGTAATGTCCTTTTCTGGCTTTGGTATCAGATTAATCTGGCCTTGTAAAATGACTTTGGGGGTATTCTTCTTCAGTTTTTTGGAAGAGTTTGAGGATTAGTATTAGTTCTTTAAATATCTGGTAGAATTTAGCAGTGACGTCATTACAGATGGGCTTTCCTATGATGCAAGTTTTTTTTTTTCCCTTAAGCTGGTTGAATCTCCTTTTTATTGGTGAGTTTAGATTTTCTGTTTCTTCATGATTCGGTATAGGTAGGTTGTATGCTTCTAGGAATTTATTTCTTATAGGTTACCTAATTTGTCGATATGTAATTATTCATAGTCTCTTATGATCCTTTGTACTTCTGTGATAATCAGTTGTAATGTCTTCTTTCATTTGTGATTCTGTTTAGTTGAGTCTTCTTTTTCCTTAGTCTAGCTAAAAGTTCGTCAATTATCTTTCAAAAAACCAACTCTTCATTTTGTGAATCTTTTCTATTTTTCGAGTCCATGTTTAATTTATCTCCACTGATCTTTATTTTCTTCCTTCTACTAACTTTGGGCTTTATTCTTCTTTTTCTAATTATTTGAGGTGTAACGTTAGGTTACTTGAGATCTTTCTTCTTTTTTTATGTAGAACTGCTTTTGCTGCATTCCATAGGTTTTGGTATGTTGTGTTTCCATTTTCATTTGTCTCAAGAAATTTGTCAATTTCCCTTTTAATTTCTTTGATCCATTAGTTGTTCAGGAGCATGTGGTTGGTTTAATTTTCACATATTTGTCAGTTTTCCTCCCATCATTGATCTCTAATTTTATACTGCTATGAATGTTCTGTGTGCACTTGAAAAGAATGTGCATTCATTCTGCTGCTATTGGATGGAATACTATATGTGTTTCTGTTAGGTCCATTAGGTCTGAAATGTAAGTTCAGTGTTTACTGGCTGAACTCACTGGCTCACACCTGTAATCCCAACACTTTGGGAGGCTGAGGCAGGAGGATAGCTTGAGGCTAGGAGTTCAAGAACAGCCTGGGCAACATAGTGAGACCCTGTCTTTACAAAAATTAGCAAGGCATGGTAGTGCATTCGTATAGTCACAGGTACCTGGGAGGCTGAGGCAAGAAGATCGCTTGAGCCCAGCAGTTCGAGGCTGCAGTGTACTATGATCGCACCAGTGCACTCCACTCAGGGCAATAGTGAGACCCTATCTCTTAAGAAAGAAAAAAAAAGTTCAACATTTCCTTATTGATTTTCTGTCTGGATGATGTATCCATTGTTGAAAGTGGGATCTTGAAGTTCCCTATGATTTTGTATTCCTATCTATTTCTCCTTTCAGAATCCTAAATATTTATGTATTTAGGTGCTCCAATGTTAGGTGCATATATATTTACAACAGTTTTATCTTAATGAATTGACCCTTTTATTATATAATTACCTTCTTTGTCTCTTTTGATGGTTTTTGACTTAAAATCTATTTTGTATGATGTAAGTGTAGGTACTTCCTGTTCTCTTTCGGTTTCCATTTGCATGGAGTATGTTTTTTTGACCCTTCACTTACAGTCTATGTGAGTCTTTTGTAGGCAATATTTAGTTGAGTCTTGTGTTTTTATCCATTTAGCTACTCTGTGTGTCTTGATTGGCTAGTGTACTCTATTTACATTTAAAGTAATTATTGATAAATAAGGATTTACTATTGCCCTTTTGTTTTCTGGTTTTTTTATATATATTCCTTTCTTCCTCTCTTGCTGTCTTGGGATTTGATGATTTTCTGTAGTGGTATGCTTTGATTTCTTTATCTTTTATGTATCTACTATAGGTTTTCGCTTTATGGTCATGAGGCTTACATAAAATATCCTATAATATAACAGCCTATTTTAAGCTGATAACAATTTATATCACCTACAAAAGCTCTGCACTTTTTCTCCCTTCAACATTACTAATTTTACAGTTTACATCTTTTTATGTTGTGTATTTATTTAAAAGGCCTTTTTCTTCTTTGATCTCAAAGAAGTAGACTGTTATGTCCTCATAATAGGCAAGATGTAGCCAACTAACTGTTCTCTTCCACTCTCAGGTCAGAAACAATGTTTTGTTGTTGGTAATTAAAAACTAAATACACACCTATCAGAAGGGTAACAGTACGTAAAAAATTGAGACAATACCAAATGCTAGTGAGGATATGGGGAAACTAGATCTCTCACACCTTGTCAGTAGGAATGTAAAATATTGCAGCCACTCTGGAAAAAGTTTTGAAGTTTCTTTAAAAACTAAACATAGGCCGGGCGCAGTGGCTCACACCTGTAATCCTAGCACTTTGGGAGGCCAAGGCAGGCGGATTACCTGAGGTCAGGGGTTTGAGATCAGCCTGACCATCATGGCGAAACCCCGCCTCTACTAAAAATACAAAAATTAGCTGGGTGTGGTGGTGCATGCCTGTAAGCCCAGCTACTCGGGAGGTTGAAGCAGGAGAATCACTTGAACCCAGGAGGTGGAGGTTGCAGTGAGCGAGATCGTGCCACTGCACTCCAACCTGGGCGACAGAGTGAGACTGCGTCTCTTTAAAAAAAAAAAAAAACTAAACATGTATTTACCGTATACATATACACTCCAGCCATCGTTCTCCTGGGCATTTAACTAAAACAAAGGAAAACTGATGTACACACAAAAACCTGTACAAGAATGTTAATAGCAGCTTTATTAGTAATAGCCAAAACCTGGTAACAACCAAAGCGTCCTTAAATGCTTTAGGTGAATGATAAGCTATGATACAGCCATATGATGGAATATTACTTAGTGATAAAAAGTAACAAAGAATTGATATACTTAACAACTTGGATGAGTCTCAGGGGCATTATGCTAAGTGGAAAAAAGCCAATCTTAAAAGGTCATATGGTATATGATTTCATTTATGTAATATATAACATTCTCATAGCCATGGGGAATAAATTGGTGGTTGTCAGGGACTGGGGATGGGAGAGGGGGTAGTGTGGATGTGACTATAATGAGGAAGAAGATCTTTGTGGTGACTCAATAGTTGTGTATTTTGATTGTGATGGTAGTTAAATGAATATACAGGTGTGAGTAAGTGTCATGAAACTATACACACCATTATACCAATGGTAATTTCATGGTTTTGGTATTATACCAGTTGTGGAAGATGTAATCATTGGGGAAAATTCAGGGAAGGATACATGGTCCTCTGTAGTGGTTTTTTTCAACTTCTTATGAATCTATTTCAAAATAAAAATGTTTAAGAAACTTGAAATGCCAACCAAATTTCATAGTTAATAGATATAAATCTTTAGTGTTACCGGTTTCTTTAGGTGGTCATATATACATTTTAGGATGGAGAGAAAGAGAGAGGTTTATATACTTTATTAAAAGGAAGAGTCTAATGTTTACAATCGTTTAAGAGGAAAGTTTCATAATGCTATGGGATACACTAGAATGTGTGAATGTCTCAACACCACTGGTTTTTTTAAAGCATTGTGTGACTAAAGGGATAAGAATTTAAGAAATAGAAAATATTTTTTAACATATTTAGAGATATAAGTTAAATTTTTGATACTTATTTAAGGAATATTTTTTTTAAAGCAGTGTGAACTCATCTGTGGTGTTAGCTATAGATGCTTCTGTATATCATTGCAGGCATTTCGTGTCCTGTCTGAACCAACTGGTCCGGAATCCCCAAGCTCTACAGAATGTCCTAGGGCTTGGCAATGTTCAGATGTACCAGAACCTGCAGTCTGTGGGATAAGTAGAATCTGGGTTTTCAGACTGAAGAGAAGAAAGCGCATTGCAAGACGACTGGTTGATACCCTCAGGTAAGAAATAAAATGGATCTAGATCCAGAACCTTAGGTTCATAGCTTTCCCAGAACCTCTCAGCTTCTGAGCTAAAGGGAAGGATATTGGTAAAATACTTCTGTATAAATACTATCAAAGTCAGGCTAAGGAAGGTGTTGGCACTAGAAAAACCATACTAGATGTACTCAGTCTAGGGCGCAACATTCCAGGTCTGAAACATACTAGCCCACTGCTTTTCAAACTACCTGTGCTAAAGGACTAGTTTAATTTGTCACAGACCAACACTAATAAAAATGGATTGCTAGAAAAAAATAGAAAAACAAAACAAAAATACAATCTCAAATTGTTATTAGACTTAACAGATGTGAAATTACGCTTCAATAAATATAATCTATACAAAGTAAAGGTTTGAAAAATTACAGAAGCTGTACATGTTCATCGATAGTAACTAGATAATGAAGACTTGCTATAACTCATAAGCCTAACTAAAAAACTGGATTTGTGAGACAATCCATAGAACAAGAGAAAATAGTTGCAAATCATTTGTCTAAGGAGGGTCTAATACCCATAAAATAATTCTTATAACACAATAAAAAGACAACCCAATTTAAAAATGGACAAAGAATTTCAGTAGACATTTCTCTAAAGATGAATTGCAAATGGTTAATTCAACATAAAAAGATGCTCAACATCTTTATCAGGGAAATCACAAAACAAAACCATAGTGAGATCCCACTTTATACCCAGTAGGATGACTGTAATCAAAAAACAGACAAGTGTTGGTGACGATGTAGAGGAAACTGAAACCCTTGTACATTGCTGGTAGGAATGTAAACTGGTGCAGTTGGTGTGGAATACAATCTGATGGTTTCTCAAAGTTAAACTGTTATGTAACCTAGCAGTTTCACTCCTAGGTATATATTCAAGAAAAGAAAACATGTCCACACAAAACCTTGCACATGAAGGTTCATAGTAGGATTATTTATAAAAGGCAAAAAAGTATAAATAATCCAATCTGTGATTAATGGATAAATGTAGTATATCGATACAATAATAACAATGGGATGTTATTCAGCCATAAAGGAAATTCTGGCACATGCTGCAACATGGAGGAACCTTGAAAACATTATGCT
Organism: Pongo pygmaeus; assembly: GCF_028885625.2. Classification (NCBI taxonomy): domain Eukaryota; kingdom Metazoa; phylum Chordata; class Mammalia; order Primates; family Hominidae; genus Pongo; species Pongo pygmaeus. The sequence goes on from NC_072380.2 coordinate 27,915,143, forward strand.
AATTGAAATAAGTCAGTTGCAGAAGATCGCACAGTGTATGATTACGTTTATATAAAATGTCCATAAGAGGCAGGCAAATCCAGAGTCAGAAAGTAGATGTGTAGTTTCCAGGGACTGAGGAAAGATGAATGGAGAGCAACTAATAATGAATACGGGGTTTGGGATGATAAAAATGTTCTAGAATTAGATAGTGGTGGTGACTGGACAATATTTGTTAATATACACAAAAACAGTTGTACACTTTTAAAGGGTGAGTCTTACAGTATATGAATTATATCTCAACCAAAAAAATGAGTCTCCAGTTTTAATTCCCATGTACACACTTTGAACTAACACTATGTATTGATGTTTAAAGTTTCCAATGTCACAAACAAGCTTGTTTGCTAATTTACCTAATCTAGGTTATATGGATGAGTTTCACAACACTTGCTCTCTCAATTTCTAGACATATTTCATTGTGTAGATAATAGGTTACAAACCAGTAAGCACACTTTGACCAAACCAAAGACTACACTTTGGAATAGTGTTATTCAAGCCTCTTGCATTCTGTGCCACTTTTAAAAAATAAATGCCAACACCATTATGGGGACTGGATCTTGGGCCGTAAATCCTAGTCAATCACACATACTTACAAAGGGGATCAGTAGGAAAAATTGGTATCTTAAAGATTTTTGTTTGATTAGTTATGAAATACTTTTCTATGTTTTATATTAAATATATCAATTTGGTATGAGGAATACCAGTATCTAACCTAGTTCTACCATATTATGTATTTAATTATAGTTAATATATTAGAAGCTTATATCTTCTAATTGAATCAAATTCTAATTTTTTACTCTGAAATAATTTCAAACTCACAAAACAACAAGAGTAGTAAGAAGCCTTTGTCAAGATCTATTAAGTTCAACATTTACCTCATTTGCTTTACCATTCTATGTTTAGATAACCTTCCTGAATTATTTTGTTACATATATTACGCCCCTTTACCCCTTCATGCATTGGTGTGTTTTTCTTAAAAACAAGAATATTCTCTTATATAACCATGATACAATTATCAAATTTGGGAAATTTAATATTGATATAATGCTTTTATCTGATAGTCCATATTTCACTTTTGTCTGTTGTTTCAAATGTCCTTCATGGCATTTTTTTTTTTTTTTTTTTTTTTTTTTTTTTTGCCCAGTATCACATACTGCATTTAGTTTTCATGTCTCTTTAATCTTCATCTTCCCTAATCTGGAACACTTTCTCAGTCTTTTGACATGGAAGAATTTGAAGAGTGCAAGTCAGTTATTTTATAGAATATCCCTCAATTTTGATTAATTTTTTTTTCTTTTACAAACAAGCTGTAGGAGATGTTGAATTCTTTTAACCATTTCCTTATTACTTTTAATCCTAAAGTAAGCAAGATCAAGGAGAGTTGTAGTCAAAATGCAGATTAGTTTTTCCCTTCTTAAAGCTCTCAGTGGATGTTTTCATTGAAAAAAAATATATAGGCTGGACGGTCGCTCTTGCCTGTAATCCCTGCACTTTGGGAGGCCAAGGAGGGTGGATTACCTGAGGTTGGAAGTTCAAGACCATCCTGGCCAACATGGAGAAACCCCGTCTCTACTAAAAAATAAATAAATAAATACAAAATTAGCCGGGTGTGGTGGCGCATGCCTGCAATCCCAGCTACTTGGGAGGCTGAGGCAGGAGAATCGCTTGAACCCGGGAGGCAGAGGTCGTAGTGAGCAGAGATCGTGCCATTGCACTCCAGCCTGGGCGACAAAGTGAGACTGTCTCAAAAAAAAAAAACACATATATATACACACTACATAAATATATATATATACACTACATAAATATATATATATAAACTATATAAATATATATAGTTACTGGCTAAAATTGGTGATTTTTTTTGTTCTAATTATCTTTGGCTTTTAATTAGCAATATGATCTCTTTTTTTTTGTTGGTTGAGTTGAAGTCTCACTCTGTTACCCAGGCTGGAGTGCAGTGGCGAGATCTCGCCTCACTGCAACCTCCGCCTCCTGGGTTCAAGTGATTCTCCTGCCTCAGCTTCCCAAGTAGCTGGGACTACAGGCGTGCACCACCACGCCCGGCTAATTTTTGTATTTTTAGTAGAGATGGGGTTTCACTGTGTTAGGATAGTCTCGATCTCCTGACCTCGTGACCCGCCCACCTTGGCCTCCCAAAGTGCTGGGGTTACAGGCGTGTGTCACTGCACCTGGCCTAGCAATATGATCTTATATTAGTTGCTCTTTACCATGGATATCCTAGAGTTAAGTGGATGGTTCCCTTTGCCTCTCGTCAGAATTTTTTCTGGACCTTAGTTTTCTCATCTGTGAAATGATATCATTAGACTTCTGTCCCTAAAATATAAGGCATTTTTTCACTTACTAAAAATAAGGTTGATTTAAGTCGAGTATTTACTGAAATTGTGCTCATGTTAATTAGAATGTTAAGTTGCTTCCATCATTAAATCATCTTTTCTTCTCTTCTAGGAATTGCTTCATGTTTGGCTGTTTTCTCAGCGCTGATGAAATAGCATTTTCTGACCCAACACCAGATGGCAAGTTATTTGCAACCAAGTACTGCAACACTCCTAATTTCCTCGTATATAATTTTAATAGTTAAAGCTGATTTCAATTATAAAAGAGTTACTATCTGGATAAGTTCAGAGAACTCCTTATTATAAAATACAAACTATTTAATAAATATCAAAATAAAAAATACCAAGACTCACACTCATACACACACACACACACACACATATCACAGTTTTGTTCCTTATGAGTTGAAAAGTCAGGAATAAATTTGTTGAAAATTATCTGGGGATTCAAAGGAAAAATCTTTGGGTGATTCACTGATTAGCACTCTGAATGTTTAATTATGAAACTTTGTAGCTATAACTGGAAAATTACCTGACTCTTATATAAGAGTATTAAATACAAAGTGATTTTTCTCTAGAAATGTGACCTGGTCTTTTATAAAGCACACTCTTAGACCAGGATTATCTAATGCCACATCAGAAGCAAACAGGCAAATTTAAACTTGGGCAAGTAAAATTTCTGTGCCCAATTTGTAAAGGGAATTCCTGAAATTTTTTTTTTTTTTTAATAGAAGCATGGGTCTCACTCTGTTGCTCAGGCTGGTCTGGAACTTTTGGGCTCAAGCGATCCTCCCAAAACGCTGGGATTACAGTCATGAGCCACCGTTCCCAGCCTAATTCCTGACTTCTCTATACAGTCTTCACTTGATAGGCACTCATCTGTAGTAACTCAGTTTGAGTATCTTTAGAAAATGTTTAGAATTTATTTGTAACAAGATGGTAAGGAATAAGATTATCCCATATGCATTTCTGTAGAACAGAATTTTATAGCTTAATGTTTAATCTTTTTGAAAATAAATGTTTACCTGTCATCAGATTTAATTAAAATTATACTTAGTAATTGCACTATTAGTTAATTTTTGTTGTATGGAAATGTTGGTAGTACTACTTTGGGAACCTGTTACTGACAATTGATGTCATTAACAAAATGCCTAGTTGGATTAGATGTTTCATTTTCTAATTTTTTGCTTGTTTAAAATGCACCTTACTTGTTCTGAGATACCTGGCAAAAGTCTTTACAAGATGTATGGTAAAAGAACCAAGGTTAGTAAATATACATAGGCTGGTGGATCAGAGACCATGGAACTGTGTAAATACACTTAAATGTTCACACATTGTTCTAGTATAATTCTTGGATACTTTAAAAAGCAAAACATTGTTCAAATTGTTTTGATTCTGAAAAATCATTCAACTGCTAACTGGCAATAAGACTGTAGGCAAGTCGTTTTCCAGATGGTAATTGTATGTAGAAACTATTCATCTGCATTCATTTTATTTGCCTGTAAATTAACATGTTTCCAAAATTTAAAAGCCTGGGTTCCCAAAAGAATGTGGAAGTATTAAAATGTGTGTAATTATGCAAACATTTTAATGCTATTTTCTGCACTTATTTCTTTTAAATATTTTATTTAAAATTTTTAATTAACATTTTGTTTGCTTAATGCTTTTGTAATGAATCAATTAAAATTCTTTATTTTATACAACTAAATCTGATTTTAATTATATTTTATTATGAAAATAGTATATGTTAAATAAAATTCAGATAATACAGAAATAGAGATTGCCAAAAGAAGAGGCTTCCCTTAATCCTGCTTTGAGTTTAGTGCTTATTACTTTAGATTGATTAAATACATATGCAGTTATTTTGCATCTTGCCTCATTTCAGTATGTCTTAGATATGTTGTATTTCAAGAACTATTTCTATTTTAAATATTTAGCATGTTTTGCTATTGATACTGTGGCTTGGTTGGGTGTTTTTTGTTTGTTTGTTTTGTTTTTAATTTAAGTATAACACATACAAGAAGCAAGTGCACTGAGAAGGTCTCAAAGCAACGATACCCCAATGGCAATGAGCACACCTACCACCCAGATCTTGGTTGGTTTCTTTCTTTTTTTCCCCCGCCCTGGGCTGAAGTGCAGTGGTACAAACACTGCTCACTGCAGCCTCGACCTCCCAGGTTCAAGTGATCTTCCCGCCTGAGCTCCCTAAGTAGCTGGGACTACAGGTGTGGGTAATTTTTGTATTTTTTTTTTAGTAGAGACAGAGTGTCACCATGGTGCCCAGCCGGTCCTTAAGCTCCTGAGCTCAAGTGATCCTCCCACTTCAGCCTCCCAAAGTGCTGGATTTATAGGTGTGAGCCACAGCACCCAGCCAGATCTTGCTTACTAATACCTTCTTCCACAAAAGGACCTGGGGCTCTTTGGAGAAATGGCTCATTATAGGGATAGGGCAATGAATGTACAAGATGAGCCTAGATCACCTTGTACAGCAATCCCCCCCTTATCTGCAATTTCACTTCCCACAGTTGGTTACCAAAAATATTACATGGAAATTTCTAGAAGTAAGGAATTCATAAGTTTTAAATTGCCCACCATTCATAGTAGCCACAGTGGGTGATAAGTGCTCAGTTAAGATGGAAAAGGCATTAAATTTGTGGGCAGAAGACATGCACAGAAACATATTCCTATTGAGGGCAATCAGGTTCAATACTATCCATGGTATCAGGCATTCTACTGGGGGTCTTTGCCATAAATTGTGCCCATATATGTATATGTCTATTTCTGCCTATGTATTCGTACTAATCTTATATAGGTTCTATTTATGCTAATACCAGACTGTTAATTATAATATTAATGTTTGCTATAGTATTAGTACATGGTCCCACTTTTTTTCTTCAGTCTATTCTTGGACTTTGCATTTCCATATACATTTTAGAATCAATTTATTCCACAAAAAGCTACCAACAACAAAAAAGCCTGTTGGGATTTTATTGGAATTGTGTCAGATCTATAGATGAATTTGGGAGGACTGATTTTTAGACTTGCTCAAGTATTGGATACTTTTTTTTTTTTTTTTTTTTAGACGGAGTTTTGCTCTTGTTGCCCAGGCTGGAGTGCAGTGGCACTATCTTGGCTCACTGCAACCTCTGCCTCCCGGGTTCAAGTGATTGTCCTGCCTCAGCCTCGAGTAGCTGGGATTGCAGGTGCATGCCACCACGCCCAGCTAATTTTGTATTTTTAGTAGAGACGGGATTTCACCGTGTTGGCCAGGCTGGTCTTGAACTCTTGACCTGCAGTAATCCAGCTGCTTCAGCCTCCCGAAGTCCTGGGATTATAGGCATGAGCCAGTGTGCCCAGCTGTTACTTTTTTTTAAGCCATTGGGAAAAGTGTTTTCAGTTACATCTTGTTTGCTGATATATAAACTACAAGTTTTGACTTTGTATTCACAATCTTTCTAAACTTATTTAATTCTAATTTATCTATTTCTATCTACATAATATCTGTGAATGAGTTTTATTTCTTTTAGAATCTTACAGCTTTTATTTTTTGTTCTTACAATATTGCATTTCTAATATCGCCGGTCTAGTACAGTGTTGAATAAAAGCAATGGTAGGGGGCATATTTGTTTCATTGCTGATAATAGGTAAAGTTTTCAACATTTTACTATTAAATATAAGGTTTATAGTTTCTTTGTAGATAAATTTCTAATATTAAGGAAGTTCTCTGTCTGTTCCTAGGTTTCTAGGAAGCTCTCAAACATCTTGAACAGATACTCAGATTTTATAAAAAGTCTTCTATCTTTGGAGATGATTTTGATTTTTCTTCATTGTTAATATGGCAGTTACATTGTTCTTTGAATGTTAAAGCAATCTAGCCCTCCTGAACTAAATAAACCAAACCCAATTTGGTCTTGATGTTTTTCTTTTTTATGTTATTGGCTTCAGTGAACTAATTTTTTTCTTTTGGACTTTTCATGTGTTCATGAATAAGATTGGGTATCTGTAGGATCTGTAGTAAAGGTTTTTTCACTCATGACATGTCTTTTTTTCTCTATAGGTGAGTTTTGCCTAGGGGTTTATCAATTTTGTTAGTATTTTTGAAGATTGGCATTGTTAATCCTATAAGGTTTGTTTTCTATTTCCTATAAGTTTTAATTTTTCCCCCCCACTGGAAGGGAGGTACTATGGTCTGAATGTGTTCCACCAAAAATCGTATGTTGAAACCCTGTCCCCCAAGATGATGCAATACCATCGTAAGTAGTGTCTTAGGAGGTGAATGGGCCATGTTGGTGGAAGGAACCTTAGGGATGAATGTCCTTATAAAAATAGAGGGTTGGGGAGCTCCCTTGCTCCATCCACCATGTAAAGACACAGCCAGAAGGTGCCTTCTATGAGGATGCCCTCACCAGATACCATCTTGATCTTGGACTTCCTAGTCTCCAGAACTATGAGAAATTTCTGTGGTTTGAGGCACCTCGTTTATGGTATTTTTGTTATAGTAGCCTAAGACGGGAGGCTTGTTTTGTTTTTCCTAAATTCTTAGCTGATATATATAGCATTTTTATATAGTTTTTATATGTAGCATTTGTTTAGTTTAAAATCCTTTCTAATTTTTATTCTAATCAACAGATTGTAGAAGATTAAATAGGTACCAGGAAACATGAAAGAATCATCTTCAACATTTCTCAAGCAGCTGCTGATTATCTCCTTTTATGGAGGCATAACAAGCTTCTGGAGGCTTCTACAGATTCTAAAGGGAAAGATTTTCTGGGAGGTGAGAAAGCCACTTGAGAGAAGGCTATTTTGATTTACTAATTAACTCAGTGTAAAGGTAGTCCTGGGCACGGTGGCTCACGCCTGTAATCCCAGCAGTTTGAGAGGCCTAGACAGAGGTTGCTCAGGAGTTCCAGACCAGCCTGAGCAACTTGGTGAAACCCTGTCTCTACAAAAAATACAAAAAAAAAATTAGCCAGGTGTGGTGGCACACACCTGTGGTCCCAGCTACTCGGAGTGGGAGGCAGAGGTGGAAGGATCACTTGAGCCTGGGAGGTCGAGACTACAGTGAGCCATGATTGCCCCACTGTACTCCAGCTTGAGTGACAGAGCAAGACCCTGTCTCAAAAAAAAAAAAGCCCTCAGCCAAGTCACATGTTGCTCTTTTGAGAATGAGGCAAATGTCCAAAAAGATAACATCTGAGACTTAGAGCAAGTTCTAGAACAAGAATAAAAAAACATTTTCTTCCAGTTGGTAGCAGATTGTCTGCAATCTTGTGTTGAGGATTTCTAGGACCTCACCAGGCTCAAGGGGCAGTGCATACTGGGATTATTTTGTAATGTCTACCATAGACAAGGGCTGTGAAGTTGCTGGTCTTGTCCTTGGTATTAGTTTATTCCTATTAGATATCACAACTGTAGGAACTAGAAATAAATTTCTCAATGAAAAGCAATGGCTTATGTATTAAAGAGCCAATTCAAGAAAGATCCAGTTCCTGCTTTAAGTCTTAAAGCAGGAACTGCTATTCCTGCTTTAAGTCTTAAAGCAGGAACTGCTATTCCTGCTAGGAAAAGAATGACCTGGAGAAGCTGCTCTGTTGGTTTGGCAAAGAAGAGTGACACATGTCAGAGCGAGGATAAGAGACCCTATTGAGTATCACGATGCAAAATTATACATACGTTTTTCTACAGATTAAGACAACTTCCAATTTACTTGTCACATTATTTTGATGGAATATATGCAAATTCATGTTCTGTGTCCTATTGCTTGGTACAATCTTATACCAAAAGGCCTTCAGTGATTTCTAGGCATTTTTAAAGTTCAGAGTGCAGTTGTTCCTAATGTTTCTAAGAACGCCCTGTGTCGGTAATTTTTAAAATTCTGTCTACACCCAAATCTAGGTATACCACCTACATTGGCAATTCAGTAAGTTGGAAAATTCCCAGGGGACTGTGGCTCACAGAAACTACTGATCCAAAACACTACAGATTAGCAAAATAAGGCCAAGAGAGGGAAAGAAACCTCACATTTACTCAACAAGTTTAATGACAACACTCAAATCAATGAAGTATAAAATAATGCTGAGACACCTTCTGGTACCCAAAGTGTCCTTTATTCTTTATCAATCATCCTATTGGAGTTTTATTGTTTTTACACAGCTGGGAAATGCTTAAGGTACAAATTAATAAATTTTAAACTCAGTATGGAAAATACATTTAATAAATTAAAGCAGAAACCAAAGATCTGAGGAGATCCAAGAGATCAAGACAAGCTGTAACCAGAGTCTGAAGTATCCAAGGAGCTACTCTTTTTGAGGCATATTCTCCTCAGCTTCCAGTTATCATTTGATAAACACATCAGCAAAAGGTTCAGTGTTTTAAACAAATGTAGACTTTATTTTGTACTGTACAAAGTGCTAATTTCAGTAGATCCATTAAAATAGAGAATATTTAAGAAAGATCATTAATAAAAGTAATGGTCATTCAATTTAATGTTACACAATTTACAGCATTTTACTGCTAGTGTTTTAAGTCAGCATGAGCAGTATCAAAGTACTTATGTAGCTAGTTTCTAAAACTTTACAGAAAACCCAGTACAATTCCAAGTGCTTATAGCCAATATAAGCATATTTCATGTTAGAAATAGTTATCCATATGTTAACAAGAAACTATGGTCCTCAAATATGCCAATTTTAGAGAGTCTAATAACTACTGATAGTAACTATTTAAATGTTTTGGAATAAAGTTATTTACGCAAGCCATACTTCAGCTGAGGTGATCACTAGACATCTGTTTCCAGAGCTTCAACAATGTGTGCAGCAGAAGGACGATCTTTAGGGTCTTCATTAGTGCATACAGAGAAGAGTTCAATTACTTTCTGGTATGATTCATCCAGTTCTTCCATATTAATAGGTGGCCTAGTTCCCAAGGCTGCATAGTATGCTTCATCATCAAAATCACTTTCATCAAAAGTTTTATCTTGAAGGAGTTAGAGATTGAAACAATAAACAAAATCACTTTATGTCATGGAAAAGTTTAATAGCTCACCCTTCTCCTGAAACAAGAATTTATGGTCCAGTATGCTTTCCATTCTGCCACAGACAGAATGGAAATGTCTTCAACTGTCCTGCCATCAAGTAGATTTGCTTTAGTCTTGGATTTACAGGTTATCGACCCCTACTCTTACCCTTCCTATGATAGTTTTCCAATCATTTTCTCAGGAAAAGGGAGTTTTTAAGATAATTTTTTGCTTCTCTGGATAGCCTCAATTTTTCTCCCTATTTCAATCTGTGTCTCATTTGTGTGAGATTAAACCTTGGTGGTACCAAATCAGTCATCAGTACTAATACATATCTTAGCAAGATAAAATTATGTAAACTAATCTTTAGTGTGAAATGAAGAGATTGGGATTTATGTTAGAAATTGTATTCATACCTTCATCATCATCATCATTTGAAAGATTAATGTGTGGAATCGATAAAGTCATCATTTCCCACAAAGTAAGGCCAAAGGCAAATATGTCTGCCTTGTCAGTAATAACACCATTCTCCTCCACAGCTTCTTTGGGTTTCCATGGCTCTGTGCCAATGTAACAAGCCTCAGGGTCAGTCACTGAAACAAGCAAGATGGTTATGAAAGCAGGAGCTACAAATCACGAAAAGGCAAGCAACCCAAAGGGAAACGGGTGAATGATTTGAACAAGTAGTTCACAGGTTAATCAGTGTAGCCAGAAAATGTAAAAATACACTCAACCTCAATAAGGATTACTCTCTACCTTTCAGGTTGGTAAATATTCAAGAAGCTGGTCAGTTGGCAGTATGTAGAGAAACAGCAATTCTCTTACAAATTAGTAGGAATATAGAATGTGGATGTTGAGATTACAGAATCTGGAGCCAGACTGCCTTGCTTGGGTTGGTTCAAAGACATGTGCAAGCTGTGTGACCTTAAGCAGATCACTTCTAGACCTGAATTTCTTCATTTTGTGAACAATATTAGGCTGAGAGAGGTACCATTTCTATGCTTCCATGATTGCTATGTCAAGGAAAAGGGAAAGGGACCAATCACACATAGGCTCTTTTTTAAAGCCCAAGAAAGAAATAGGTCCACTCACATTTCCATTTAAACTTGAGTCAACTTGTCAATTTCAATGAAAAAGCCAGCTAAAATTCTCATTAGGATTGGACTAAATCTCTGGATCAATTTGGTAAGCATTAACATCTTAATAGTATTGAGTCTTCCAAATCAGTCATATATTTCTCCACTTAGTTATATCTTACTGAATTTTCTCAGTGATGCTTTATATAGTATTCATTACAGAGGATTTAGACTTTTTTGGTTAGATTTATTCTGAAATATTTTGGGTTTTGGTACTTGTAAATAGATTTTAAACAATTCCATTTTCAATTATGTACTGCTAATACACAGAAATGTAATCACTAACTTCACTATAGCTGTTTTATAGATTCCTTGGGATTTTCTACCTAAACAACGTTATCAACTGCAAACAGGGACAGTTTCGTCTCCTTTACAATTTTGCCTTCTCCATTTTCTTGCCTTATTTTAGTGGCTAAGGCTATAGGACTGCTAAATAAAACTGGCAAGAGCAGGCATCCTGGCCTTGTTCCCTACTTCAGTATGATACCTCCAGGTTTTTCTTGTAGACAGCCTTTCTCAAGCTAAGATCCCTTCTATTTCTAGTTAGCTGGGAGGTTAATCTTTTTTCAAATCAAAAATGGATGTTGGATTTTGTCAAACACTTTTTCTGCATCTATTGAGATGATATGTAGTTTTCAAATTTGATTAAAGATTTAAATGTTGGACCTAAAACCATAAAAACCCTAGAAGAAAACCTAGGCAATACCATTCAGGACATAGGCATGGGCAAGGACTTCATGATTAAAACACCAAAAGCAATGGCAGCAAAAGCCAAAACAGACAAATGGGATCTAATTAAAGAGCTTCTGCACAGCAAAAGAAACTACCATCAAAGTGAACAGGCAACCTACAGAATGGGAGAACATTTTTGCAATCTACCTATCTGACAAAGGGCTAATATCCAGAATCTACAAAGAACTCAAACAAATTTACAAGAAAAAAAAAAAACATCAAAAAGTGGGCAAAGGATATGAACAGACAATTCTCAAAAGAAGACATTTATGCAGCCAACAGACACATGAAAAAATGCTCATCACTGGTCATCAGAGAAATGCAGATCAAAACCACAATGAGATACCTCATGCCAGTTAGAATGGCAATCATTAAGTCAGGAAACAGATGCTGGAGAGGATGTGGAGAAATAGGAATGCTTTTACACTGTTGGTGGGACTGTAAACTAGTTCAACCATTGTGGAAGACAGTGTGGCGATCCCTCAAGGATTTAGAACTAGAAATACCATTTGACCCAGCAATCCCATTACTGGGTATACACCCAAAGGATTATAAATCATGCTACTATAAAGACACGTGTACACGTTTATGTTTATTGTGGCACTATTCACAATAGCAAAGACTTGGAACCAACCCAAATGTCCATCAATGACTGGATTAAGAAAATGTGGCACATATACACCATGGAATACTATGCACCCATAAAAAAGGATGAGTTCATATCCTTTGCAGGGACATGGATGCAGCTGGAAACCATCATTCTCAGCAAACTATCACAAGGACAGAAAACCAAACACCACATGTCCTCACTCATAGGTGGGAACTGAACAATGAGAACACTTGGACACGGTGGGGAACATCACACCCTGGGGCCTGTCATGGGGTGGGGGCAGGGATAGCATTAAGAGAAATACCTAATGTAAATGACTAGTTAATGGGTGCAGCAAACCAACATGGCACATGTATACCTATGTAACAAACCTGCACATTGTGCACATGCACCCTAGAACTTAAAAAATTTTGTTAATATGGTGAATTTTATTGACTCCTCCCCCCAGCTTTGAGGTATACTTAAAAATTATATATGTTTAAGGTATACAACTTGATGTTTGATATACGTAAACACTGTGACCTCACAGGCACAATCAAGCTAATTAACATATCTATCACCTCATATAGTTACCATTTTTTTGGGTGTGTGAGAATACTCAAGATCTACTCTCAGCAAATCTCAAGTGTACAGTATTGTTAACAAAGGGCATGAAGCTTCCATTATGCAGGATGAGTAAGTTCTGGTGACCTAACGTATAGCATAGTGAGGACGTTGATTCTTGAATGTTACAACTTTTCCTTCCTGGAATAAGTCCTAGTTGGTCAAGATGTAGTGTTCTCATGTAGTATTAGACTGAATTGGCTAATATTTTGTTAAGGATTTTGATATCTGTGTTTGTGAAGGATATTGGACTATGATTTTTTTTCTTAATATCAGTTTATTTTTCTGGGTACATAGCAGGTGTACATGTTTATGTGTTAATGTGATATTTTGATGCAGGCATGCAGTGCATAATAATCACATCAGGACTGATGGGACGTCCTACAATGTGTCAGGTTTTGATATTAGAGTTATGCTGACTTCAAAAACAGACTGGGCAGAGGTCCCTATTCCTCTATTTTCTGAAAAAGTTTGTGTAAAATCCGTATCATTTCTTCCTTGGATATTTGATAGAAATCAACAGTAAAACATCTGGGTCTTGAGTTTTCTTTGTGGGAATGTTTCTTAGTAGTAGACATAGGGCTATGTGGATTTCCTATTTCTTCCTATATTAATTTTGGTAAATTGTATTTTTCAAAGAAATTGTCCTTTTCATCTAAGTTGTCAAATTCGTTGCCATAAAGCCATTTGTAATAGCCTAATTATTCTTTAAATGTGTGTAGAATTTACAATAACCCTTTTCTCATTCCTGTTATTGGGGACTTGTGTTCTCTTTTTTCTTGATCAGTCTAGATAAAGCTTTATATATTTCATTATCTTTTCAAATAACCAGCTTTTGGCTTTGTTAATATTTTATAGTGTTTGTTTTTTATTTCATTGATTTCTGCTCATAGCTTTATTCCCTTCCTTTGGATTTGCTCTGCTTTTCTTTTTCTAGATTAAATCAATGAACATAGGTCATTGAATTAGAACTTTCCTTTTTTCCAATATAATTTACAACTATAGATTTCCCTCTGAGCCCTGCTTTAGCTATTGCTTGCACATTTTGATATGCTGTATTTTCCTTAATTATTCAAAACATTTTCCAGTTTCCCTTGTCATTTTCTTTGACCCATAGGTTATTTAAATTTGTGTTACTGAATTTCCAGATACTTGGGGTTTCCTTAGATATCCTGTTAGTGATTTCTAACTAACTTAATTCCATTGTGGCCAACAAATATACTCTATGATTCCTCCCATAGTGTTATACAAACCTTTACTTCTGTAACTAGGATAAACTCAAACTCTTATAAACAGAATATTCACTAGGCAGTGTTAGAGTGTATTATACTAAAAAATGAAAATTTTCAGTATTTGATTACTATAATCTGCATTTCCTCACAAATAAGGTTAGAGTGAAAACAATATAATTCATTCTGAAACAACAGAAAGAAGACACAGTGGGGCTGTTTACTGAAAGAAATTTCTCCAGAACTGAAGGAAAGTTCTGCCTTGAGAGGCTCAAGAAATTTACAAGGAAAAGAGGAGGAAACTAACATTTAAAGAACAAAAGGGAGGGCTAAAAGAAGGAAAAGTGAGAATCCATAAGCCAGGAAATTGAAGATTCCAGTTAACAAGCATTCATTTATTCCGTTAACATTTTGGGAGGTATGCCTGATAAATGAGTGGGCTCTGTTAAGTGAGAACAAAAATACCAGACTAGGAGGGTACCCAGTACCAGCAGGCAAGAAGGAAAGATGAGTGGTGTCTCTGTGGTAGCCTTTGTACTTAGTTCTGCTTTGGGCATTACAGTTTAGAAGGTAGCCATGGACATTATAAGCTCCTTAAAGGTTTTCCCCTGTACTGTACCTTATATCTTAGAGGCACTTCATGGAATTCATGACAAGAGAAAAGCCTATAGACATGGCCCACATGGGCAGTGACTCTGTGGCAATAAGGAAGGATACTTACACCATTCAGTATATACACGTATATGTGTGTGTACACATACATTCTAAGTAGGTCAGATTCCTACAAGGATCCATCAGGCTAAAAAGTAGTTTTCTAGAACTCTAGGTCTAAAATAACGGCTCCAATTTGAGACTTGAACCACAAGTGCATTTCCTGTATGTATGTTTACATTTCTCCAAGTCTGTAAACATAATAGCGTGTGACATAGTGAATTTAACATAGTATTTAAACATAATGGATTGGGACCCCCCCGACCTATGTTACTGATTGGGTTTGCTCCCTGTGAAGATGGATTGTTCTGACAACAAAAGTCTGATGAGATCATAAACTAATAGTTCAGTCATTCCTTTTGGTTGATACAGAAACAGTTTATACTTTATTTCCCTTTACTACATTCAAAGAGTTTAAGCAGACATGCTTTAGTTACTATCCCAAACTGAAAAATGATGAAACTGGAGCTCCTACTTATCCTTCAATTCTCAGCTTATTAAATATCATTTAGCGAGGCCTTTCTCAACATCTAGACTAGGTTAAGGGCCACTGCTGTGTTTATAATTCCTTGTATTATAACTGTCATCTTGCCTCATTATTATTCAAGAGCTGCTTTCCATCCTAGATTAGGAGCTGCAACAGTGTAAGGACTGTGTCTATCTCATGTACTCTATATTCATGGTGCCTGACATGTACATAGTATTAATATTTGCAAATTTATCTTGAGAGAAACTTAAGATTTTGGCTTTTCATCGAATACTACATATATATATATTTTTTTTTTTTTTAATTTTTTTTTTTTGAGACAGAGTCTCGCTGTCGCCCAAGCTGGAGTACAGTGGCTTGATCTCAGCTCACTGCAAGCTCCACCTCCTAGGTTCACGCCATTCCCCTGCCTCAGCCTCCTGAGTAGCTGGGACTACAGGTGCCCACCACCACGCCTGGCTAATTTTTTGTATTTTTAGTAGAGACAGGGTTTCACTGTGTTAGCCAGGATGGTCTCGATCTCCTGACCTTGTGATTCGCCCTCCTCAGCCTCCCAAAGTGCTGGGATTACAGGCGTGAGCCACCACGCCCGGCCAGAATACTACATTTTAGTTGTGAAATGTTCATATATTACCTGTTTAAAAAAACATTTTACGATTTGGGTATTCTTTTTTTAAACTTTTCTTCATACATGTAAATACATATAAGTGCTATTTTATATTCTGTTTATCTCACTGGATATATTTATGCCTATAAATATAAACCTGTATAATTTATGGATATATGGTATTCTATTGTGTGGTAGTATAAATTAAACCACCTCTTATTGGTGGACATTCTCACACAGTTGCATAGTCTGTTCTGCTACAATGTGTATTTTTGAAACAGTAAAAAGATTGATATTTTTCCCAGTACATAAATGTTATTTTTGAAGTGATCAGAAGCAAATCTCCTCACAAATAGAAAGCCTTTGCCTACAGAAATGCCTTCCCTGAGCATATGCCTGGTGTAGTAGCTTTAAGAATTGCTATGCTAACTACAAAAGCTGTGAGTGAGTCCAGGTAAAGGAGCTGCCAACATATTTCCCACATGCTTAAAAATATATATATTTTTAGTGAGAAAGCCAGATCAAATTTTCCATCTTGATGAAAAGTATCTGTTGAAGATATTCTCATATGTAACCTTCAGCACAAACCCAGGGCTTATGGCTACAAAGGAACATTTTATCATCATAGAAAGTTTCACTGAACAGCACTGCTCTAGAAAGTCTTGCTCCGGCTCAGAAATGACACAAGTCATTTCTTCTGGTAGAACCTTTCAGATGACAGTTTGGAAATCTGCATTTAAAATAAGAAAAACCTTTAAAAATGTTTATGCCCTTGCAGATTTAATGTGTTAGTATCTTTTATTAGGATTATTGACTGTTTTTGTTATTGCTTTAGTTTTCAAAGTTGCATAGGTTTTAACCCTGTTTTTTTTCTGTAAACCTAGTTACGTCTTGAAACTTTTGCGCAATGAAGTTTTGCAGGAAATAATATATCAGGTTATTATAAAAAAAATGCCTGTACTGCCCAATTACTCAATTACTTCTTTGGATTGTGTTCTTAAGAATGAAACTATAGGGTCAAAGGGCATAAACATTTTTAAAGGTTTTTCTTATTTTAAATACAGATTTCCAAACTGTCATCTGAAAGGTTCTACCACAAGAAATGACTTGTGTCATTTCTAAGCTTGAGCATTTAACTATCACTGCAAGACTTTCTAGAGCAGTATTGTTCAATGAAACTTTATATGATAATTAAATCTCCTAAATCTGCATTGTCCAATGTGGTAACCATTAACCACATGTAGCTTCTGAGCACTTGAATTGTGGCTAGGGTGGCTGAGAAAATAATTTCAATGTTTTAAATATTAATGTAAATAGCCACATGCAGCTCATAACTACTGTATTGGACAGTGCCACGCTAACGCTTTTTCACTCTCCCCATAATGGTGGCCATGTTCATATAGTGGCTGTTCCATCAGTATAGGTCCTAAAGGGAGAATGACACAGAACACGGTGCTAATGGCCATGCAGCTTGAGTAATAAGCCTTGGTTGTTGTATGTCACTGAAGTTTCTGAGGTCTGTGTTACCACAGCAAAACCTATTCTAACCTCAGTAAAACAGCAGTTACAAGTTCTACTTAGTGTATGAGAGGACATGTTAACCTACATTGTTGCTCATACTAGCAATCTTTTTATTTACTAGCAATCTTGTTACTCCTTCAATAATATATTTACAAGTCAGGCACTATTCTAGGAGTTGAGGATATTTCAGTGGACAAGATATACAAGGTTCCCTTCTTAGAGCTTACAAGCCTAATGGAGGAATGGAGAAATATTTAACAGATAATTTAAACAAAGTGTGATAAGTGTTGATAGCAGATTATCTCATTGTTATTTAGCTTTTAAAACATTACTAAGAACATTACATATATATTTTCCTAATTGCCATTTTTTCCATTTCTCGTCTCTTCATAATAGAGCTTTTATCTTCTTCTCATTGATTACTAATAACTCTTAATGCATTAGAAATATTAAACCTTTATCTTATACGTTTATCTCAGTTTGTAATGTCTTAAGCTCCCTGCCCCTCTCCAACCCACTGTGATATAGAATTCTTTTTTTTTAAATGGAGGTACTCATGGCTTTTTAATGATGGTTTCTAGCTTTGGTGTCCTCTTTAAAGTCCTCTCCACAGCCAACATTAAAGAAATATTTATCTACAATTTTTTCTACTGTTACTTTTTCCCCCAATCTTCAATATATGGGGATTCAAGTGTAAGGATAGAAAACAGCTGTGTTTTTTTCTAAAATGTCCAGATAACATCATTTACTGACTAAACTACCTCTTTTCTCACTAATATAAAAATGTCACCTTTATCACACAACAAATTCCTCTATTTGGGAACTATTTCCTGACTCTTATGTTCTATTTTTCTGCCTATTTTGGCATGAGTATCATCGCTTAATTACTGTAGCTTTATAAAACTTTTTATCTGCTCAGGAAGATTCCTTCTCCTTTCATCGAGTTTTCCCAGCCATGTTTGAACATGTATCCTCAAGGAGGAACTTCAGATTAATTCTGACATGTTCTAAAATAGATTACATTAAGATTATGTAGAATTTATAGGCTTTCAAATTCATTCATTTCTGCTTTCTGTTCTTCTTAGGGCGTCTTTTTTTTCAATTTCAGTTGAATATTCAACTTAACTTCATAAAAGTTAAATAATGAAATGTTTCCTTTGAGTAGTTTTGACCATATCAAATAGGGTTTGACTTGTTATATTCTCATTATCTTCTAAATATTTTATAAATGAATTTGATTTCTCTTTTTAGCCAAAAATTATTCAGAAGTGTTTTAAATTCCTAAACAGTTTGGAGTTTTTGTTTCCTATTTTATTACAAATTTCTAGATTTACAGCATTGATGTTAAGGAATATCACCTATTAGACTATTCATACTTTTTATAATTTGAAGTTTTTTTGTGTGACCTAAGAATATGGTCAATTTTAATAAATATTATGGTGCAGAAGGACTTGCCTTACTATTTACTCAGATCTTTAATATCCTTTGTCTGTTTGATCTATTAAGCATTGAGAAAAGTACTTTAAAAACCCTCATTTTTATTATGTTTGACAATTTATCCTTTTACTTTCTAAAGTTCCCACTTTGTAAGTTATTTAGCATAAGGTTTCACAACAGTGCTATTTTTATTAATGATTACAAACATCATTTATTTATAAAGTCTGTCCATTCATTCTGCCTCTTGCCTTCAACTCAACTTGTAAACTTTTACTTCAGCTACAAATTCAGGCATTTATATGTTCTAAACAGCATTTATTAACCATTTGTTTAACTTATGTTCATATAAAGAGACAAATTTAAGTATTATTTACTAAATAATATGTTGCAAGCAGAGGCTTTCTCTTGAGGCTGGCTCTTGTTTCTCACCAAGAACATATCTTAAATTCCCTGAGAAGCCAATGATCAGTATATACAATAGAGAAGAAAGGGCAAAGAGCCAAAGACCAGCCTTCATTAGCACCCCTCTTTTCTGCTTCATTCCAGTTTCTTCTACCAGTTTCCTAAATCTTGTCACCTTACTGATGCTAAATAAACCGCTTTACACAACCTTACTAAATTTTACTTTCTATTCCCAGATGCTTTACTGCTTAAAGATCCCAATCCAGTTAGAAATCTTTCCCAAAGGTAACTCCAGTTAAAATATATACTACTACTACTACTAATAATAATACAGTAATTTATACTATACATGTGGCAAGGGAGAAGACTGCAGGCTGACTGGGAGAGAGAGAGATAAAAAGGAGACTTTTTACCATATACTTTTTAAAAATAGTTTTTGATTTTTGATTCATGTGGACTTACGTATTTAAAAATGTAAACACTGTATTAAAAACAAAATTTTAAAACTTAAGAGTACAACTTACCAGTCATATTTTCATCCAGTGGTAGAGAGACTCCTACATCACAGATTTTAATTGTTTCAAAATCGCCTTTAATTACAACATTTGAAGACTTTATGTCTCCATGAAGCAGTTTCTTTTCTTGGTGCAGATACTAAAATAGTAAAAAATTTAACACATATGTGCAGAAACACAAACTAATAAAAAAATGTGATAACCTCCAAATATAACAACTTGAAACTCCCTTCCTAAACTCTAGGTTTACATTTGTCCAGTATTTCAATTTTTTTTTTTTTTTTTTGAGACAGTCTCACTCTGTTGCTCAGGCTGGAGTACAGTGGCATGATCTCGGCTCACTGCAACCTCCACCTCCTGGGTTCAAGTGATTTTCCTGCCTCAGCCTCCCAAGTAGCTGGGACTACAGGCGGGTGCCACCACACCCGGCTAATTTTTGTATTTTTAGTCAAGACGAGGTTTCACCACGTTGACCAGCCTGGTCTGTCTCGAACTCCTGGCTTCAAGTGATCTGCCTGCCGCAGTCTCCCAAAGTGCTGGGATTACAGGTGTGAGCTACTGTGCCCAGCATTTCAAAGTATTTGAAACAAGAGAAGGGAACATCCCATGTTAGTCTGCCATACTGACCAGAAGTCTAAAAGTTTCTTTAGAAATAGATACTTCTGCTAACCTTTTATACTTATAAAATAAATAATTATAAGTTAACTATTTTTTTCCAAGACGGAGTCTTGCTCTTGTTGCCCAGGCTGGAGTGCAGTGGCACGATCTCGGCTCACTGCAACATCTACCTCCCAAGTTCAAGCAATTCTCTTGCCTCAGCCTCCCGAGTAGCTGGGATTACAGGTGCCCGCCACCATGCCCAGCTCATTTTTGTATTTTTAGTAGAGATGGGGTTTCACTATGTTGGCCAGGCTGGTCTCAAATTCCTGCCCTCGTGATCTGCCCGCCTTGGCCTCCCAAAGTGCTGGGATTACAGGCGTGAGCCACCACGCCCAGCCAAGTTAACTATTTTTATATATAAGTATTTATTTATACTTATAGCTTATAAGTTAACTATACTTATAAATTAGTTAATGTGGTAAGTTAACTAATCCTACATACTTTATATCAGAAGATACAACTGCAGATTTCAAAAGATACCACAATTTTGAGGGTAGTCTAGTAATTTTTAGAAATAATTTTGGAATCTTCAGTGAAGCATACATAAATTGTTGTGGCCATGTGGGACAATGAATGACTAGGGCCACATGTATGTATAAGGATGTTTTTTGGTCAATGATGGACAACATATACAATGGTGGTCCCATAAGATTATAATATCATATTTTGATTTTACCTTTTCTATGTTTTGATATGTTTAGCCACACAGTACTTACCACCGTGTTGCAACTGCCTATAGTATTCAGTACAGTAACATTCTGTACAGGTTTGCAGCCTAGGAGAACTGGGCTATATATACCACATAGCCCAGGTGTGTAGTTGGCTCTACCATCTAGGTGTGTGTAAGTACACTCTATGAT
Source organism: Pongo pygmaeus (assembly GCF_028885625.2). NCBI lineage: Eukaryota > Metazoa > Chordata > Mammalia > Primates > Hominidae > Pongo > Pongo pygmaeus. The sequence continues at coordinate 27,936,061 of NC_072380.2, forward strand.
ATCCGCACGCACAGTGATGAAACTGCCAAATGACACATTTCTCAGAACGTATTAAGCTACACATGAATGTAATTTGGAAGCAGAAATGTAAGCCTCTATTTTGTTTTCCACTAACCCCTTTTTGGAACTGACAAGTAACAATATCCATCCACATTCAAAGATGTCCTGCAAAGTGATTATTTGTTCATTTAAAATATGAACAAAAACAGAAGTCATTTAAAATATAATGGCATAGTTACCTTTAACCCTCTTGCCATATTCAAAGCAACTTTTAAAATTATGGCTGCTGGAAAAGGATCTCGGCTGGCTTTATATCGTTCTTCTATTAAGTCATTTAGAGACTTTTCACCTCCATATTCCATAGCAAGACACAGACTGCCATCACTGGCTTCAGTAAAAGCACGATAACCTTAAAGAAAACATGACATTTCTTCACTAATATAGAGAAGAGCAATAATATTTAAGTCCTTTATAGTAATGTGATTGAAAACATGGATCTGGACTAACACTGACAAATATACAATTAAACAACTACTATTTACAAGACTAATTCAGTAGATCTCATTTAAAATGCCTTCAGTGTTTGCCAGTAGTACCACAAATTAAAATACTTTTACTTTCCTTTGCTTCCCTAAATATAATGGTTTCGCCAGCCTTACTTGTATTAAAAATGAAAAATGAAATCCAGGAAATTACCTAAATGGATTTAAATTATCTAAATGAAGATCATTTTATATTCCTAAAATCTTCATAGAACTAGCAACATAATTATTATATCTATTCCCATGAAGTTTATATACTTAGGCATCAAAAAATACTATATGCAAATTTTTATTTTAGACCAATCACATTAATTTGATACCCGTTAAATATCCAGCCCCATCCTCTTCATTTCTATTAGTGAAACCAGTTAAGAGAGCATATAAGCTGTTTCTGAATAAACAAAATAATATACCAGATACTGCCACCAAATTTAAACTTACCAACAATGTTTGGATGATGAAGGCTTTTCAAAATCTTAGCTTCATCCATTAGTCTCTTTTGATACACACTTCGATAATGATCATTACATATAGGATTAATCTTTTTTACAGCCCAAGGAGAATGAGACAAACCTCTTGGAGATCTAAGAAAAAAATTCATTTAAAAAGGATATAAGACAATAAAACCACAATACTTTTTAAAATGACTTCCAAATTTTTGGGAAAAAGCTTGAAAGAAATTTGCTTTTAAAAACAGTATTTAAAATAGTTTGGACTATGAACACCTCTGCTACATTTCCATTTCAATTGGGAGATAAGATCTAATATACTGAAACAAGTCTTACTATCTATACAGTGGAAGGGAGAGAATAAAAAGAATTTGAAGGGTAAAGATGGAATGTTACAAACTTTAAACCTGAAAATTGTTACTTTCCATATTTCCATTTGATCATGTCGGACTACAACTTATTAAATATTTAATTATATGTATCAGAGATGAGTTACAGGATCCTGAAGAAAAAAACATTAGGAAATTTAAAGAGATAATCAAGAACATTTTGCCCATATATCATCATCCAAAGAACAGCATGCTCCCCTACACTGACCAATTCACCTTATACCTTTTACCACATGCTCAAAGATATGTGCTTAAGGAGATAATGATGAACATACAAATGAGAAAATTTTAAACTTTCTATTTTCTAGGAAGATTCAGCCATTTTAGGAATATTTAAGGTATACATGTTTTAAGGCCTAAATAGGTAAAATAAAGTCAGGGAAAGGTTTACCTGAGGTGGTAGATATTTATGAGTAGAGCAAATCACAAAATACTTAAGTATATACAGCATAACAGCACAAAACCTAGTGAAAGAGCCTCAGAAGTTTAAGAAAAAGTTTAATGGTAAGAACACAAAACAAGAGATTGAACCAAAGATCTGTTTAGCTTTGGACTCCCTCACAGGCATAGCTCTATGACTGCAGAACGTTTTTTGTTTAATCAAAAAGCCTATACTAAAAGGATCACAAGATTTCTTAATTCATGTACATCTATCATCTGTAAGTTGATCTAAACTATTCTTAAACCTCCAGTTTTAGATAACAGCAGCATTTGAGGATAATGATGAGCATCTGCATATCATTTTATTATGAAAAATATATTTTTCAAGTTTCAAGGGTTGAAAGTTTAGCTCTTGAAAGTTTAGAATTTAGTAAACAAGTCAATCTTCACCTTTTCCGTAACATATTCTAATCTATAGAATAAGAATAGATTTATGAAATCTGAATACTCAACCATGCAAAAAGCTGACTCATTAAAAAGACTAATAAAAAAAAGGCAAATTTCTGATGAGATTACACAAGAAAAAATAGACAGTATCACAAATAAAAATGGAAACAAAACTACAGATACAAGAGAAAAAATATGTAAGTAAATAATAAAATCTTTATGCAATCATTTAAGACAAAATGGACAAAGACTTAGAAAAATCTAAGAAAACTGATGAAGAAATTTAATCACCAGTTTAAAATGTTCCTACTAGAAATACAAAGTATAGATGATTTTACAGGTGAGTTTACTAAGCTTTCAAAGAATTTACCATTCAATCTTATACAAACTGTTTCCCCAGGGAACAGAAAAGGGACTATGAGTCTCATTTAACTTTAATTTTAAAAAATCAAAAGGGACAGTAGAAAAAGGAAAACCACAAGCCAACTTCACTTATATCAGATACAAAAATTGAAATTACTATTAGCAAACTGAATCCATCAGTTTATTTAAAAATACTACATCAAAACTATGTTGGATTTAACCAAGGAATGCAAACTTGATTTAACAAAAAAATATGGACTTCTGGGTTAAAATTGTAGCTTAAACATACACATTGTTTTTATCCTTTCCAAGCCCACTAACATAATAGCAAATGGATATTTTAAGACATACCAGCCAGAAAGAATGGAAATAACAGCAGAGGAGACAACAGCAACAAAATTTCAGAAGCTGGAAAGCAGAAGAAAGTAACTGACTTAGCCCCAATGAACTGCTTACAAGTTACTTAAAAAGCAGGTAGGTTTGGAAGGGGTAGCACACAACTGTAATCACAACACTTTGGGAGGCCAAGTCAGGAGGATGACTTGAGACCAGGAGTTTGAGATCAGCCTGGGCAATACAGTGAGACCCCCTTCTCTACAAAAAACTTTTAAAAGCCACATGTGGTGGCCCACGCCTGTAGTCCCGGTTACTTGGGAGGCTGAGGCAGGAGGATTGCTCAAACCAAGGAGTTTGAGGCTGGAGTGAGCTATGATGGCACCATTGCACTCCAGCCTGGGCAACAAAATGAGACCCTGTCTCTAAATAATAATGGTAAAAAACAGGTGGGCTTCTAGATACCCTCCTTAATTCTGTACCAACTGGCAGCTGCCCATCCCCCACCCCCAGCTTCTAAAGATGGTAGACTAGCTTTGGAAGGTATAAAACAAGTCTTTAGCCTGAGGTTTACTGTCAGTTGAGAACCTGTAATACAGAAGCAGGTTAGTAATTAATCACCATATGCATACTAAATGCTCAATGAGTTTTTACATGTGCATATACTTGTGTTATCAACACCTAGATACTGAACATTTCTAGCACGCCAAAAGACTAAAGATGCTATTTTTAAAAAGGATAATTAATTAAAAACAAGATAAAAACTCAATAGAAGTGTTGAAAGATAAAGCTGGGGAAATCTCAGAAAAAGGAAGATAGCAAATAAGAAAACCAAGCAAAAAAGAGGTAGATGAGAAATCAGTAAGTTCAACATTCAAATAATTGGATTCCAGATGGAGAACAGAGAAAACGGGTGAAAATCATCAACAAAGTAATTTTTAAAATAATGTCTCAAAAATTTAAGAACAGGAACTATTCAGATTCCAAGAGCCCCACATCCACTCATGTCATTGTGAAATTTCAGAATGCTACCGACATACAGAAGATCATACCAGGATCCAGGACAGTGAGAGGGACAGATAACATAAAACGGATTACATATGAAGAATTAGCAGTCAAAAAGGCTTCATAATTCTCAACAGCAGCAGTGTAAGCTAGAAAAAAAACAATGTCAGTGACTGATATTCTCAAAATTCTGGAGGGAAATTGTTTCCAAATGAGAATTGTAACCCAGAAAACCAAAAAGGGCCATTCAAGTATGAGTAAAATGAAAACATTTTTGGAAATGCAAATTCTCAAAAAAATACATCTTCTGTGCACCGATTCATGGGGAGCTACCAGATGTCCTAAATGAAAACGGGATGTAAATCGAGAAATAATAAGACACAAGATACATAAAAACACAGGATCTAATTCAGCAGAGAAGCACAGGAAATTTGCAGGTTATGGATAAAAGAAATCCCAGGTTGACAGGGCTGAATCATGAGGAGTGGTAGGGGTCAGGCAGGCACTGCTGTTCTTCAAGATCAGCTATTTGAAGCTTTTTGACTAAACCACATACAGCGTAACTTTGTTAAAAACACTTCACATTTAAAAACTTTTTAAAAAGGGGAAAAAAATGAAACTAGCCATAAACCTGTGAGAATTTTTTTCTTTCAAAATAGGAGTTAACACTAAAAAACAAATTAGAAAACAAATTAATACTATACAAACATACAAAAAAAGTGTTTAAACTGCAAAAATGCTTCAGGAATACCCATTGTATATGATTACTAAATTATTCTTAATTAGCCTCTTATTAAAGAAAGCATTTCTATCTGGAAACAATGTAAACCTAGATGAAGCTAAGATACGGAGGGTTGGACTAGTCAGACTGATTCCAAGAATGCATTAAGGAATATATATTGACGTAGTTGTTTGCCACTTAATAAACATGAAACTAGGTACAGAATAATGATTAAAAGAAGTAATTTTGGCCTGGGCATGGTGGCTTATGCCTGTAATCCCAGCATTTTGGGAGGCGAAGGCGGGCAGATCGCTTGAAGCCAGGAGTTTGAGACCAGCCTGGCCAACATGGCAAAACCCCGTCTCTACTAAAAATACAAAAATTAGCTGGGTGTGATGGTGCACGCCTGTAATCCCAGCTATTCAGGAGGCTGAGGCAGGAGAATCACTTGAACCTGGGAGGTCGTGCCACTGCACTCCAGCCTGGGCAACAGAGTGAGACTCTGTTTCAAAAAAATATATGAATAATAAAAAAGTAATTTAAAAAAACACTTTGTTGACAGCTATATTGGCACCATACTTGTTCGATTATTTCATTTTTCTAACACAGTATTCCTACTTTAAAATCATGTATTTACCCTTCTTAATAACAATGCCATAAGAAATGAAAATCTTTTACTTCTTTTAGAAGAGCATATCTTAGGAGGGCAAGGCTGCAGAAGAGACAGCAGTCACTGACATCACCCAATACTGGCTTCCTCTTTGAGGTTTTCTCATGAAGAATCTGGTTTAATTACCACAAAGGAACCCTTTCCCCTGCCACTTCCCCTTCTTATGGAAGCCAAGGAAAAATTAAAAAGTAAATGTCTTCCCCTTTAATAACCCATCAGGAGGAAGCTAGGAGAAAAGCAGAGGCAGAGCTACCGGCAAAGTGACAAAAGGGTCTAGGGACTGGAATAAAGCAGTCAGCCAGGATCAGGAGCAGACAACTGAATCTAAATACTGGAATTTTCATACTACTTCTTCATCTCCAAGTACAGTAGAATTATAGTTGCATGAAAAAAGGTTAATCTGAAATCTTATACTTACCTTTTCATTAGGTAAACATTTACCCCAGTACCAAAGCCAAGCTTTTGCATAAACGGAGAGGCCGGGATATTTATAGTTGGAGTTGAACATAATACTAAATGTCAGAGAAATAAAAAATAAAATTAATAAAAAATAGAAATAAAAAACAAAAGCATCTTAACATTCTCAATAATACTACTGCCAAGAGTATTAATTGGCACAGTCTTTTTGGAGAGCAATTTAACAACATATATCCTAATTTTAAATGGGTACCTTTTGACCAAGCCTACTTTTGGAGTTTTATCCTACAGTAACTCTGAAGCAGAGATTGGGAAATGGCCTGTTTTTGTATGGCCTACAAGCTAAGAACTGTTTTCACATTTTTAAAACATTGTTAAAAGATAAAAGGGGTTGGATGTGGTGGCTCATGCCTATAATCTTGACGCTTTTGGAGTCCGGGGCAGGAGGGTCACTTGAGCCCAGTAGTTTGAGACCAGCTTGGGCAAAATAAAAAGACTCCATCTCTACACACAAAAAAAATTTTTTTAATTAGCCAGGAGTGATGGCACACACCTGTGGTCTCAGCTACTTGGGAGAAACACTTGAGCCCCGGAGGTTAAGGGTGCAGGTGCAGTGAGCTGTGTTCATGCCACTGTATTCCAGCCCGGATGACAGAGCAAGACACAGTCTCAAAAAAAAAAAAAAAAAAAAGATGAAAAGATGGAGTTCTGCTTCTGCTCATGAAAAATAATTAACTACTCCTGGACAATTAACTGCTCCTAGAGTTACCATCTCGCCATGAACTAGAAAACTAGACAAAATATAATTGTTTTCAGACACTTGACAACAGGCAGAGCAGTGTTGTGATGCCTGAGAGAAGAGAAACAAATGAGGTGGGCCCTATCACTGCCCTAACTTACTGCTTGAAGGCAGTTTCCAGACTGCAGGACAGAGGTCACACAATCCAGAAGTCCTGTCACATTGAGGAGTCAGAGATCAGAGGTCAAGAAGGACTAGGCGGCTAGAATTTGTGGAGCAGAGAACAAAAGAGAGCTCCAAAGAGAGCACTCCAAAGATCTGAACAGTCTCTCTTTGAGTGTTTGGCCAAGTACTTATCCACACATAACAACGTGTAGATGCCCCAAAGCTGGGAAAGCACCAGAGGAAAGCAATTGGCTCAACAATTACCAGAGATCATACAAGTCTAGGAACACTTCATGTCACCATGAGCTGGAGGATGGTAACCCTGTAACACATAGTAAAGTCCTCTAAAGGGTCACAACTAGATAGTACAGCTAAAGTTTAGCCCCAGATAAACATTCATAACAAAGCTTAAAAGCCAGTCTCAAAAGGAACAGGCTAATGTGCAGGTAACTTATCCTCAGACCGTAACTAAATCAAACACTCTATAAAGGAATAACAAAATCCAGTACTAGACAATGCAAAATATCTACCGCCCAATCAAAAAGTACCAGGCATGAAAGCAGCAAGAAAATATGACCAATATAGGAGAAAAATAAATAAATAGAGGCCCGGCGCGGTGGCTCACGCCTGTAATCCCAGCACTTTGGGAGGCCGAGGCAGGCAGATCACTAGGTCAGGAGTTCGAGACCAGCCTGGCCAACATGGTGAAACCCCATCTCTACTAGAGAGGCAAAAAATTAGCCGGGTGGCATGTGCCTGTAATCCCAGCTACTCGGGAGGCTGAGGCAGGAGAATGGCATGAACCCGGGAGGCGGAGGTTACAGTGAGCTGAGATAGCACCATTGCACTCCAGCCTGGGGGACAGGGCAAGACTCCATCTCAAAAAATTAAAAAATAAATCAATCAATAGAAACATACCATAAGATGACAGGAGGCCAAGAGTGGTGGCTCACGCCTGTAATCCCAGCACTTTGGGAGGCCAAGGCAGGCGGATCACTTGAGGCCAGGAGTTCAAGACCAGCCTGGCCAACATGGCAAAACCCTGTCTCTACTAAAAATACAAAAATTAGCTGGGCGTGGTAGCACGTGCCTGTAATCCCAGCTACTCGGGAGGCTGAGGCAGGAAAATTGCTTGAACCCAGGAGGTGGAGGTTGCAGTGAGCTGAGATCGCACCATTGCACTCCAGCCTGGGTGACAGAGCAAGATTCTGTCTCAAGAAAAAAAAAAAAAAATTACAAGGATGGCAAAATTAGCAGATAAGAACCTTAAGACAAATCTTAAAAATGTGCTCAATGATATAAAGGAAAATCTGAGCATAACAAGGAAAAAAAAAGACAAAATAGAACCTTAGGAATGAAAAATACAATGGATAAGAATAACATCATCTTAGAGCAGAAGGATAACTAAATCTTAAGACAGAGCAACAAAAACTATCAAAAATGAAGCAAAGAGAGAAAAAGATTAGAAAAAAATCATCAATGAGCTATGGGACAATAGCAAAACAGCCGATTTACATCCAACAATAGACAATTACATTGAGTATAAATGGTCTAAACAGAGCTGTCCAATACATCATGCTGCCATGTGGAAATGTCTGTATCTGTGCTGTCTGAGCACTGAGCACTTAAAATGTGACTAATACAACTGGGGAACTCAATTTGTAATTTTATTTAATTCTAATTAATTTTTATCCAAATTTAACCACACTTAATAATCCAAATTTAAATAACCAAATTTAAATAGCCACATGTAGCTAATGGCAAAACAGTCCAATTAAAGGAAATTAAAGTTGTCAGAATGGATAAAAACAAGACAAGACATGCCATTTATAATAAACTCAATTTAAATATAAAGACGCAAATAGGGCAAGAGTAAAGGATTGAAAAACATCATTAAAACACAAATCAAAATAAATCTGGAGTGGCTCCATTACTATCATATAAAGTGGACTTCAGAACAAAGAGTACCACTAAGGATTAAGAAGGGTATTTCATAACAGTTAAGGTATAAATTCATCAAAAGAAATAACCATCCTAGGCCAGGCACAGTAATCGCAACACTTTGGGATCTGACTTGTGGTTTACGTGTCTTGGTGAATGTTGCATGCACTTGAAAGGGAGGCCAAGGCGGGTGGATCACTTGAGGCCAGGAGTTTGAGACCAGCCTGCCCAACATGGTGAAAACCTGTCTCTACTGAAAATACAAAAATTAGCCGGCCATGGTGGTGCACGCCTGTAATCCCAGCTACTCCAGAGGCCAAGGCACCAGAATCGCTTGAGCCCAGAAGGTAGAGGTTGCAGCGAGCTGAGATCACACTGTTGTACTCCATTATGGGTGACAACAGGAAACTCAAAAAAACAGGAAAAAGAAAAGAAATAACCATCCTAAATGTGTATGAACCTAATAACAAAGCTTCAAAATACATGAAGCAACAACTGATAGAAACTGGGGGTGGGGGGAAGCAGACAAATCCACATTGTAGTTGGAAACTTCAACTCTCTTCTCTCATAATTAATATAAAAAGTATACGGAATATCAGTAGGGATATAGAAGACCTGAAGAAAATAACACAAACAGGTCAATCAACCTGACCTATTGACATTTGTAGAACACCGTACCCAACAAGAGTAGAAAAAAATGCCCTTTTCAATTGCATGCAACATTCACCAACATACACAAACCTCAAGTCAGACTGAATAAGGAAAAAAATTAAGAAAATATAAAATACTAGTACCAGATATGAAAAAGGACACTAGAAGGTTAATAAGGGTGTATCAAGAATAACTTTACACCAGTACATTTGAAAATTTAGAAGTGATGGACAAATTCCTTGAAAAACACTAACAAAATTCACAAAGAAAATAAGAGATCACTTGAATAGCCCTGTATCTATTAACTGTGAAATCACAGTTAAACTCTCCCTACTAAGAAAACTCCAGGCCCAGATAGCTTTACTAGTGAATTCCACCAATTTAAGGAGGAATAATACCAATTCTACATAAAGTTAAAGAAAAAGATATTTCTATTAAAAAAAGAGAAACATTTCTCATCTTACTTTATGAATACAGAATAACCTAATACTAAAACTAGACAGATATCCCAAAAAGACAACTGCAGTCCAATATCCCTCATGAATATAGACAATATCAGCAAATCAAGCAATATATAAAATATATCATGACCAAACTGGCTTTACACAAGGAAGTTCAGTTTAACACTTGAAAATTAACGTAATTTACCACATAAAGATTTTAAAAGAAAATTTAATAGATTCAGAAAAAGCGCTTTACAAAGTTAAATACCCACTCATGATAATAACTAGAAATAGAAGAAAAATTCCTCAAACTAATAAAGGGCATTTGTGAAAAACCTACATCTAACATAATACATTGGGAACAAGGCAAGTATATCCACTAACATTTCTATTCAAAAACATACTGGAGCCAGTGCAATTAAAAAAAGTAAAAGAAACAAAGCCATACAGACTGGGGAACAAAGTAAAACTGTCTTTCTTCATCCACAAATGACCAACCATATACAATATCCTAAGCAATCTATTAAAAAGCTAATAGAACAAGTGAGTTTAGGATGGCTGCAGGATACAAGGTCAATATGAAAACTCTTTCACTAGAAATGGACAACAGAATATTTTCCCATGTTATTTTCTAGAAATTTAATATTAGCTATTTTTTATATAATGGGAGTTAAGGGTCAAGGCTTGTTTTTTGCACGTGGATATCCAGGTGTTTGTTGATTTTCCTTTGTCCATTGAGTTGCCTTGGAAAATATCTTTCCCTCACAACAGCAATGTATGGATGAGAGGGAGAAAGGTAAAGCAGTTCCATAATGGGTCAAGCTAAGTTGATTCTTGGGCAGGAAGAGCATCCAAACCTATTAGATTGTCAATAAAATTAGTCCAGAGATGATCAAACCGTGGCCTATAAAATAAGTCTTATTTGTTAAGATTAACATCATAAAGGGGAGTTACATTAAAGTTTCTAAGTGACCGATAATAAAGGATCAAACTAAATAATACTAGGACATTTCTAAGAGAAACAACAATAGTAATAGTAAAAAAAAAGTCTTACATCTGCTATCTTACCAGATTTCTTTTTTTCTGATAATTTGCTTGGTGTCTTGAAATTACTGATCCCTTCCATTGTGAAAGCCACTCTCAGTCCTACGATGAAAACAAATTGCAAGTTACACAGCAGATATAAAGAATACAACTCTCATTCATGAAGAAAAATGCCAGTAGCCAGGCACAGTGGATCATGCCTGTAATCCCAGCACTTTGGGAGGTTGAGGTGGGTGGATCACCTGAGGTCGGGAGTTCGAGACCAGCCCGACCAATATGGAGAAACCCCGTCTCTACTAAAAATACAAAATCAGCCAGGCGTGGTGGTGCATGCCTGTAATCCCAGCTGCTCGGGAGGCTGAGGCAGGAGAATCGCTTGAACCCGGGAGGCAGAGGTTGCGGTGAGCTGAGATCGTGCCACTGCACTCCAGCCTGGGCAACAAGAGCAAAACTCCGTCTCAAAAAAAAAAAAAAGCCTGTAACATTATCGTTCATGTTATCACAAACAAAATTTGAGAACTAAAAAGGACCTCAACATATATTTAGCCCAATTTTACTTAAAATGAGGAAACTAAAACCAAAAAGTACAATTACTTACCCCCATCATAATATTAGTGATTGGGTATTTTTGTTTTAATTATAAAGTAATATATGCACTTAGCTAAAAAAAAAAAAATCGCCTAGTACAAAAAGGTAAACAGTATGTCTCCCTCTTATACTTCCCAGGAGCAGTTGTTAACAGGTCTCTTATATCCTTTAAGGAAACTGTTCAAGCAGCATTATTCATAACAGCCAAAAGGCAGAAACAACAGAACTCTCCATCAGATGATGAATGGATAAACAAAATGTGGCATATCTATACAATGGAATATTATTCAGTCATAAAAAGGAATAAAGTGCTGATATATACAAGAATGAACCTTGAAAACATTATACTAAATGAAAGAAGCCAGACACATAAAGGCTACATATATTATGATCTTTTTTTTTTTTTTTTTTTTTTTTTTTTAGATGGAGTCTCACTCTGTCGCCCAGGCTGGAGTGCAATGGCATGATCTCGGCTCACTGCAACCTCTGCCTCCCGGGTTCAAGCGATTCTCCTGCCTCAGCCTCCTGAGTAGCTGGGACTACCAGCGCCCACCACCACGCCTGGCTAATTTTTATATTTTTGGTAGAGACGGGGTTTCACCATATTGGCCAGGCTGGTCTCGAACTCCCGACCTTGTGATCCGCCCGCCTGGGCCTCCCAAAGTGCTGGGATTACAGGCATAAGCCACCGTGCCCGTCCAATGATCCCATTTTTAGGAAATGTCCAGAATAGGCAAATCATGGAGACAAAAATAGCTGAATAGTTGCTAGGGACTGGGAGACAAAGAATGCGGAATGACTGCCAGTGAGTATGGGATTTCTTTCTGGGGTGATGAAAAGGTTCTAAAACCAGATAATAGTTTAATATATTCATCTCTGAGTAGACTAGAAACTACTGAATTTTACACTTTCAAAAGGTGGATGTTTATGATACATTAATTATCTCAATAAATGGTTATAAAAATTGTCTATGAAAATAAAATGAGGCCAGGTATGGTGGCTCATGCCTGTAATCTCAGCACTTTGGGAGGCCAAGGCAGGCGGATCAGTTGAGGTCAGGAGTTCAAGACCAGCCTGGCCAACATGGCAAAACCTCGTCTCTACTAAAAATACAAAAAAATTAGCCAGGCGTGGTGGCGTGTACCTGTCATCCCAGCTACTCAGGAGGCTGAGGCAGAAGAATCACTTGAACTTGGGAGGCGGAGGTTGCAGTGAGCAGAGATCATGCCACTGCACTCCAGCCTGGGCAAAAGAGCAAGATTCCATCTCAAAAAAAAAAAAAGAACGGAAGAAAATGTACATACCACATATATAAACAAAGCAACTCAATGTGTTTACTTCTTCATAACATATTTAAGAATTTTTTTATTTTAAAAATTATATTTCTTTTTAAAAAATTAGGTTTCCTATTATATTTATTTATTATAAAGCAAAACTGTTCCTACATGTCTATAAGCTCATTTGTCTATAAAAAGTTGGGAGGCAGAGAGATTTGCTTAAATTTTTTATAGAGCCCTTAATAATAGCATCTTTAAAAACTGTGTACTAAGGGGAAGAAGATCATCTCAAAGGCCCAGCTTTAACTGTCTATTAATGACAAGTTTTTTCATCTTGTTTAAAATGTAGCTACAATCACTATTGTCTTCAGATTTACCTGTCCTGAGAACACTGAAGAGCCCCTTTACATGTATTTGTCAAGAGTATAATAATTTTATGAAGTGACCCATTTAACTTGAAGGTAGGAACAGCAGAATTTCTGAAACCAGTTTCAGAACTTTGGGGAAGGATAAACTATTTAGCAGAGTGGGTTGCAGGAGGTATTTCTACTTCGGGAATAATTTCCGCATGTCATTCTGACTCCCCTTCTTCCATCTGTGTTATCTTTCCCCATGGGATGCTGTGTGGCGGCACCTCAGAGATCTTCTAAGATTTTTTTTTTTTTTTTTGAGACAGAGTTTCGCTCTTGTTGCCCAGGCTGGGGTGCAATGGTGCAATCTCGGCTCACTGCAACCTCCGCCTCCAAGATTCAAGCAATTCTCCTGCTTCAGCCTCCCAAGTAGCTGGGATTACAGGCATGTGCCACCATGCCTGGCTAATTTTTTGTATTTAGTAGAGATGGGGTTTCACCATATTGGTCAGGCTGGTCTTAAACGCCTGAACTTAGGTGATCCACCCGCCTTGGCCTCCCAGAGTGCTGGGATTACAGGCATGAGCCACCACACCCAGCTTCTTCTAAGATTTCTATCTACCTGTGTGAAGCTACTCTTCATTCACTCAATCAATTTGCACACACTGAGCACATACCATGTGCTCTAACAGTGCACTGTTCTACACTCTGGAAATAGAGCAGCAAACAAGACCCAAACAAGTATGAAGATAAACATATACTATTTCAGGGGAACTATATATCAGCGAAGGGAGCAGAAGGCCTTGGGAAGGGGCTTAATATTTGAGTTTAAAGTGGTCAAGAAAGGTCTCCTTGAGAAACTCATTTGAAGGAAGTGAGGGAGCAGGCCCAAGCAAATATCTAGTGGAAGTCTTCCAGAGAGAGGACAAGAAATACAAAGACCTGAGGCAGAAATCTTCACGAAGAGGCGAGCTAGCAAGGGGGAGAAGGAGACAAAGTCAGGGAGGCTGAGGGTAGGGACTGGCAAGTCAAGTAGAGCATTGTAGGCACAGGACTGTGACTTCTACTCAACTGTAGTCACAGTCAAGATTTCAGCTTGTACTGAGAAACAGAAAGCTGTTGGAGAGTTTTGTGGAGGAGTCAAATAGGTGGGTGGATACAGGTCTAGAATGCAAGCTGAAGATTTAAGTTTGTGGGATGGCAGCACGCAGACGTTATTAAAGCCAAGAGACTAGGTAAGATCATCTAGGGAGTAACTGTAGAGAGAAGAGGGGTGAGCCCTAGGGCATCCAAGCATGAGAAATGAAAAACAAAGCAACCAAGGAGGTGCCAACAAAGTAGGATACAGAAAACCCTGGCGCGTAGTGTCCTGGAAATCTTATGATGAGCCTTGTAAGTCTCACTGCCTTTTCCCGCTCAGTCTACGGAGGATTTGATATTCAGAAGCAGCACGTTTTAAAAAAGAAAACCTACCTCTAAAAACAACTAGGTTTAAACAGAAGTATTAACATTTCATTATGTTCTCTTACGACTGAGTCCCACCTTCTACTCTAAGCTATTTGCACCTCAATGTACCATGTCCTATCCATTTCACAGTTGTCTGAGGGCCACTTTTTACCAGACTGCACACTCAGGTTTAGGCATTAACTACTGACAGATGGCTTTTGGCCAGTAGCCCAGACTCTGCCTCAGATTATGTTATGTATTGTATATGCATTCTTAACATTAATTATTAAATAACCATACTATTTCTAAATCACAAGGTTCTCATGAAGATGACAGCAAAAAAAAACAGTGAATATTTAGATGAAGATACATTAGAAATGGCAGTAGGATGACCGTGAGCAGAATTTCATACTCTGTGGAATACGTAAGATATTTTTAACAATCAAGTACTGTTTAAGAGGCAGCATTAAAGTGAGCAGCGCTCAAGCAAGCTAATCTACAGATCTACCGGGTCAAACGTCAGTGACCTTTGGGCCCTAAGCCTGGGACCCTGGGACTCAACAAATACCTGGACACTACTGACAAAGCTACGACGGGGACGGGCAGCAGAAAACGGAAAATTAAAAGAATGAGAGAAAAAGTAAAGGAGAAAAGAGAAACAAAGTAGATGTAGAAAGTCCAAGGGGAAGCAAAGAGAAAGTGTGGGTCGCATGACTCTCAGGTCCTCTGCATATCACACGCTCAGCAGGGTTCGGGGGTGGAGGTCAGACTGTTTACCCCAATACGGGGGCTCACAAGGGGCTGGCTGCCAAAATCCTTCTTCGGCTGTAACCAGATCCTCCCCTGTCACAAAAGCCCCCGCAGAGGCCTCGGCTCCGGGCTCGGCCCCCGCCGTGGCTCGCAAAAAAAAAGCTCCTCTTACCAGAGTCTCACCCCCTGGAAGGAAAGGTCGGAGGTGAAAATAAGTCGTGGCCAAGTACCTCTTCAAAATTGGTGACGAGCGGCCCCCAGCGAGACGCTGCAGCTGCCTCTAGCACCGACACGTACGCCCAGCAGCTGCCGTTGCAATTCGAACTCTCCCGGCTTTCAAAAAGTCGCGCGCTGCGCCAGCGTCGGCTCGGAGCTACGGGGCGGCGTGAAGGACACGCCCCGCCGATTCGCCATTCCTCCTCCTTTGCCCAGGACTCCCGGTGCCCGCAGGCGTCAAAGACGAGGGAAGGAAGGAAAGGCGCGGGGAGCACAAACTTTTACAGGAGCCATCAGCCCTTCCGAGGAGCACAGCCCGGTGAATAGAACACAGTTGCCTGTGCTGAAGGCTGAAGCGCTCTCCAAGCTTTCACATCTGTGTTGAATGTGTCGTGATTATGATGTCAATTTTATTATAGGTTTATGAGGCCTTGAAACACTGTAAAGAAAAATGCGTAGCTTAAGGAACAATCATCTTTAGCCGAGGGAAAAAAAAGATATTTAGAAATGTTGCTAACTTATGTAATTGCCACATTCAATTCAACATTCTTTAATTTATTCAACGATTAGGAACATCTGCTCCCCAGGAGGGGATGGGCCGTGGGGCAGACCAGGGGCCCAGAGCTCAGGGCAGGGGGTACCCCTTGTGGGGCCGCTCATTTCTGTTTCGAGGTGCCACTCATTTTTACACCAAATATGGGTGTTCCCAGAACTGTCATTGCGCTGGTGGGTGTGATTTAGTGTGTTAATGAGCATATAATGAGGTCCTAGGTGAAACCTAGGTCAAATCCAGCGCCACTTTGGGTCTAGTTGGTCTTAGCCAGCTTGGTCCACACTAAGGGTTAGAAAAACCACACTAAGCAAAGAACTTGCATCAAGATCGGGACTGGAATCCATTAATGTAGGTGACAAAGCCCCGCAAGTCTGATCACCGCTTCTCCCCAGGACGCGGGGAAGATGTGCCCTGAGGCATCCCCCGAGGATGGCGCAGGTCCTGAGGGTCGTGGGGATCAAAGAATACGAGCCAAGATGTATAAATCACATGTTGGAGTTTGCCTTCCCCTATGTGACCACAGTTCTAGGTGATGCAAAAATTTACTCAAGCCATGCTAAGAAAGCTACTGATGTGCAATTGCAATCCAGTGTGCGCCCTCCAGTTTTTTTACCTCTCCGCCCCAAGAGATTTTTATTAGATATTGCAAGGCAAAGAAATCAAACCCCTTCGCCTTTGATCAAGCCGTATTCAAGTCCTAGATTGCCATCCAATAGATATTGCTTAACAGCTCCAAACTATATGTTGCAGGGAAAACCCCAAAACTAGGGTACAGCCACAGAGGCCGCCTGGCTTGAAGCAGGAAGGAATTCGAGAGCAGGCCCATAGAGTAAAATGAGAGCAAGTTTATTAAGAAAGTAAAGGAATAAGAGTGGCTACTCCACAGGCAGAGCAGCCTGGAGGGCTGCAGGTTGGCTATTTTTACGGTTATTTCTTGATCATATGCTAAATAGAGGATGGATTATTCATGAGTTTTACGAGAAGGCCCTGGAGATTTTCTGGAACTGAGGGTTCCTGCTCCTTTTAGACCATGTAGGGTAATAACTTCCCCGGGTTGCCATAGCATTTGTAAACCGTCATGGCACTCAGGGGAGTGTCTTTCGGCAGCTAAATCATTATAATTAGCCTATAATGAGCAGTGAGGATGACCAGAGGTCATCCACTAGTGGATTTCAGTCTCAATCTTAATCCGGGTTCTTTGCCTGGAGTGGTTTTTCCAACCCTGGTGTACCAGGAAAGGGAACGCTGAGTGGCCCCTTATGGGGTGCCCTCTTGGTTTTGGTGGGTTTGGGCCACCCTCTTTACTGCATCTGTTTTATCAGTGGGGGTCTTTGTGACCTCTGTCTTGTGAAATCAGTCCTGCCAAACTCCTGTCTCATACATACAGGCTTAAGTCTTTACAAAAAAAGGCATCTACGTCTGAGGGAAGAATAACAGTCCCCATGATATCAGTGGGCCAGGGGAGGTCCTCAAATGCCGGTGGGTGCTGGACCCCAGCAGGTGTCCAGACTCTTGACACCGTCTTGAGAATGGATTCAAGGATGAGTTGGAAAATAGTGAAAGTATGGAGATTTGTTGCAAAGGGAAAAAGTACACACTTAAGAAAGGGGATTGTGGGTGTACTCAAGAGAGTCACACAGTGGGGTGTGCGGTTTCTCTCTGTATGGGTTTCTTTAACCAAGGGGTGGAATATTTATGACAATTCTTGGAAAAAGATGGAGATTTCTTGGAACTGTGGTGCCACTCATTTTTACACCAAATATGGGTGTTCCCAGAACTGTCATTGCGCTGGTGGGCGTGATTTAGTGTGTTAATGAGCATATAATGAGGTCCTAGGTGAAACCTAGGGCAAATCCAGCGCCACTTTGGGTCTAGTTGGTCTTAGCCAGCTTGGTCCACACCCTGTTTTTCAGGGGTTCATCAGCCCATAACCCCTACTTATGGGAAACTGCTGTCTGGAGTTTTTATTCTCCTGTGAACACCCTGCATTATTTCTGTCTCACCCAGATTAAATGTTGGTTCAGTTACTAGCTGACCAGGTATTCACACACTAGGCACACCACCCCCACAAACCATGTTTGTGGCAACTAAAGTAAGGACTCAAATGTCCCTCACAAAGGCAAAGGTTTACAGTGTAGATGTCTGCTTCACATTGCCCTGTGAAGGGTGAATTCCTGTAACGTCAGCAATTCAGAATGTTCTGGGTAATCCATCACAAATGGTCCAGAGACATTCTTATTACACTAATATGGTGTCATCACAGACTACTGCCAATGAAAAAAAAACATGAAGAAGATGATGATGATGATGATGACGATAATTTGTAATCTAGCTTTGATGTATGTAACATGTATACTTGATCTTGAATTCATTGTACTGAAATTAATCATGCATGCTGGATGCTTTCAAGTTGTGTTTTAGAAAACTTAAATAATATTTCATGAGTATACTCTATTTTCAATTGAAATATTAGATTTTCTTTAATAGGATAAGTAATGGTTTTTCATCAGCCTTTAAGTGTAAAATAATAAAGTTGTCCTTCATCAATTAAAAAAAAAAACACATGTATAGAGCACCTACTTCTATCCTTCAAAGTCCAATCTTTCAGCATCCCTAAGCTTCCTTAGCCCATCTCAGGAGGAGGCAGGGGATGGGGGCTAAGAAAACTTAACCAAATCACTCCTCCTCTCCTAAGTCTTTACCTTCACCCCCTTTAATAGTCATTTTTCTTCCAAATCAAACAATAACAATAATAGCAAACACTTATTTAGTATTTATTGTATGTCAGGTCTTGTTTCATGTATTAGCTCATTTAATCTTCGTAACTCTATGATGTAGGTTACTATGATTATAAACTCCATTTTTCAAATGAGGAAACTGAGGCACAGAAATGTTAAGTAATTTGCCTAAAGTCACAGGATTTAACAATTGGTAGAGCCGCAATTCGAAACCATGTTACCCTTAGACTTCCTCTTTAACAAATGTGCTTCAAATCTCTTCCACATTACACATGTGTGCATACACACATACACCCCTCCACCTCTGGGGCCTTTCCATTTTTGGTCACCCTCTTTCAAGCATAGAAGCACAGTGTCTCACCTCTCTCTCTCAACTCTCATTCTGAGGCATTATATTATAGACCTCACCACCTTTTCTTTAAATATCTATAGTGTTCTATACTTTTTATGAAGTCCTACATTTTTAGAAGCCTATTTTCTACTCTTACTGGCTAATAAAATCCTGCCCAAAGCCAAAGCCTGAAAGCTTCATAATTAACCATTGCTAGTGAAAAGAAACTCCAGGGAGATGAGGTTATCGACGCAGGTGTAAGATGAGGCCAAAAGCATGCATGAGAGAGAAGGCACTGGTGTAAAGCCTTACTCATAACCATCCTGTTCCCCATCTTGTAATCATAAAACTACCTCCAGAGATTAGCCACAGAAACATCTGAACTTCACAAGTGCAGTGTTATCATTTGCGAAATGCAACCATGAACTCAAAATCTTGCATACTAGTCAGTTGTCACGGAAAATAGTTTGCAACCTAGATCATTATTTATTTTGGTGTATAAATGGCCTGGTTTCCTTGGTTTAGCAAAAGAGCCCACAACTCTGACTCTTGGCTGCCTGAGCCCAAAGAAACGTCGGCACTGTCATCTTTTTACAGCATAAACTCTAACTTCTGGTCCATGCAGGACCTCACCTTTTGATTTTCAAGGGCCTAGTTTGAAAATGAAAAAGAAAATTAACTTTTTTCTCTCTCTTTTTTACTGCTATTGCATTCTAATTCTCTTTGAAGCTAAGTAAATGCTGCCGATTGTGATATAGGAGTTAAGAAGAAATTAGGCAGATAGTGAGGGTAAGGAAGTCCTCAGTCCTCAGTAAGGTTTTCCTTTTCATGAAAAGCAGCCCCCAAATCATCTTCTTTTCTAACAAAGAGCAGCCTGTAAAATCAAGCTGTGGACATAGACAAGCAAGCTGGAAGCTTGCCTGGATGAATGCTGGCAGCTGTGCCAGTAGGAAAAGGCTGCCTGGGGCTAGGCATGTCCAACATGGTGGTTCCATCTATCCCTTTCCCTGTCAACCGTGAGCACAGTAAGGAGCAGGCAACATGCACTGGCCAAGTAGAAACCCCATTTGCATAATAAAAGATTAGGGTGGGTGGCCAGCTATGTAAAC
This sequence comes from Pongo pygmaeus, assembly GCF_028885625.2. Classification (NCBI taxonomy): domain Eukaryota; kingdom Metazoa; phylum Chordata; class Mammalia; order Primates; family Hominidae; genus Pongo; species Pongo pygmaeus. Next base: position 27,956,119 of record NC_072380.2, read on the forward strand.
GTCCCACCTGGTCCAACCAATCTTGGGCCCTATGTAAATCAGACACTGCCTCCTCAAGCCTGTCTATAAAATCCTGTGCACTCCACCACGGGACAGAAGTCCCACTAGGGCGCCCCTCTCTCTTGCAGGAGAGAGAGCAGTTCTCCTTTCTCTTTCTCTTGCCTATTAAATCTCTGCCCCTAAAGCCACTTCTTGTGTGTCCACATATTCGATTTCCTTGTGTGAAATGAGGAACCTCGGGTATTTACCCCAGACAACAACACCACTTCAATTGGTTAGGTGGGAACTTTTAGGAAAGAAGAGGAAAAATATCAAAATGTTAAGGTTTTATTTTGTTACATCTGTATATCCAACCAATCAACTTGACACATCCCTAGGGTGCTTCTCAGGTGTCCCAAAGCCATTAGGTCTTCAGATGAGGCCATCAAGCAACAGACTTCGATCAACCTCAAAATGTTCAGCAAAGAAGCTACATGCAAAAGAATATACTATTGCATAATGCTATTCATATAAAGCTCAAAACAGGCAAAACAAAGCCATAGTATTTAGGAGTTCATGCTTAACTGACAAAAACATTACAAGGTAACACCACCAAAGCGACTACCATCAAAATCAGGTTCATGATCACTTTGGAGGAAGAAAGTAGGAAGGATCAGAAGAAGAATGAGAGGGGCTCCTGGGGTGCTGACATTCTAGCTCCCCACCTGAGTGATGCTACACAAGGGTTTGCTTTGATAAATCATTGTGCTGGACATTCTGTTTTGGGTACTTTTCTGTAGTGTTAAGTCCACAGGGGAAGAGCTTTTAAAAAGCAAAGGGGACATGTACTCCATAAATATATACACCTACTGTGTACCCCTAAAAAGTTAAAAATTTTAAAAAAGCAAAGGGGGAAGAAAAAAAAATGTGATGGAAAGTGAGCCCAGGAAGGTCTGTCACCCACATAGGGACACAGCGAAAGGGTTCCGTTATGATCTTCTCAATGAGATGCACTTGGTGCAACCTGGAAGGCAGAAATGAGATAGAATCCTTTTTCTGCCCCTTTGCCTGCTTCCCCTGGCAAGCACAGCTCGGTGGGGGGCGGGAGGGCAGGGGGGTTTGGGGTTTTTTTTTAGGGTTTCAGCAACCACATTCCAGTGTCTAGTCATTTACTTTGTGGGTCTTGAAAGACACCTGCAGTGGCAGTGGTGGTCTCCCAATCCATAGATCACAGCTACGATGGGTGTCCTTGAATCTAACATGAACCCAACACCCCCAGTCCCAGTCTCCTGCTTGGCAATGGGCAAGTGTATAGTGGAAAAACAGTTTTTCTCTATACTCACACTCAACACTTCTGTGACCAGATGTGCACACTTTTTCCCATGCCAGCCACTTCTCCCACACCAGCTGGGTGTCATACAATTCAATTCAGTTCTGACACAGACCAGAGTTAGCACAGACCTCACAGGTTAAGGGCTCAGTCTCACAACACCAGCCCCCAATTCAGATGCCAATCACAAGTAGTAAGTCCCCAGGTCACCCACAACTTCTGTCTGATTTGGCTACAAATTGGAGCTTCCCATGAACCCCTCCTTGGATTCAATACTTTGCTAGAGCAGCTCCCAGAACCCAGGAAGACAGTTTACTTACTATTGTCAATTTATTACTGAGGATATTTCAGCCAGATGAAGAGGTACAGCATAGGGCAAGGTCTAGAAGGGTCCCCAGCACAGGTCCCCATAGAGTTAGAGTGCACTACCCTCCTGGCACGTGGATGCATTCACCAACCTGGAATCTCCCTGAACTCCATCTTTTAGGGATATTAATGGAGGCTTCATCACAAAGGCATGATTGATTATTAACTCAATCGCTAGACCCTCTCTCCTCCCTGGAGAATGAGGGGTAGGGGTGAAAGTTCTGGGCTTCTGATCATGGCTTGGTCGTTCTGGTGACAAGCTCCCATTCAGCAGCCCAGCAAAAGTCACCTACAGATAGTATAACAGATGCTTCTATCACCCAGGTCATTCCAAGGGATGAGGAGCTCTGAGTCCAGACCCTGGCATCTGGGAGAGGTACAGCTGCAGCTGTGGAGCAAGGTGGGTGGGGGTTTGCGGGGAGGAACCCTTTGCACAGCCACCTTGGGAGGGCTGGTCTCCACCAGCTTTGTTCATCCTCAATGGCTAAAGCTTTCCATTTGCAGTTTTCTGACTTTTCCTACCTCCCAATAAGAAGTGAAATTAGCTGGTTCTGGGAATACGGGGCTTGAAAAACAAGAAGTGCTTTGGAAAATGTGCTGGGATCTGAGTCGCCTGTAATTGATGAGTTCCTGCCTCCATTGTGGTCCAGTGAACTGGGAAGATGTGGCAGGGAACTCAAACCCTCCCTAAGGGAAGACGCCTACTTAATGCCTAAGGAAGATGAGTTTTCCATCCTCTGTGATTGTGTAAGATTTCCGGGCCAGCCCTGACATCTGGCCACAATCTCAGCACCCAGTCATTGTTTTTGTTCCACAATATTCTTTGCTTTTTAACGCCATCAGAAAAAAAAATTGTCTTGATTCTCAACATGTTAGGGTGAATCAATACAGTGATTAATAGGAAATAATTTTTGGTGGTTTATATTTTAAGTACTAAGTACCCATCTAGAATGTATGGGGTGGCCAGGAACTTAGAGGGAATGGAAATCCTCCTGCACACTGGATGCTGTTTGAAATTATCCTGCCACTAAGGCAACAGCAGCATAAACATACTGGGTGAAGAAAAATAAGCCAGATGTTCTCAGGACATCTGAAAATCATTGGTTCAGACCCTTTCCTCAAGGAAGATAGTTAAATGGAGAAGTTGGTCACTTTAGAACCCATGAAGCTGAGGCATGAGAACAAGCCCAGAGCTTTTTCAGCAATGTGACACACTCAGTTTGTTTGTTTTTTAATTAAAAAAAATAATTGGCCAGGCAGAATGGCTCATGACTGTAATCCCAGCAGTTTGGGAGGGTGACGTGGGAGGATTGCTTGAGGCCAGGAATTAGAGATGAGCCTGGGCAACATAGATAGACCCTGTCTCTCCAAAAAAATAAAAATCAGAAAAAAAATTAGCTGAGCATGGTGACTCATGCCTGCAGTCCCATAGCCTTGGGAGGCCAAGGCAGGAGGATCACTTGAGGCCAGGAGTTCAAGATCAGCCTGGGCAACATGGTGAGACCCTATCTCTACAAAAAAAAAATAGCCAGGCATGATGGCATATGCCTGTAGCGCTGGCTGCTTGGGAGGCTGAGGTGGGAGGACTGTTTGAGCCAGGGAGTTTGAGGCTACTGTGAGCTGTGATTGTACCATTGCACTCCAGCTTGGGTAATAGAACGAGACCCTGTGAAAAACGAAAAAGCAAACCAAAAGAAACCTGTTCCTCAGGCACAACAAAGGGGTAGGTGGATATCAGAAGGGAAGGGCCTCCTAAGGCCCTAATACCTATGCCCCTTCATGCACCTGTTAATATTCTCAGCATAAATTTAGCATCCCTCAATCAAAGAACAGTCCCAAGCTAGGCATTAGCTCATTAGATGGCTGCTATGGTGAATGAGACTTATATGTTTGTATTTTTAAATTGTAAGCCTGAACTAGGAAGACTTTGATGAGTCTCTTCCCTGTGTGTGGGAGGAGAGATTGCATTTTATGGATTGCTCAAGAAAACTCCAAAAGTGGGAAAACTCATTCAATTCCCTCCCTCATTCTCTTATTTATCTCTTGAAAAAATGAACCTGAGCCAAGTGCTGGATGTTAAAAAAAAAATGAAAAGATTAAAAAAAACCCTGCTTTCAGGGAGCATTCAGACTACTTAGCAAATAGATGCAATACAACGTGTCAAAGAGATAATGGATGATAGTGAGCCTGATGCTGGGGGTGTCCTGCAAGATTTCATTGACTTGGGTCTTGAAGTATGACAAGTTTGCATGATGATCCTGATTCATGGGCACAAGGGCAGGGCACGGCTCACCAGGCAAGAGGATAGGATGGGTAGAGGCATGACAAAAGATGCATAATCTTTGAACAGTAAAGAGCAAGGAAGGCTGGGTGCGGTGGCTCACTGCTGTAATCTCAGCCCTTTGAGAGGCTGAAATGGGAGGATCACTTGAGCTCAGAAGTTCAAGATCAGCCTGGGCAACATGGGGAGACCCCATCTCTATAAAAAAATATTTAAAAAATTAGGTGGGTATGGGGGCACACACCTGTAGTCTCAGCTACTCCTCAGGAAGCTGAGGTAGGAGGATCACTTGGGCTGAGGAGGTTGAGGCTGCAGTGAGCCATGACGATGCCTCTGCACTCCAGCCTGGGTTGCAGAGCAAGATCCTGTCTCAAGGAAAACAATAATAAGGCAAGGAAAAGTAACTGGGGAAATAGGAAGAGGCCAGACCACGGCCTTTTCTGGTGTAGAAATTTGAACTTTGTTTTGTAGGTCTTAGGGGAGTCACGGAAGGATTTAAAGCAGGACAGTGACGTGATCAGAATCATGTGTTAGATGGAGAAATCTCTCTGTGATTATTGGAGGGAGCAGGTAATGGGAAATTGTGGTAATCCCGGTGATAGATCAAGAAGGATGACACCAGCCAGTCGCAGTGGACTGTAAAGAACAAAACCAATTCTACCCCAGCATTTATGGGGTAGAATCAACAGCAGAGTTTGTGAAGTCATTAGAAGCCTCTTGCAAAAACAAAAGTTTGGTCCCTCAAGAAGAGTACTGCAACATGGTCAAAAGAGAAAGGCCAAAAGGGCTTTCCTAGATATTGCTCCTCTGTGGCAAGAACAGGCAGAGAACCAAAAAGAAAGGAAGCTAGGAAGAATATTTACCAAGTTAGACCATGCCTCTGAGTTCACATTGTGGTTAAACTAAAACTCCAAGACAATAATAGACTATAGTTGAAAATTCTAGGTTGGATCAAGACTCAAGGCATATCCTTTTGCACCTGCCATAAGTTTCTTTAAAAAAATACTATTTGGGGCCAGGTGCGGTGGCTCACATCTGTAATCCCAGCACTTTGGAAGGCTGAGGCGAGCGGATCATGAGGTCAGGAGATCGAGATCATCCTGGCTAACATGGTGAAACCCTGTCTCTACTAAAAATACAAAAAATTAGTGTGTGTGCATAGTGGCACACACCTGTAGTCCCAGCTACTCAGGAGGCTGACGCAGGAGAATCGCTAGAACTGGGAGGCGGTAGGCTGGAGTCTGGAGTGCAGTGGCATGATCTCAGCTCACTCCATACTCCGCCTCCAGGGTTCATGCAATTCTTTTGCCTCAGCCTCCTGAGTAGCCAAGATTACAGGCATGCGCCACCATCCCTGGCTAATTTTTATATTTTTAGTAGAGATGGGGTTTTGCCATGTTGGCTAGGCTGGTCTTGAACTCCTGACCTCAGTTGATCTGCCTGCCTTGCCCTCCCAAAGTGCTGGGCCACTGCACTAAAAGATTTAATTTTAATGAAATCCAGTTTAACATTTTTAATGGTTAGTTTCTAACACTTTATTTTCTTAGAGCAGTTTAACCTTACAGCAAGATTGAGCAGAAAAGATGGTATTTCTATATACTTTCTGCCCTCCACATGCACAGCCTTCCCCATTATCAACATCCCCCACCAGAGTGGTGCATTTGTTATAACTGATAAACCTACACTGATATATTAGTATTACCCAAAGTCTATAGTTTACCTTAGGGTTCACTCTTGGTGTTGCACATTCTGTGCATTTGGATAAATGTATAATAGCATGTATTCAACATTATGATATCACGCAGAGTAGTTTCACTGCCCTAAAAATCCTCTGTGCTCTACCTATTCATCTCTTTCTCCCCAGTAACCCCTGGTAACTACTGACCTTTTTACGGTCTCCATAGTTTTCCCTTTTCCAGAGTGTCATATAGTTGCAGTCATATAGTATGTACCCTTTTTTAGCCTTTTTCACTTAGTGCTATACATTTAAGTTTCTTCCATGTCTTTTCAAGGCTCAATAACTAATTTCTTTTTAGCACTGGATAATATTCCATTGTCTGGATGTAACATTCACCTACTGAAGGACATCTTAGCTGCTTTCAAGTTTTGGTAGTTATGAATGAATACAGCTGGTATAAACATTCATGTGTAGGTTTGTGTGTTGTCATAAGTTTTCAACTCTTTCGGGTAAGTATCAAGGACCTAAAAGGTTAATGTTATACCCAAGGTCATCTAAGTTTTCTCCTGTGTTATCTTCTATGAGTTTTAGTTTTACATCTTACATTTAGGTTTGTGATCCATTTTGAGATAATTTTTGTGAAGGGTGTAAGGCCTGTGTCTAGATTCATATTTTTTTGCATATGAGTGTCCAGTTATTCCAGCACCACTTACTGAAAAGACTGTCCTTGCTCCATTGTATCACCTTTGCTCCTTTGGAAAAAATCAGTTGACTATATCTGTGTGGTTCTACATCTGGGCTCTCTACTTTGTTCCGTTGATCAATTTGTCTATTATTTCACCAATATCACACTGTCTTGATTATTGTAGCTTTATAGTAAGTATCGAAGTTAGGTGGTGTTGGCCAGGCATGCTGGCTCACTCCTGTAATCCCAGCACTTTGGGAGGCCAAGGCAGGCAGATCTTCTGAGGTCAGGAGTTCGAGACCAGCCTAGCCAACATGGCGAAACCCCGTCTCTACTAAAAATTTAAAAATTAGCTGGGTGTGGTGGCACGTGCCTGTAGTTCCAGCCACTCAGGAGGCTGAGGCAGGAGAATTGCTTGAACCCGGGAGATGGTGGTTGCAGTGAGCTGAAATTGTACCACTGCACTCCAGCCTGGGTGACAGAGTGAGACTCTGTCTCAAAAAAAAAAGTTAGGTATTGTCAGTCTTCCAACTTTGTTCTTTTCAGCCTATTTCGTTAACTCTTCTGGTCTTTTGCCTCTCCATGTAAATTTTAGAATAAGTTTATTGAGATCTACAACACAACTTGCTAAAATTGTGATTGAGATTGTACTGAATTTATAAAGTTGGGAAGAACTGACATCTTGACAATATTGAGTCTTCCTTTCCATGAACATGGAATATCTCTCCATTTATTTAGTTCTTTATTTCATGTGTGTTGTAGTTTTCCCCATATAGATCTTGCATATATTTTTTAGACTTATACAGAATTTATTTCATTCGAGAGAGTGCTAATGTAAATGATACTGTGTTTTTAACTTCAAATCCACTTGTTCATTGCTGGTATATAGGAAAGCAATTGATTTTTGTATATTAACCTTGTATCTTGCAATCTTGCTATAATTACTTCTTGGTTCCAGGAGTTTGGTTGTTTTTTGTTTTTTTTTTTTTTTGAGACGGAGTTTCACTCTTTCTGCCCAGGCTGGAGTGCAGTGGCACTATCTTGGCTCACCACAACCACCACCTTCCGGGTTCAAGCAATTCTCCTGCTTCAGCCTCCCGAGTAGCTGGGATTACAGACACCTACCACCATGCCCAGCTAATTTTGTATTTTTAGTAGAGACAGAGTTTCTCCGTGTTGGTCAGGTTGGTCTTGAACTCCCGGCCTCAGGTGATCCACCCGCCTCGGCCTCCCAAAGTGCTGGGATTACAGGCATGAGCTACCGCACCCAGCCTTTTTTTTTTTTTTTTTTAAGATTTTTACAGATTTTCTATGTAGACACCTATGTCATCTGTGACGAAAGATAGTTTTATCCTTGTTATTTTCTTCCTTCTATTTGTTTTGGATTTAATTTGCTTCCCCTCCCTCTGTCACCAGCTTCTTACAGTGGAGATTTGGATAATTGATTTAAACCTCTTTTCTTTTATAATATGAGCTTTTAAAGCTATAGATTCCTTTGAAGTATTGCTTTAGTGGCTTTACAAATTTTGGCGTATTACATTTTCATTATATTTTTGTTCAAATTATTTTCTAATTTCTCTTGTGATTTTTTGACGCAGAGTTACTTATAAATATAATTTTAAAATTAATAGGTTTAATTGTCATAATTGTATACATTTATGGGATACAAAGTGATATTTTGATATATGTATTATACAACATGGAATAAATTAATAAACATATGCAGCACCTCATTTACTTATCATTTTTTGTGGCAAAACATCTGACGTTTACTCTTTTAGAGGGTACAATACATTAATATTGACTACAGTCACCCTGCTGTGCAATAGATCTCAGAATGTATTTCTCTTGTCTAACTGAAACTTTATACCTTTTGGCCAACTACTTCGCTTTCCTTCTCTCCCAACCCCTACCCTCTCAGCCTCTCATAACCATCATTCTACTCTCTACTTCTAGGAGTTCAACTTTTTTAGCTTCAACATATAAGTGACATCATGCAGTATTTGTCTTTTTTCACCTGGCTCATTTCACTTAGCATAACATCTTCCACATTCATCTATCTTGTTGCAAATGACAGGATTTCCTTCTTTTCTACGGCTGAATAGTATTCAATTGTGTATATATTACCACTTTTTCTTTATCCATTCATTCATCGGTGGACCCTTAGGTTGATTCCATATCTTGGCTATTATGAATAATGCTGCAATCAACATCAGAGTGCAGCTATCGCTTCACTGACTTTAATTCCTTTGGATACATACTCAGAGCAGGTTTGCTAAAACATAAATATAATTTTTAATTTCCAAATATTTGAGGGCATTTTTTCAGTATCTTAGAATTAGTGATTTATAATTTAATCTCATTTGGCCAGAGATCATACTATTAGGCTTGGAGTCATGCTTTGTTAGGGCAGGCCTGTTTGGTTCTGGGCATTGCCCCTACTCTTGGTCATTGCTATTTTCCTAACTAAAAATATTTGGAAAATGGAGTTCTGGAAGGGTGCATATGTATATTAGGGTGATGGAGGAAAGTAATAACTCCTTCTCTTCCTTAGTGGGAAGTTTCAATAGATAATACCTAAAACTAAAAAATCAGTATATAACCATAGGAGATGAAATAGATAAGGTACTTGATGTATCTGAATGCTTGAATGAAGATTTAGATAATGGTAAAGCGTTTCGGGTTGAATTAAGTAAGCGTGCAGAAAACGAAACAAAAAATTGACAACTATTAACTCAATAGTGAGTAAATGTGCAAGAAATGAAAAGTAATTATATTCACTACATAGTTCACTTGTGAATAGTATTGACATAATAAAGAGTAAATTAAACATTTTTTAATTTAAAAAATTAGAAAAGTTGAAAGAATATACAGTGCACACTTTAGATATATATATATATTCCACCTGGATTCATGAATTAAACAATAGATGATAGCACACTTTTTATCATCAAGGTGTACAGAATGTCTGGTTGTCCATCTTTTTAAATTAGTAGTTATTGATGCTTAAATTTACTAGATCCATTAATGTATTGAAGGCTACAAAATGATATTTTAATTCTGTCAGTTCTTTTTTGATTCATTTCCTTTCCACGACTATTTTGTGACACAGTTATGCCATTTATATACTTTTTTTGTTGTTGTTGAGACAGGGTCTCACTGTCCCTCAGGCTAGAGTGCAGTGGCATGATCCTGGCTCACTGAAGCCTCCATCTCCTGGGTTCAAGCGATTCTCGTGCCTCAGCCTCTGGAGTAGCTGGAATTACAGGCACTTGTCACCACACTTAACTAATGCTTCAATTTTTTTCCTTGTATTTACTAGTTTTCAAAATAATGAATTAGTTCCAAATCATCCTCCAAAGGAGATCACTTAGGTTTTAAAAATGACATCGTTTTGAATACATGGATTTCAGTAGATTTGATGGATTTTAATTTATTGCAACTCTCATCCTCACTGACATTCACTGTAATATCTTTGGCCATGGGAACCTTTCCAAGCTGGCCCCTGATCTTGTTCACATGGCCTTCATAGTCTTTCATAGATTCCTTTTTAACTCATATGACAACATGTTCCAGGCTCATCATGTGCATTTTTCACTGCAGACTTGGTATCAGCCATTTCTTCAAGAAGCCCTCATGTCTTTCTTTTGAAAGCAGAAAACGGTATTTCAAGAACATAATCTGAGTGCTAGGGATAATCATTGTTTGAGGTGTGGTCACTGTTTCTAGGCCTGTTTTTTAAATTGATTTTTAACCAATTGCCTGGTTTTAACCACACGTTCGCCTCCACTTCCAAAAGTAGCTCCTGCCACTGAGTTCTAAGCTTTTTGGGAATCCTGTGGCCTTCCTGCTTCCTGCTTAACGCTCGGCCTTCTCTTGTCTGCTACGTCGTTGACTGCTGTGCGTCAGCTTTCCAGTTTCAAAAAGGCTGTTGGGCCGGGCACAGTGGCTCACGCCTGTAATCCCAGCCCTTTGGGAGGCTGAGGCGAGAAACTCAGTTGAGCCCAGAATTTTGAGACCAGCCTGGGTAACATAACAAGGCTCCTTCTCTACAAAAAATATAAAAATTAGCCAGGACTGGTGGTACATGCCTGTAGTCCCAGCTACTCAGGAGGCTGAGGTGGGAGGATTGCTTGAGTCTGGGAGGTTGAGTTGGCAGTGAGCTATGATCGCACCACTGCACTCCAGCCTGGGCAACAGAACTAGACCTGGTCTCTAAAAAGAAAAAAAGTTTACTTTTGTCTCTGCTTCTGATAGCCCATTGTTGTAAGTTTATGTCCATAAGAGACAAAATTGTTTTATTCTTGTTTTACTAAGGTCTTAGGAGGGAGTGAAAGAAGGTATTTATGTCCAATCTACCATTTTTAGCTTTGAAAGTCTCTCATTAATCTTTGTATTCCTGGTATACTTATAGGTTTTGTTAGTCCATAGTAAATATTTTTGAAATATAAAGAGAGAGTGTATCAAGAGAGTTACCCTCTCTTGGCCTTGCTTGTGACAAGATGGGTCAGACCAGGAGATGCTGGGATAAGCTGTTCCAAGACACGTTTCTTTTCACTTCTGACTTCACCTTGCATATTCTCTGGCAATCACCTTGTCACTTAGGTCTGAGATCCCAAGGCTATGCTCCCATGAAGATCTGTAGATTCAGCAGGTGTCTGGCTGATCTGGGCTTTCTGACTCTGTTCTTGGTTATTAACCTTGCTATGGACTGACTGGTTGCCAAAACTACACCCAGAGCTCTGGTTTCCAGGTGAAGTTACCAGTCAGGTGTCAGCTGCAACAGAAACCCTCACAGCTGATCCAGCCCTGAACGTGCTGACTGCTGAGGCCAGTGGGCCTTCTCAAACGGAAGAAAACCTTAGGAAATGACCGTTCCCATCCGTCTGTGAATATCAGACACGGAATAGCAGCAACCCAGATCTCCTTTTGGCTTGATGGAATCTGACCTCTACTCCCCACTCTAAAGTCCAGAGGAGAAGACTTTGCCAGAATTATAATTTATCAAAACATGTTCTATTCTAAAGGGAAACAGGACATTGACAGTATTTGTATGGAAAACATTTTGCTTTGCATCGCTGATTCTTCATATTCCAAATAATTTGTGGGGTGAGTGAGTTACTTGATTTTTCTTGTAAAGGGAGAAAAATAAAAACTCTTATAGTTCTCTAGAGGAGCAGCATAAATTAAAAATGGAAAACGAGGCAGCATGATACATTCCATTTACCTTCAGCAAACACTGCACAGGGGACGCCTTGGCTGCCGAATCCGCAATGCCAGAAATCAGCGCCGACTCTTTTTTCAGATGTGACATATTTTCCACAGAACTTGATTCTCATCTTTGCTATGACTGCCTGTGGCCACTCAGTTACTGGAAACCTACCATGCCAGTTCTTTGCTAAGTGGCTCTGGCAAGGTCTTTGCTAGCATTTAATCACGGTGAGAAAACTCCAGAGACTTTATTAGCTGTATAAAGAATTATAGAGATATTAGCTTAAGTTGGATGAAGTCCAGAGCAGCTGTACTGCTCTTCAAGTACTGGAGAATTTCTAAGAGATATATTATGCTAACAGAAAAGTATCCTGGGATTTTAATCCTAAATTATGTTAATACTGAACATAGGTATTCCTTATTTTACAAAGTAGCTGTATTCCTGAAAACTATTGTGTAAATCTGACTTCTAATACCCAATCCTACTTCCCCATTCATATATTTTGAAAGTGCTTAATCTTCATTTATGGCTAAATGTCAATGTATATATATACTTTTTTGTTTTTTAATTTTTTTTTCAGAGATAAATTCTCGCTCTGTCACCCAGTCTGAAGTGCAGTGGTACGATTGTAGCTCACTGCAGCCTTCAACTCCTGGGCTCAAGCAGTCCTCCCACCTCAGCTTCTCAAGTAGCTAGGATCACAAGTGTGCACCACCATGCCCAGCTTTCCCAGTTAATTTTAAAAATATTTTTGTAGAGACGGGGTCTCACTATGTTGCCCAGGCTGGTCTCAAATTCTCAGGCTCAAGTGATCCTCCCACCTTGGCCTCCCAAAGTGGTGGGATTATAGGTGTGAGCCATTGCACCCAACCTCAATGTATGTACCTTTTTTTTTTTTTTTGAGACAGGGTGTCACTTTCTTACCTAGGCTGGAGTGCAGTGGCATGATTATGGCTCACTGCAGCCTTGACCAGCCAGGCTCAAACAATTCTTCCTCCTCAGCCTCCAAAGTAGCTGGGGCTACAGGCACACACCACCATGCCTGGCTAATTTATATATGTATATTTTTTGTAGAGACAGGGTTTTGCCATGTTGCCCAGACTGATCTTAAACTCCTGGGCTCAAGTTATCTGCCCTTGTCAGCCTCCCAAAGTGTTGAGATTACAGGCATGAGCCACCACACCTGGCTGACTCAATGTACATACTTTTACTTTCAATTCTACTTCTCCAAGTTTCTTTGACAAGTACTTAAATATAAAAAGAGTAAATATACTAGTATAGCTATCTATTTAAAGGAATGTTTATTAAATATTTTGGTAATGAGTATTTGATTATTTTGATTTTTATATATTACTAGGAATTAAGTCTCAGCTTCATCCAAAATGTGCAGTCTGGCTCTCTTAACCTGGCTTAACCTTCCAAAATATATTTGCTTGTAATTAATACATGCTGCCACTAGGTGGTGGTGGTGCTTTGGCCACTGAATGAGATTAGTACGCTCTTGCAAAATAATACATAGGGCCGGGTGTGGTGGCTCATGCATGTAATCCCAGCACTTAGGGAGGCCGAGGTGGGTGGATCACCTGAGGTCAGGAGTTCAAGACCAGCCTGGCCAACATGGTGAAACCCCGTCTCTATTAAAAATACAAAATTAGCCGGGTGTGGTGGGTGCGTGCCTGTAATCCCAGTTACTGGGGAGGCTGAGGCAGGAGAATTGCTTGAACCTGGGAGGTGGAGGTTGCAGTAGGCCAACATAGTGCCACTGCACTCCAGCCTGGGCGACAAGAGCGAAAACTCCGTCTAAAAAAAACAAAAACAAAATCATATCTAAAAATACTTCACTGTTGAAATAAGTACAATCAGTATATTTTCCATTAATCATTCAATATGATCATTTCAAATTAATTTAATTCTCAACTTATTCCAATGCTTAATTAGCTTATATCAGTGTTTCTTAAAGTAAATTTTGTAGAGCACTAGTTCCCCACACAGTATTTTTCTATGCCACGTAAGAAATTACCACAATCTTAGCAACTTAAAAACAACAAACATTTAGATTTCCACTTCCAGAATGGCCGCACGAGGTGCTCCACAGTCTCCAGCAAAGCCAGCATAACTGGTGAAAAATATATTTCAAGCCTCAGTATTTAAAGTCTCTGGAAATTGTCCTAAGAGTATATGCAAATAAATAAACATTTATTCAAGAAAATGGAGTAAAATTTGGTAAGAACATTGAGAGTCCATGGCATTTGAACCACAACTCCTTCCTTACCCAGGTTTGACTGTGGCAGAAACTCCAGTCTAGGCAGGTGAAGCCAAGAACACAAGGCTCCCTCTCCCCTCGGCTCCCACTTTCGGGTATGGGAGGGGCAGGCCACAGAATTTTTCATCAGCTGTGTGTTGTAAATTCCAGGGCTAAATTCCAGGTGAGTCCAGCCAAGAGGTCTGATGTTCTCTTCTTCCACCCAGCCCCCACTGGCAGGTGAAGGTTCTCCACCAGGCGCATCACACTGAGAACACAGAGGCTGTGCTCATCCTTGTTTGCAGCGTGGAGGCTCCACGCTCAGAGGGATGGATGATGCCGTCCTTTACTATCACTAAGTGTGGAGTGGGGGATAACAAAACGGGTTGATGTGGGAGGTGAAAAGGTTTTACATTTCTGCTAAAAGGAGGTCAGTTCTAAATTACTTTTATTGCACACTGGTATAAGATCCATGAAGCTGACTTCTACAGTAATGATTGCTTACACATGTTGAAAGCTTGGTGCAACAGATAGGGTGCTAGACTAGAAGTTGGGTATCTTTTACCTTAATTTTGTCATTTACCAGCTGTGTGACTTGAGACAATTTACCTAACCTCCGGTGGGTCATTTTTTTCATTACATAATGGGGATAATAATGACTGCCTTAATGATCTCACCGAACAAATATGCAAACCAAATCAGGTAACTTGTAAAGCTGTCTTAAATTGATTACCTTATATGAATGTAAGGGTTTATTTTTATTGTTGATGATGACAATGTAGATGGTTAATCACTAATTGAAAACAATTGGCTTAAAGAAGCATAGTTATTCCATTAACTTATCCTTGAGTGATTAAACAGGTTTAAACCCAGTTCTTGTGGTTGTTCATTACCAAAGACATAGAACAATCAGTTATATACTAGGATGGTTGCTCTTCACCTTCAGCGTGTTTTAGAATCACCTAAAGAGCTTGTTGAAATGCAGACTTCAGGAACCCCTCCCCAGAGTTTCTGATTCAGAAAGTCTGGATCGGGGTCTGAAATTGTGTGTTTCTAACAAGTTCCCAGGAGACACTGATGCTGTTAGTCTAGAGACCACAATTTGAGAACTACTGTCTTAGGTGGACAGGACATTTTCAGTCTTATTACAAATTGCCATAAGGGCCCTGAAAAAAAATTCCAGGTAATATGAAAACATTTTTTTAAAAAAGGCACCTGCCCTAGCCTGGGAACTGCTAGAAAAAAATCTGCAAGAAGGAAGGAACATTGGAGCTGAAATCTGGCAGAAAAGTGGTAGTTAATCAACATAGCAGGGTGGCAGAAGAGAACTGCTAGACCAAAAGAAGAACGGGTCAAAGGCTCTGGGGCTGGATGGAGTGCGATGCTCAATGCTTCTGAGGAAATGGAAGGCCAGCATGCTAGGGTGAAGGTGAACACAGCGGAGGCACCGGTGAGGCCAGAGTGAGAAGGAGGAGACAGGCCCTAAAGACTCTGATTTCATCCTGAGAGCAATGGGAATTTGCTGAAAAGTTTTCAGCAAAAGAATGTAATGACCTAATTTGTGTTTTTAAAAGTCATTTCTGGCTGCTACATGGAACATTGGCTGAAAGTAGGCAAGAGTAGAAATGATGAGACTAGCTAGGAAGGTACAGAAGTCCAAGAGAGCTGGTATCAAGGGCTGGCTGGGAAAGTCTAAGTGAGGTGGGGAGCTGCAAATGGGAAGAGTGAGGCACTCCCTGGAGTGGCGAGAGAGGGAGCTGCCACCTCCCAGCTGGGCGAGGTGCAACGTTCACTGAGCTGGAGGGTGGGGGACCACAGTGTGATGGTAGGGATGGGTGGAGGGACATCCTGATTTCATTGGGGACTTACTGTATTTTAATTTTTTAACTCACAGTAGAATTCAGAATTTTTTTTTTTTTTTTTTTTGAGACAGACTCTTGCTCTGTCGCCCAGGCTGGAGTACAGTGGCATGATCTTGGCTCACTGAAACCTCTGCCTCCCAGGTACAAAGAATTCTTTTGCCTCAGTGATCCAAATAGCTAGGAGCACAGGCATGAGCCTGCCCAGCTAATTTTTGTATTTTTAGTAGAGACGAGGTTTTTCCATGCTAGCCAGGCTGGTCTCGAACTCCTGACCTCAGGTGATCCACCCGCCTCGGCCTCCCAAAGTGCTGGGATTACAGGCATGAGCCACTGCGCCTGGCCAGAACTCAGAATTTTTTTTTTTTAATTTGGAGAATATACATTTCTAAGAATTTTGAACAATTGTGCATACATAATCACTACTACTATTAGGACACATGATAATTTCATCTTCCAAAAACTTCCCCAGGTCGTCCTTGGTAGTCAGATCTTCTCCTTACTCCTAAAACCAACACTGGTATCATCTTGGCCTCTATACTCTTACCTTTTCAAGAACATCCCAATGTGGAATCATACAGTGGGTAATCCTTGGGGCCTGGCTTCTTTCACTTAGCACAGCGTATTTGAGATTCATCTGTGCTCTTGCATGTGTCAATAGTTCATTTCTTTTCATTCCTAAGCAGTAGTGTGTCATTTGGGTGTACCCCTTTGTTTTGGCATTTATGAATAACACTGCTATAAAGTTTCATGGACAGGCTTTTATGTGAACAGAGATTTTCATTCCTCTAGGGTAAATGCCTAGAATTGGGGTGCTGGCTCATATAAGCTTATGTTTAACTATATTTCATATTTTATCTTATTTATTTATTACTTATTTATTTTGTATATTTTTTAATCTTTTAATTTTTTTTTGAGACAGCGTCTCACTCTGTCACTCAGGCTGGAGTACAGTGGCTCGATCTCAGCTCACTGCAACCTCTGCCTCCTGGGTTAAAGCAATTCTCATGTCTCAGCCTCCTGAGTAGCTGGGAATACAGGTGCATGCCACCATGCTTGGCTAATTTTGGTATTTTCAGTAGAGATGGGTTTTGCCATGTTGATCAGGCTGGTCTCGAACTCCTGGCCTCAAGTAATTCACCTGCCTCGGCCTCCCAAAGTGCTGGAATTACAGGTGTGATACCACGCCAGGCCTATCTTATTTTTTTTAGAGACAGGGTCTCGGTCATCTCACCCAGGTTAGAATGCGGTGGCGTAGTCATAGCTCACTGCAGCCTTGAACTCCTAGGCTCAAAGGATCCACCCAACTCAGCCTCCCAAGTAGCTGGAGTTCTGGGCGCATGCCACCATGCATGGCTAATTTTTATTCTTATTTTTCTGTAGAGGTAGGGTTTCACTCTCTTGCCCAGGCTGGTCTCAAACTCCTGGCTTCAAGTGATCCTTCTGCCTTGGCCTCCTATAGTGCTGGGATTGCAGGTGTGAGCCACCTCACCTGGCCTTTTTATAAAAAACAGCTCAACTATTTTCCAAAATGGCTAAGCCATTTTACACTCCCCCCAGCAGAGTATGAGAGTTCCAGTTGCTGTGTACCTGCATCATAATTGGTATTGCCAGGTTTGGGTTTTGTGTGTGTGTGTGTGGAAATTTTGACCCTCCTAATGGGTGTGTAGTGGTGTGGTTTGACAGTGTGGAGTATCTTTTCATGCACTTATTTGATATATGTATATCTTCTTTGCTGAATTGTCTTCTCAAATGTTTTGCCTAGTTTTTCTTTGGGTTGTTTGTTTCCTTATGAGTGAGCTGGCCAGATTGCATTTGAGAGGTCTTTGTGATATCTGGGTGATAATGGAGGCCCTTGGAGACACATGCTTGGTGTTCAGAGATGTCTCATCTGGAGATGCTCACTTGCAAGTCAGTGGCACATAGATGCATGAAATAGTCCAAGGACTGCTTGTAGAACGGTGCTTTGAGGCATTCCAGCACTCCGTGGCCAGAGAGGAAGGTGAGCCTGCAAAGGATGCTGAGGACGGGCAGCAGCAGAGGTCGGAGGGAAACCTTAAACATGTGGTTTCAGCAAAGCCACAGATGAGGCTTTGCTTCTTTTTTTTTTTTTTTTGAGACAGAGTTTTGCTCTTGTCTCCCAGGCTGGAGTGCAATGGTGTAATCCCTGCTCACTGCAACCGCTGCCTCCTGGGTTCAAGTGATCCTTCTGCCTCAGCCTCCTGAGTAGCTGGGATTAGAGGCGCCCACCACCACGCCTGGCTATTTTTTTTTATTTTTAGTAGAGATGGGGTTTCACCATGTTGGCCAGGCTGGTCTCAAACTCCTGACCTCAGGTGATCCACCCGCCTCGGCCTCCCAAAGTGCTGGGATTACAGACGTGAGCTGCTGCACTCAGCCGAGGCTTTGCTTCTTCTACAAACAGAAGAAGGTAGACAACAGAGTTGAATGCTGATCAGATATGATAAAGGTTACAAAAGACGTGTTTGATGTACCAAGGAAGATGCCATTGGTAAGCCTAGGACTGTTTCAGTGGCCCTAAAAGGGGGGATGGATTGGACCATGCTGAGGAGGGAGTGGAAGTGAGGAAATGGAGTCAGCAGGTCAACTCTTTTTATTTTCTAATTTTAAAAATTAATTTATTTTTTAGAGACAGGGTATTGCTCTATGGCCCATGCTGGAGGGCAGTGGTGTGATCATAGTTCACTGCAGCCTCGAACTCCTGGGCTCAAGTGATCCTCCCATCTCAGCCTCCTGAGTAGCTGGGACTGCAGGTGCGCTCCACCATGCCCAGCTAATTTTTAAAATATTTTTTGTAGAGATGGGGTTGCGCTATGTTGCCCAGGCTCAAGTGATGCTCCTGCCTTGGCCTCCCAAAGTGCTGGGATTACAGGCCTTAGCCACAGTGCCCGATCCAGATAATCTCTTTTGAGATGTGGCTTTAAAGAGGAGACAGATAGATTAGTAAATGGAAGTAGGATCAAGGAAATCGCATTCTTAGGCTTTGCTGAAATTTGAGAATTTCTACATTAAGACATACTCTTCATTTACCCATGAACTCAACATTTGAGGCCTGCTATGTACCAAGTACTATGCTCCTTGCTGAGGAAAGAAAGCTGAATACAATGGAGGCCCCAGATGACAGGCCACTAACTGTGTAGACGGCAGCCCCGTCTATCAACTTGAGCAGAACAGACAGTTCTGTTTATGGCATTAAGATACAAGAACGTTCTTACTGGTAACATCTTTCTGTAGAAATTGTGAATTTTGTCTTAGGCTACATAGGTTCTGAGGTTATAAAATACCAAATCTGGGAGGGAACTGAGAGATCATCTAATTCAAAGGTAGGAATTTGAGTCCCAGAGAGGCTTAGCAGCTTGCCCAAGGACGCATATCTCCTAAGTGGCAGATTCAGGGACAGAGCCCTTATCTTCTGCTTCCCAGTTCAGGGAATTTTCCACTGCTCCACGCCAAATGATACACGTGTCACTTTCTGTATTTCTAAATTCATATAGCTTAACCATTCCTTTAAGTGGTAATGTTAATGAATTCCATGAGTTAGTGCTTATTTTCCATATTCTGCCAATTAGTTGTGGGTTGGGGGTGATCCATTCCAAGGCTCTGGATTATTAAGTGCAGTGTCAGCTGTTTTTTGAAGGTAATTCATTCCAAAGCTTGGACTAATTACACCTAACAGAATTGAGAATTGGTGGAATTTGCCTCTAAATGTCTTTGAATTGAAAATCAATAGTCCTGTCTGCTCCCCCCATAGCATGGCTACAGGGAGCAACTGGAGCATGGGGGAGGTGGTGTCTCCACACACTGGGGAGGTGGGTATCCTGAGGGGGCACAGGGGTCAGGCTCAAAGCAGCCCCCCTCTTACCTGGTGGATAACAGGCTGGAGTGGTCTGTTTTGGGAGTTGGCCTTTTTGTGCTATTCCATCTAGAAACAATAGTAAGAAGAATTTATGATTATTTCTAATCTTCCCTCCCTCCATCATTCTCCCAGCCCTGAGCAATCTGGATTGGACTCCTACCATCTGGGAAATATCAATTTCACTTGGAAACCAGGAGCATCTCCTACCTCATCTAGAACTAGTTACCTCCCCAGCCAGCAGCATGTCAAGGAGAAACAGAAAAAGTATATATTATCTACCGTACAAAACAGCCATTTTCATGCCCACGGCTTCTGGTGATCAGATTAATCTTTGGTGGCCTCTGCCATCCAACCTAATCATTTGAGGAGGCAAAGGCTTGTCCTGCACCAATCTGTCCAGCAGTGTGGCTCTGGGCAAGTGATGGCATCATTAAATATTACAGCTGGAAACTGTAGGGGAGGAAAAAATAATTTCCCCTCTCTACTCTTCTAAGTTCTTGGCTGGAACCCCTGTAACAAAACAGAGATTAGTAAGAGAAAAATGAAGAGAAGTTTATTAACATACATATCTCATATATGCATGGGAGAAAACTCAGGGAAACAGTAACTCTCAAAGAGGTAGCTTACAACTCCTGTTTATATGGCATCTTTAACAAAGAACAATACATTTTTAGAAAAGTGACAAGGGCCAGGTGTGGTGGCTCACGCCCGTAATCCCAGCATTTTGGGAGGCTGAGGCAGGCAGATCATCTGAGTCAGGAGTTCGAGACCAGCCTGGCCAACATGGTGAAACCCCATCTCTACTAAAAATGCAAAAATTAGCTGGGTGTGGTGGTGTGCACCTGTAATCCCAGCTACTTGGGAGGCTGAGGCAGGAGGATCACCTGAACCTGGGATATGGAGGTTGCAGTGAGCCAAGATCCCACCATTCCACTCCAGCCTGGGTGACAGAGCGAAACTTCATCTAAAAAAAAAGAAGTGACAAGACAAAGGAGAAGGATCCTGAGTCTCTAGGAGTGGCAAATTGTGGCAAGTCAAATATAGATGCAGGCTAGTTAATAAAGTTTGTTATGTGGATTCCCCTCGTGTGGTCTTCAGGCTGTTAAGAGTCAAAAGTCATCTCCAGGGATCAACTTAGTCCTTCCTGGTGGAGCAGGGCGGAGGGGCACCTTTGCAAATTTATGCCCTGCTTTTAGGCATAGCGGGGAGGGCAGAGAGCTTTCCTTGTATTTGCTTCCTCTCAATTGCCTTCAGCTCAAAATAATTCTTATGTCAAGGTGGTATATTTTGGAGTGCTATATTCTGCTACCCTTTGAGAGGCTTTCCAAGCTCACATATTTAGATATTACCAACAAGGAAACCAGGCTTAGGGAAATGAAATATCTCATGTTCTATACATTTGTGGTGGTGCCTGCCTGCTCCCTCTGCTTTCAGTTTCTTCACCCGCAAAAAGGGAGATTGAGCACTTCTAACATCCTTTCCACCTCTGGCATTCAATGCCCTGAAAGTCCCTTT